>NC_062571.1:22070573-22373650 GCF_022837055.1 Prionailurus viverrinus | reverse complement strand
CTAAGAACTAAAAACTAAGGAAATGTCATGGCCTCTGAATTGGTGTTAGAACTGCAAGTGACACAGCTTTTCTCTCAGTACCCTGTCCCTTCCACCCCCACCCCAACCTCCCAAACAAGAAAGAATCTGGTGTAATTCAGTGCCTGACATCCAGAACCTCCCAGAAATTTTCTTTGTTATAAAGTGCATCACAAAATATGTGTCATTTAAGCATAAAATGTGTAACCAATCAGTAAATTGGCTACTTCATGCAAAGTTAAAACCATACATGTGGTTCAGAAGACTACATTGCTTGATGGAGCCAGCCTTCAGTGGTGAAGGAGAGATGCTTTGCCAGTTTCTGGTAGTTATAAAAATAAATTTTCTTGAGACATTGGTCTGAGCCCAAGTCACTAAAGTGAAGGAATCCCCAAATCTTCCATTTGCAGTATGGTGTGTCCAAAATATATTAAGCAATATAATATTGAGAATTATGACTAGGAGGGATAATGAACGGGTGAGTTTTTCCTCAGTTCTTCCACGTTTCTTTATTATAATATGTAAGCTTAGAAGAGGACATGTTCTGAATATTTGAATTTAAATGTACACTAGGAATGAAAATCTTCACCCTTGTGGGAGTAGCTGCTAATCCAAGGACTGGATTGTAGCAATGGCCCGGGCACAGCATGAAGAGGAGCATAAAAGATGAAGCAGATTGTCATTTCCTCTTCGCGTTTCACTATTATTCTGAACCAGTGCTTTCTGGGAGCGAAACTGTACTCAACTTTGACATAGACCATTAGGCCTTGGCAGGCATTCCAAATCTCTGTGACCAACTCGGTTTGTTTGTTAGAGCTGTAGAAGTAGAGAGGACCAAGTGTGCATTTGCTCTCCCCCAGTGAGTGTGCTTACCTCATTTGTGTGTTTCTTGTCCCATTGCCAGATGAATGCTGGTACTAAATCCATCTTTCCTAGTGGTAGGTTTGCCTCACGGCTGCTCTACTCTTTGGAGCAGCCATGAGCCCCATGAACATTCTGGGAAGGCACCAGAATTGGTACCTTTGCCACTGATAAATAAATATGTATACCAATATATACTGGATCCCACTGCAGATACTTAAGTATGAAGTGTTAAAAATACGACTGTGCTTTTTAGATTTTCCCATGATACCTTTTGAGAATTTAAAGTGTGATAGATTGTGGGGGGCAGGGGGGGAATATCCAAAATAAACAATGTGCTTTTCTCCATAATAAAGATCACACTGGATATGGATACATTTAGTTGCAGATGTATTTTCAGTATGCGGTATTAAATATTTTCCTAAAATCTCAAAAGGTACCAAGATTTTGCATCTCATGGAAAAAGTGTACTCTTCTTTCTAAATGCTCTTGTGAAAGTATTTTTAAAGTTTATATATTGTGCATAATATGGCATAAAAATTGTATTACTTCATTGGCTTGTTTGCCGTGATATAATGCGCATGATAAGATGTTTTCAGTTGCTTTGCTTGCTTATGGTAACCATGAACCATATTTTCCGCTTTTCCCCCCTTTGTGTGTATGTACACATGCATTTTTAAATCATTTCATATTACATTTTCTTTTTCCTCACCAAAAGGAATATGCTGCATGGGAAAAAATAAATGCAAACATTCCTTTTCGTTGTTGTTTCTTTTAAAGTTCTAACTCAGAAAATTCTTGCTCTTATTGGCTTTTTATGGGTGTGAAGCATAACCGAATCATGCATGGAAGATACAGATTTAAAATCCAGTGGCTTCACGGTTTGCAATCAGTTGCCTGTCACATAAAAGTTACTTTGGATTCTGCATGAAATAGGCTTGAGTAGTTTTCTAAAAAAAGAGTTCTAGATATTTAATGTATAGCTGCACACATCGATATGGTTCTGAGTAGGTGCAATCTGTATCACCGAAAGGTTCAAGGAGAGGGAGCATTAGAAATTACTAAAATGAAAGTTATATGGTTGCACAAAACGAACGTGTACCTATACAGGCAAAACAGAATGGCTGCTGATCTTTCGAAACCAGCACATAAGAAAGTCAATAGGAAGTAAGGGAACCGTTTTCCATTGTGGTTACTTTTCTCATCATTAATTCTTTCCTCATGTTTTCTGTTTTTCATTGTTGGCCTATTTGGTTGCGATGTGCTTTTTCTGTCTTTCATTTCCCATTGCTCTGTTTTCTGTTTGTTTGTTTGTTTATTTATTTATTTTTTTTTTTAAATTCTGGATTGGTTATGTCTGTGGAGTTTTTTTTTTCCTCTTTTACTTAATTGTTCGTTTTGCCTCTTCCATTCTAAATCATGCAAACAATTGTACTTGCTTTTGTAATATTTCAAAGTTTACTGACCAATTTTTTTCTCTGGTCTCTCTGTTTCTCAACCATTTTTGTTGATTTTTGTGTTTGATTTCATTTTTAAAATTTAAGAAACAGTTGAACGGAGTGCAGGAGCAACAAGATCCCTCCCCACCACTTACTCATACAAGCCATTCTTTTCTACAAGACCATACCAGTCCTGGACAACAGCTCCGATCACAGTGCCTGGGCCAGCCAAGTCAGGCTTCACTTCCTTATCAAGCTCTTCCTCTAATACGCCATCAGCTTCTCCGTTAAAATCAATATGGTCTGTTTCGACTCCTTCTCCAATCAAATCCACATTAGGCGCGTCGACTACATCTTCAGTTAAATCCATTAGTGATGTGGCATCTCCGATTAGATCCTTTCGGACAATTTCTTCACCGATAAAAACAGTGGTGTCACAATCTCCGTACAATATCCAGGTTTCCTCTGGTACCCTGGTTAGAGCTCCCACAGTCCCAGAGTCCTCGCCTTTAAAAGGGCTGGCATCCAATTCTACGTTTTCCTCCCGAACCTCTCCAGTGACTACAGCGGGGTCTCTTCTGGAGAGGTCGTCAATTACTATGACCCCCCCTGCCTCCCCCAAATCAAACATTAATATGTATTCCTCAAGTTTGCCATTTAAGTCAATTATTACATCAGCAGCACCGCTAATATCTTCGCCTCTAAAGTCAGTGGTGTCTCCAGTGAAATCAGCAGTTGATGTCATTTCATCAGCTAAAGTTACAATGGCCCCCTCTCTCTCATCACCTGTGAAACAGATGCCTGGACATGCAGAGGTAGCATTAGTCAATGGATCTATTTCCCCCCTGAAATATCCGTCATCTTCAACTTTAATTAATGGATGCAAAGCCACTGCCACGTTACAGGAAAAAATTTCTACGGCTACAAACTCTGTGAGCTCTGTGGTTAGCGCAGCCACTGACACAGTCGATAAAGTGTTTTCTACCACGACAGCGATGCCATTTTCCCCACTCAGGTCATATGTTTCTTCGGCACCATCCGCTTTTCAGTCTCTAAGAACTCCTTCAGCAAGTGCACTCTATACATCCCTTGGGTCGTCAATACCTGCAACTACCTCATCTGTAACTTCATCTATAATAACAGTGCCAGTATACTCTGTAGTCAATGTTTTGCCAGAACCAGCATTAAAGAAACTTCCAGACTCTAGTTCACTTACAAAATCAGCAGCAGCCTTGCTGTCACCCATTAAAACATTGACTACGGAGACACGTCCTCAGCCCCATTTCAATCGAACTTCATCTCCAGTTAAGTCGTCTTTGTTCCTTGCACCCTCTGCCCTTAAGTTGTCTACACCATCTTCTTTATCTTCCAGTCAGGAGATATTAAAAGACGTGGCTGAAATGAAAGAGGACCTCATGCGGATGACCGCAATACTACAAACAGACGTGCCTGAGGAGAAGCCATTCCAACCCGAACTCCCGAAAGAAGGGAGAATTGACGATGAAGAACCTTTCAAAATCGTTGAGAAAGTAAAGGAAGACTTGGTGAAAGTGAGTGAAATCCTTAAAAAAGATGTGTGTGTAGATAATAAAGGACCACCCAAATCACCAAAGAGTGACAAAGGACTCTCTCCCGAAGACGACTGGATAGAATTTAGTTCGGAAGAAATAAGAGAAGCGAGACAACAAGCTGCCACGATCCATTCCCCAACTCTGCCAGAGAGAGTGCAAGTGAAAGCAAAAGCCGCCTCCGAGAAGGATTATAACTTGACCAAAGTTATTGACTACTTAACAAATGATATTGGGAGTAGTTCGTTGACAAATTTAAAGTACAAGTTTGAGGATGCAAAGAAGGATGGTGAAGAGAGACAGAAAAGGATTCTGAAGCCAGCAATCGCTTTGCAGGAACACAAACTCAAAATGCCTCCAGCCTCCATGAGGCCTTCCACCTCTGAGAAAGAGTTGTGTAAAATGGCCGATTCCTTTTTTGGAACAGATACTATTTTGGAGTCTCCGGATGACTTTTCTCAACATGACCAAGACAAGAGCCCTTTGTCTGACAGTGGCTTTGAAACAAGAAGTGAAAAAACGCCTTCAGCCCCACAGAGTGCTGAAAGCACTGGCCCTAAACCACTTTTTCACGAAGTCCCCATCCCTCCTGTCATTACAGAAACAAGAACTGAAGTGGTGCATGTTATCAGGAGCTATGAACCTTCGGCTGGAGATGCTCCCCCAGGCCAACCAGAGGAGCCGGTGTCACCCAAACCTTCACCTACTTTTACAGAACTGGAGCCAAAGCCCACCACCTCTAGTATTAAGGAAAAAGTGAAAGCATTTCAAATGAAAGCCAACGGTGAAGAAGACGACCACAGTCGGGTTCTGAGCAAAGGCATGCGTGTTAAGGAAGAGACTCACATAACCACGACCACCAGAATGGTCTATCATTCTCCACCAGGCAGTGAAGGTGCCTCTGAAAGAATTGAAGAAACCATGTCAGTCCATGACATCATGAAGGCCTTTCAGTCCGGGCGGGACCCTTCCAAAGAACTGGCAGGTCTGTTTGAGCATAAGTCGGCAGTGCCTCCAGATGTTCACAAGTCTGCTGCTGAAACCTCAGCCCAGCATGCAGAGAAGGACAACCAAATGAAACCCAAACTGGAGCGTATAATAGAAGTCCACATCGAAAAAGGTAACCAAGCTGAGCCCACTGAAGTCATTATTAGAGAAACCAAAAAGCATCCAGAAAAGGAAATGTATGTATATCAGAAAGACTTATCCCGGGGAGATATTAACCTAAAAGATTTTCTGCCAGAAAAACACGATGCTTTTCCTTGTTCAGAGGAACAGGGTCAGCAAGAAGAAGAAGAACTCACTGCTGAAGAGTCATTGCCTTCTTATCTGGAGTCTTCCAGAGTAAACACTCCTGTGTCCCAAGAAGAAGATAGTCGCCCTAGTTCTGCTCAACTCATATCTGATGACTCTTATAAAACATTGAAGCTTTTGAGTCAACACTCAATAGAATACCATGACGATGAGTTGTCAGAACTAAGAGGGGAGTCTTACAGGTTTGCTGAGAAAATGCTTCTGTCAGAAAAGCTAGATGTGTCTCACTCTGATACCGAGGAATCGGTTACAGACCATGCAGGACCCCCTAGCTCAGAGTTACAGGGGTCTGATAAGCGGTCCAGAGAAAAAGTAGTCACTGCCCCCAAAAAAGAAATTCTCTCCAAAATCTATAAAGATGTGTCTGAAAATGGTGTAGGTAAAGTGTCTAAAGATGAGCATTTTGATAAAGTGACAGTGTTGCACTATTCTGGCGATGTTAGTAGTCCAAAACATGCCATGTGGATGCGCTTTACTGAGGACAGATTAGACAGAGGTAGAGAGAAGTTGATATATGAAGATAGGGTGGACAGGACTGTGAAGGAAGCTGAAGAAAAACTGACTGAAGTGTCACAGTTTTTTCGTGACAAAACCGAAAAGCTTAATGATGAACTGCAGTCCCCAGAGAAAAAGCCACGCCCTAGAAATGGTAAAGAATACTCTTCTCAAAGCTCTACCAGTAGCAGCCCTGAGAAGGTACTGCTGACAGAACTGTTGGCATCCAATGATGAGTGGGTTAAGGCAAGGCAGCATGGCCATGATGGACAAGGCTTCCCCAAAGCTGATGAGAGGAAAGAATCCAGTCTGCCAAGCAGCCCAGAGAAGAAGGTTCTCTCCCAACAGCCTGAGGACAGCAAGTCCATGGAGGAAGCCAAAGAAAGCATTTCACAGAGCAAAGCACCAGAAGGGCCCCAGTCTGGCTTTCAGCTCAAACAATCCAAACTCAGTTCCATTAGATTAAAATTTGAACAAGGCGCACAGGCAAAAAGTAAGGACATGTCTCAAGAAGACAAAAAGCCGGAGGGCCAATCCAGAATCCCAGTCAAAAAAATCCAGGAGAGCAAGCTGCCTGTCTACCAAGTTTTTGCTAGAGAAAAGCAGCAGAAGGCCATAGACCTCCCAGATGAAAGTGTGTCTGTGCAAAATGATTTTATGGTCCTGAAAGCTAAAGATGAGCATGTCCAAAGCAATGAAATTGTCATAAATGATTCTGGCTCCGAGGATGTGAAGACACAGAGAACTGAAATGTCAAGTAAAGCAATGCCTGACTATTTTTCTGAGCAACAGGCTAAAGACTTGGCATGTCATGTAACCTCAGATTTAGCAACTAAGGGACCATGGGACAAAAAGGTCTTTAGAACATGGGAAAGTTCTGGAGCTGCTAACAATAAGTCGCAGAAAGAAAAACTTTCACATGTACTTGTTCATGATGTAAGAGAGAATCACACTGGTCACCCTGAGAGTAAGATTGTTGATCAAAGGAGTGAATTTATGTCTGTGACTGAGAGAGAACACAAGTTGTTAACAAATGGGTCTCTCTCAGAAATTAAGGAAATGACTGTAAAATCTCCCTCCAAAAAGGTCTTATATAGGGAATATGTTGTGAAAGAAGGGGAACGGCCGGGTGGATCTCTGGAACAACCTTCCAGGAGGAGTGAGAGCTCAGCAGCATCACACATCCCAGTCAGAGCTGCAGAGGGACGGAGAATACTGTCTTCTGATATTCCTGATGGTTTTTGCGAGCAGCCGACGTTCCCCCAACACGAACTATCACCAAAGTTGTCCCCATCAAGTATGAGTAAAGAGACAGTCGAGACACAGCACTTTAATTCTATAGAAGATGAAAAAGTTACCTATTCAGAAATCAGCAAAGTTTCCAAACGCCAGAGTTACGTAGGCTTATGCCCTCCTCTCGATGAAACTGAAACCTCTCCCACCAAATCTCCTGATTCCTTAGAGTTTAGCCCAGGAAAGGAATCTCCCTCTAGTGATGTGTTTGACCACAGTCCCCTTGATGGATTGGAAAGAGTTGCTCCACTAGCCCAGACGGAGGGAGGGAAAGACATAAAAACTTTACCTGTTTATGTCAGTTTTGTACAGGTGGGGAAGCAGTATGAAAAGGAGATACAACAAGGAAGTGTAAAAAAGATCATAAGTCAGGAGTGTAAGACAGTACAAGAGACCAGGGGGACCTTTTATACAACTAGACAGCAGAAGCAGCCTCCTTCTCCCCAAGGTAGTCCAGAAGACGACACTCTAGAACAAGTTTCCTTTCTAGACAGCTCTGGGAAAAGCCCTTTAACCCCGGAAACACCCAGTTCAGAGGAAGTGAGTTATGAATTCACATCTAAGACACCAGACTCGCTCATAGCTTATATACCAGGCAAACCCAGCCCAATCCCTGAGGTGTCTGAAGAATCTGAGGAGGAGGAGCAGGCCAAGTCAGCCTCCTTAAAGCAGACTACGGTGGAGGAAGCAACCGTGGAGCGTGAAATGCCTACCGATGCGAGCAAAGACTCTAACCAAAGACCCAAAACCAGTAGAGTTGCCTATATTGAGTTCCCCCCTCCTCCACCACTGGATGCAGACCAGATGGAGCCAGATAAGAAGCATCATTATCTCCCTGAAAGAGAGGTTGACATGATTGAAGTCAGTCTGCAAGATGAACATGACAAGTACCAGCTGGCTGAACCGGTCATCAGAGTGCAGCCACCTTCTCCAGTTCCTCCCGGGGCAGACGTCAGCGATTCGAGCGATGACGAGTCCATCTATCAGCCGGTCCCAGTTAAAAAATACACCTTCAAATTAAAGGAAGTAGACGATGAACAAAAAGAAATGACCAAATCCAAAGCTCCTGCTGACAAGGCTTCCAACCAGAAAGAATTGGAAACCAATGGATCTGGAAAAGATAACGAATTTGGCCTTGGCCTCGATTCACCTCAGAATGAAACCGCCCAGAATGGGAACAATGACCAGTCCATCACAGAGTGTTCCATTGCTACCACGGCCGAGTTTTCTCATGACACAGATGCCACAGAGATCGACTCTCTGGATGGCTATGACCTGCAAGATGAAGATGATGGCCTGACAGAGAGTGATTCTAAACTCCCAAGTCAAACCATGGAAATCAAGAAAGATGTCTGGAACACAGAGGGCATTCTGAAGCCAGCTGATCGCTCCTTTAGCCAAAGTAAACTTGAAGTTATCGAGGAGGAGGAGGGAAGGGTGGGACCAGATGAAGATAAGCCACCTTCTAAAAGTTCCTCATCCGAAAGGACCCCTGATAAGACTGATCAGAAATCAGGGGCCCAGTTTTTCACTCTAGAAGGCAGACATCCTGACAGATCAGTGTTTCCTGATACTTACTTCAGTTACAAAGTAGATGAAGAATTTGCCACTCCTTTTAAAACAGTAGCTACCAAAGGTCTAGATTTTGATCCCTGGTCTAATAACCGAGGGGATGATGAAGTTTTTGACAGTAAATCACGGGAAGATGAAACTAAGCCATTTGGTCTGGCTGTGGAAGACCGCTCGCCAGCAACAACCCCTGATACAACGCCAGCCAGAACGCCAACTGATGAAAGTACCCCAACTAGTGAGCCTAACCCCTTCCCATTTCACGAAGGGAAAATGTTTGAGATGACTCGCAGTGGTGCAATTGACATGAGCAAGAGGGATTTTGTTGAAGAGAGGCTCCAATTTTTCCAGATTGGTGAGCATACTTCTGAAGGGAAGTCAGGGGACCAGGGGGAAGGGGATAAAAGTATGGTCACTGCCACACCACAGCCACAGTCAGGGGACACCACTGTAGAAACCAATCTAGAGAGAAATGTAGAGGCACCTCCAGTCGAACCCAACCCCAGCATCCCGACCAGCGGAGAGTGTCAGGAAGGCACATCCAGTAGTGGCTCCCTGGAGAAATCGGCAGCAGCCACTAGCACCTCTAAAGTTGACCCCAAGTTGCGCACGCCTATAAAAATGGGAATTTCTGCATCCACCATGACCATGAAGAAAGAAGGCCCTGGAGAAGTGACAGATAAGATAGAAGCTGTGATGACCAGTTGTCAGGGACTAGAGAATGAAACTATACCAATGATTTCAAATACAGCCAATAGCCACATGGGCACTAGGCCCCAAGAAAAACATGATTTCCAGAAAGATAACTTTAATAACAACAACAATTTGGATTCTTCCACTATACAGACAGATAACATTACAAGTAATATAGTTCTGACAGAACATTCTGCACCCACTTGTACCACAGAGAAAGCTAATCCAGTGAAAATCTCATCAGGAAAAAAGACAGGGGTACTGCAAGGACACTGTGTAAGAGATAAGCAGAAAGTTCTTGGAGAGCAGCCAAAGACCAAGGAATCGATAGGGATTAGGCGAAAATCCAAACTTCCCATAAAGGCCACTTCACCAAAAGATATCTGCCCACCAAGTCATATGCCAAACATGAAAGTGAGTAAAACGAAGCAGGTCAGTCAATCTGAGAAAACCAAAACCCTTATTTCTTCTTCATGTGTAGATGTAAAGTCCAGAATTCCAGTAAAAGACACACACAGAGATAATGTAGTTAGGAAAGCATGTGCCACACAAAAGCAAGGGCAGCCAGAGAAAGGCAAGGCCAAACAGCTTCCATCCAAGTTGCCAGTAAAGGTAAGATCCACCTGTGTCACCACTACCACCACCACCACCACCACCACCACCACCACCATAGTAAAAGTTAGGAAGAGTCAGCTTAAGGAAGTATGTAAACATTCCATTGAATATTTTAAGGGAATTAGTGGTGAGACCTTAAAGCTTGTGGACCGCCTCTCTGAAGAAGACAAAAAGATGCAGTCCGAGTTGTCCGATGAGGAAGACAGTACCTCAAGAAACACGTCGTTGTCCGAGACTTCCCGGGGTGGCCAGCCTTCAGTTACCACGAAGTCTGCTAGAGATAAGAAAACAGAGGCAGCACCTTTAAAATCAAAGAGTGAAAAGGCCGGCAGTGGGAAAAGGAGCAGTAGAAGGACTGGTGAGAACGGAGGCAGTCAGGTCTCTCGAGCACTCTTTGCTCACATCCCGGAGAGCGAGCGTAGTTTGTAAACACTTTCCGACTCGTAGACCCTAGTGCATGAACTGTCGTGATTGCCTGTGAAGTGACTTAACCGTAGTTTCTCATTCTGTCACTGTCATCTGTGTGTGCTGTCTATACACTCTTCTTCCTCCCTTTTAACCAAACGACACTGTAGACAGCTAGGGAAGCATGCTGAAGACATTGGTGTCATTCAAGATGAGCAACTTTTTTTTTTCTTTAATGTACTAATAATGATTCTGTCAAAGTAAAAGCAGAGATGTTGAGATCCCATCATGGTGTTTTCACCGACACAATGATTCTGTAACCGCTGTCCAGTAGCTAGCTCGTCAGCATGTTCGATTCCATCACATTGAGCATCCATGTAGTCTCACATCTGGCCGGTGCAGGTGACAATCAAGTGAGCCATGTGAAAAGAGAAGTGTTCATGTAGGTGACTAGGACACATGTAAGTGTACAGTGTTAGCATTAGTCTCTCTGTAAAATCTGAGTACTGCTAAAAAACATTTTCCAGTATCGTGTCTTTCTTGATGATTATTTTAATTAAGAAATTGTAAATCGTAGGTCCACAGAGTCCATGTGAACGGACAGATATCAGGATGGCAATAGTAGCCGACCACCTGGGACTTAGTTGGACAGGTAAGTGTATACACTACTGAGTGAGACAAATACAGTTTCTTAATTTCTTTGTCTTTCACAAGGGGTTCATTATGTAAAACAGAAACAAGCAACAAGGAAAAAAAACCAGCAAACATTTTTATCATCTGTAATTCTATCAACCCAGAGATGATTACCGATAATACCTTATATACCGTGTTTTTCAAAGCTTTTTTGAAGCCCATACACTCAAGAATAGAAATTTAAATCTCACTTTACCTTAAATGTAGGCACTTTCTTCACACTGCCATTTCTGGTAATATTAGATAACATTTTACCTAGTGGTAATTTTTTTTTCTGGTATAAAGAAAAACACAATTAAGCCCTATGATTTTTAAATCATCCAAAATTTTAAACATGGTTTATGCCCTCAGGGCAGCTCTCTTAAGCAACAGTTCAATTAATCCATGCCCTGGTTTCACAAATTTTAATCATTCATGAGGTCATCTTCACACTTTTTATGACCTACACATGTTATCTGTATGTACATTTACCTGATATTTTTTTCCTTTTAAGTGGACTCACTTTTATGCCCAAAGATTTATTTCAAAGGAAATCTTGTATCACTTTGCTAAAAGACAACAAGGATCATTTTCAATAACTACATAAAGAAGAAAACAAGAGAATGACAGGAAGCTTAAAATTTGAATTATAATTTCTTAAAGCATGATACACATGTATAAATCTATTCAAACTACAAAAATAGTTGAGTTCAGTAAAGTGAATGAAACTGTTTATGATCAGTGTGTAGAAATCGAATATTTGGGGCGCCTGGGTGGCTCAGTCGGTTAAGCGTCCGACTTCAGCTCAGGTCACGATCTCGCGGTCCGTGAGTTCGAGCCCCGCGTCGGGCTCTGGGCTGATGGCTCAGATGGAGCTGATGGAGCCTGCTTCCGATTCTGTGTCTCCTTCTCTCTCTGCCCCTTCCCCGTTCATGCTCTGTCTCTCTCTGTCTCAAAAATAAATAAAACGTTAAAAAAATTAAAAAAAAAGAAAATGAATATTTAGTTTGATTTCACTTCATTAAAGATGAAGATAAAATTCTGTGTTGACTGAACGATTCTGCTCTGTAGTTTTGATGTTAACTGGGCCCCCAAAATCCTCCTCACATGAGTCAGAAAAATTTTAAGTTTTTAAGGTTGAGCGTATTTTGTTTAACACGCAACAACAGCAACAAAATATAATAGCTTAAAATAGAAATGTTAACCATTGTCACATCTAAGTCATCATGTATACCCTCAGCGATATTCTATACTCAGGGAAACAATTATCTATATGCTATTAAAATGGAGAATATGAAACCAGATAATGGCAAACAAGGTCAGCTACATCTTCTTCCTTTAAATGTCCTAAGTTCTGCCCTCACCCCCAACTTAATAACCTTCCTGTCTCCTTCCACCCAGCCCCTGCTCTCAGGCCCACTGCTAACAACGAGGAGCCTAGTAGTACTCTGAAAAGACAGGTGGTCTGCATAATCCTTGGAAGCTTGTTGAGAGTTAATAGCAATTTGTTATGTATAAATATTTGCTAACATAAAATTAATAATTATATTTTAACATCGGACATTGTAATCTAAGAATATACTGGAGCA
Source organism: Prionailurus viverrinus (assembly GCF_022837055.1). NCBI lineage: Eukaryota > Metazoa > Chordata > Mammalia > Carnivora > Felidae > Prionailurus > Prionailurus viverrinus. The sequence goes on along the minus strand of NC_062571.1, from coordinate 22,361,119 downwards.
AATGTTGATTGTGCAGTATTATATGCCCATAACTATTCATTATTTGCCTTAGACAAATCCAGTCCTTAGTATATCAGGGTACATTTCAGGAGAAGATGTGCTGTAAAGCCATAACGTAAAATTCTTAGTGGCAGTGTGTCTTTGCTCTTTGCTGGGTCACTAGACAAAGGATACAGTTGGATCATAAGGGTTTGTTGGACAGTAGGAGTATTGTTTCTTAAAGCACAAAGGACTTGAAAGAACTTAAAACTTAAATTTAACTTTTGTAAATTTGAATTACCTATGCTCAATGAAGATTATTAGAAAAATTATCATGTAGAAGAGCAAAATTTAATTCTGTCCTTCAGAACCACTGTTAACATCTCAATGTACTTTGATTTTTGTCTAAAAGCCTTTAAAATGTTATATACACAATGTAACTTTTTGCTCTTTTATTTGTGGTTACCTAGTTTCTACAAAATTACATATTCTATGGTCTTGATTTTAATGGATAAATAAGATCCAATATACATACTTAATAATGGTGTTTTTCTGACTTTGGGTCACAGTGTACTAGAGAGTCATGAAATCAATACATCCTTTGGTTTTGCTTTTAATAGGATAGAATGGGGGGGATATGTCTGTATATTATGTGTATTAAGGCTAAGTTTTGCTCCTTAAAGATCTGGTTTCATTTATATAAACATCATGATATACAATGTATTTCTAACTGTAGGCCATGATCAAAACAGTTCGCAAACCACTGCATTCACTTAATTAACTCTTCTTTTGTTCAACACTTGGATTGTTTTCAGTTTTCTAATGGTACAAGCCTGAGATGAACATTCATGTGTATAAATCATTGTGTCCAACTCAATGTATAGTCATGATAGAGTTCCAGAAGTGAAATCACTTGACCAAAGAATCTGGACCTTTTTGAGCCTCTGAACTGCATTTTGCCAAATGCTAGAAATATTTAACCAGGGTAGAATCTTGAGAAATTCCCTTTCCATGGGAAGAATTGTTTCCCATTTATTTCTATAATCACTTAATATAATACATACCTGAGAAATTCTTTTAACTGTACAAAAAATATATAATGAAAAGTAAGGCTCCTTCTCATCTTTGGCTCCTAGTTTCCCTCTGTCAAGACAGCTACTAATGCTCACACGTGTCTTCCCAAAGACACTCTGATTAATGAGGTTGAGCGTATGGGTATAGACATTGAGATGGACACAAAGCTATTTCCCTTGTATTTGTTATACAAGTGACACCGTAACATAGACAACGATCTGGTCTGGAGTCATCATTTAACCTCCCAAGTGGAATTCCTAAAGTCATGCTACCAGCACACCCTTTGCCATATTTATGAGTTGTGTATCCCTACCCATATTAGGTGAGGTTTCCACAAATTGTGAAGAATAATTTGGATGACTTAAAAGAATCCAGCAGCATCCTTTTTGTACAGATCAAGAATTCTTTGTAAAATAATCTCTCAAGAGGGAATCTAATTGTAACTAAGTAATTATCTCCAGAGAGTTAAGTCACAGCCTGTGTGTGATCACAGCTTCCTGTAAAATGAAGCATATAAAGATTAATGCTCAAGGCTAGACTGGGTTTTACTATAAAATTCCTTTCTTTTTTTGTGTCGCAGTTGAGCATTACTTTTATGAAACATATGTGATAAAAGTAGAATGTGAAATCTTAGTAACTCTTTTTCTTTTCTACAGAACTGGCAAGGGAACTGAATTTTTCAGTGGATGAAATCAATCAAATACGTGTGGAAAATCCAAATTCTTTAATTTCTCAAAGCTTCATGTTATTAAAAAAATGGGTTACCAGAGACGGAAAAAATGCTACAAGTATGCTGAAATTATATTACTTTAACTTTCACAACTGCATATATCCAATGTTTTAGATAAGCCTACTGTTAAGAAACCAGAGTAATCATAAAGTAATAGCAAGTCATTAAAGTTACACTTGTTTAATTTTAACACTGATATTCCAAACATCTATCTTTGGGAATCTTTTTAAGAAAGCAAATAGTAGAAAAAAAAAATTTTTTTTTTTTGCATTTTGTCTTTAGTTCTCTCTGTGACCATCAAAAATGAAAATACAATTGTAGCTGTTAAATTGTGGGGTAGTAGTCAGAAGCACTCTGAGGCTACTGCTGTGGCTGGGGACAGATGCACAGGGAGAGGAAGGAAGAAGGTATAGGATGAAATCATTTTATTCATCTTCATATGTGCTGGCAGAGAAGTCTCTAATATTTTTAGGTTTAACTTTGTTTAGTTTTGCTGGGGTGGTGGGAGGGGTGGTGCTGTCCTGTGGCCAGTGCCAACCCACAACAATGGGAAGTAAGTTATTGTGGGTTTGCCAGGGTCAGCCTGACCTCAGTAAGCCGTTAAGATGGTCAATGTCAAATATGAGGGTGATCTATCTTGGCAGGCTGAAAGGAGAGGAACATGTTTAAAATTTTATTAGATCTCCTTGTAACTAAATGGAGTTTAGCTATTTTGAGGCCCATCTGCTCGGCATCTTACAGTGGAATGAATGTTGCTGTCATCACACACAGCTTCTCAAAAGTGATTCTTGAGACCCTAACATGACTTCCCTGTAATGGTGGGCTTTCTGAGCCCTCTGGATGGTGACATGGCAGAGCTCAGTCAGGAGGAGCTGAATAAACTCTAGGAGAGTCAAGAAAGCCGTGCCTTTGTGTGGATATTGTGGTGACTGGAAGAAAATCACTTAATCGGGTTTTCAACCCTCTTTTCTCCTTTTTCAGCTGATGCCTTAACTTCGGTCTTGACAAAAATTAATCGAATAGATATAGTGACTCTGCTAGAAGGACCGATATTTGATTATGGAAATATTTCAGGCACCAGGAGTTTTGCAGATGAGAACAATGTTTTCCATGACCCTGTTGATGGTAATTGAATTTAGCGTTCATATTTATTTAATCATTTGATAAACTTTGAAAGTGTGGAGGACAAGGCAGCCACTTGAAACCAACTAAATTGTGATTTGCTTGACTTCATTTCTCATTTTCACAGCATCTTCTCTGCCAGAGTCTGGAAATAAACACTCTGATAGAACAAACTTGATAAATGTCTGTTACATAAAATACACATAATGAGATATAAAAGCATAAGTTAACTGTTGGATATTCAATAGTTGGTATTTGAAAATTTTTTACATGACCAAGTGGAAGAAAATTTCATATCTAGAGAATGCATTGTGGTTGTCATTTTCATATTTACCTAAAAAACTAGTGAACTCTTTTATTAGTATATTGGTAAGACCAAATTGTGAGTTATTTTTACCAAATAACCAAGGTACTGGGTCAAGTTTAAGCATAGAGTACACAAATTGTTAAATAAAATGGTGAAATCTTGTTTGGGGACCAAGTATTTAAGCGCTTACTGAAAAAGCCTAATGCATCTCTCAAAAACATGTTTTACTTATTTAGCATTATTTTAACTTCATATGCTTCCATTTATTGTTTGGAAAAACCGTGCCTGATATATAAAAGTCGGTGTCATTTCTAATTCAATGAGCACATTTCTAATTCAATGTTCACTAGCAACATAATTCATTTTTTACATTAAATTAATTTATATAATAATATTATCATTTTTCCTTCAATTTCCTATGTAAATTGGGGCTTTTTTAATCAAGGTATTAAGTAAAGGATAACAAATACCTTACTATGTTTTTCAAGGTGTTTGTCTTCCTTTACAAATGGAAACATATTCTGATAATGAATTTTGAGTAAAAAATGATGATGGTGTGGAGGAAGGAAGAAGAGCTAGGGATACTCTTCTATCCCAAGTTTTGAAAATTATGGCATTTTTCCCCGTTTTTAAACTGGCAAAGTTAGACTAACAAGAATCAGTAACTTCTAGTTCTATGTATGTTATGTGGCAAAGATGGCAAATTCTTAAAAAGTTTCTGTTTACTAACGTTAAAGCTAACAGAAAATTTAAAGCATATCTTATTATCCATATAACATAAACATGATGGGCAATAGTCTCTAAAGTGGTTTCTTTATAAGCTTATAAATACCATCAATTGGGGCAGGACACCTGGGTGGCACAGTTGGTTAAGCATCCAACTCTTGATCTCAGCTCAGCTCTTGAACTCAGGGTTGTGAATGTGAGCCCCTCCTTGGTTTCCATGCTGGCTGTGAAGCCTACTTAAATACATACATACATACATACCATAGAACCTTGGAAAAAAGCTCTCTTCAAGGCCTTGTCTTATATGTGAGACCATATAATGGTAACCAATCTCTTTGCACTAAAGATAGACCATTATATCAAATTCTGAATTATTGCCAAGTTACAGTTTATGGAATCTTTTAATATTATTTTTTGGGAAAAGAAATTAAGAGAACTAATAAGCAAAAAAAAGAAAAAAAAGAAAAAAAAGAACAAGCAGGATAACCAGAAAATAATGGAAGTAGTCAATAGAATTGAAAGCTTTATTTATTTGTAACATTTTAAAATCAGAATAGAATGAAATAAATTCCCAAGGGCTTTTTGTGGCTACATCTTAATATTTTATATTTCTTATTTTAAAAATTCGTAGGAAAATTTAGGAATGTGTATATGAAGTAAATTTCACTTGTGCAGATTATGAACCTCAGTTAATGTCAGCCAACTTTTCAATAAGATTCTGGTTTATAGGTGACTATACTTACCTACAGTAATTTGAATTTACCACAAAAGCTAAGTTGATATTTGTTGTGGACTGATGGGAAAATTAGGCTTTAGTTTTGTAGACCATTAATTCAGAAAGTGTGCTTGGTTGCCTTTTTTTTCCTGTCTCTCCTCTTGGTGGAACTTTTATGAAGCCTCCTTTCCTCACCATGACCAGACCATTGTTCACTTCTTTCTCTGCTGAAGGAGAAAAATGTCCCCTTTGTCCACACAGCGAAGGTTAAAACAAGGGAACTGCTCCCTACCTCCCCACTGAGCAGGCTGGTGTTTCAGTGTTGTTGTGAATATTAAGAGAGCTCTTTGCAAATGGCTTTCTTCCTGTCTCTGTCGTGTATCATTTCTTTTTTCTCTTTGAGTTGTGATTCTGAGTGGTCCGCATCACCAAAGTCACTAAGACCTCCATGTGCACCACAAGTCTTTCATCTCTGTCACATTATGACACCTGAAAGCTTTCCTTGGAGTCTTTTCTACTTTATCTGCTTCTCAAATCCTTTTCCTAACATCTTTTTAGACTTTTTTTTCCCCCAGTGCTATTGCTCTAAAGTCTAATAATAATCTCTTTCCAAAGATTAAATTTATTTTTCTTCGCTGTAAATTTCATGTGAAAAAAAAGAAAAAGAATGAGAGTCGGGTAGCATTGCTCCTATGTAAAGCTCTTCAAATGAGTTATAAGTAATTAATTATAACAATTGTGGTTTGCTGTATGCAGTCCACCACCATATGGATTTTGCATGCTGAAAGTAGAAAGCTAATAAATTTGACCGTGGAATAAATGTATTTTATATAACGACAGCTAACTTTTTATTAGATTGAATTAGTCTGTATATTTAAGTTACTGTATTAAAATTATCAAAGTTGATAGAAACCATTTATATCTTAATTAATTAGTGTTCTGTTTTATTATAGTTTGCACTAGTCTTTTATTTCATTGTGTTACATTTAGTTGAACTAAACCAATAAATTTATGAACATTGTTCTGTAACTCATCATACATTTTCATACCTGATATAATTTAATTCATTCCATGTGTTTTGTTTGATGTACTCTAATTCATTCCAGTCAGTCCAAATGTACTGTCTTCCATAGGTTATCCTTCCCTTCAAGTGGAACTGGAAACTCCCACAGGGTTGCACTACACACCACCCACCCCTTTCCAGCAAGATGATTATTTTAGTGATATCTCTAGCATAGAGTCTCCCCTTAGAACCCCCAGTAGACTGAGTGATGGGCTAGTGCCTTCCCAGGGGAACATAGAGCATTCAGCAGATGGAGGACCTCCAGTCGTAACTGCAGAAGACACTTCCTTAGAAGACAGCAAACTCGAAGACTCAATGCCTTTAACAGAAATGCCTGGCACAGTGGATGTAGATGAGAGCCAGTTGGAGAATGTATGTCTGAGTGAGTATCCTCAATACCTCGGAAGTATGGCTGGGGTCCCAAAAGATGTTAAACCAGCAGAGCCACTGAAACAAACTAGTAAAGTAAGAGTAAGCTCTGAGCAGCAAGAGAAAGGAAAATCTGGTCCTGATGAGGAGATGATGGAAGAAAAACTCAAATCTCTATTTGAGGACATTCAACTTGAAGAAGGCGTAGAGTCTGAGGAGATGACAGAAGAAAAAGTACAGGCTATTCTTAAACGTGTTCAGCAAGCAGAACTGGAAATGTCTTCAATTGCAGGTTGGCAGAACGAGACATCAGGTGGAAACCTAGAGTCCCCTGCTCAAGCTCGAAGACTAACCGGTGGGTTACTAGAAAGACTGGATGACAGGTATGGCTCCATTTCAGAAAAAAGGAAAGCGAAATACAGATTACATGTTAATAGTTTGTTTTAAAACCTACTTTTTAGCACTTACTCTTTTTCTAAATTACCATTCCAGTTTGGGGATAATACCTGCTTTAAAGGTTGGTTCATTCTGCTAATCTGGAGAGGGAAACTCACACGAAACTCAATTTAATTCTTAAAACTACTGATAGCCTGAAGCAAAATGTAAAAAGTTTTACATGCATGCCAAAGATGTCTGTGTTTACTTTAGAAGACTACTCTTTTCTAGTTTGTGACTTGTCTGATTTTTTTCACAAAGCTAGTAATTAATATGCTTTCAAAATAATGGGGTAAATAAAACTCCACGTCTTTTAGAAATACAAACCTTTCTATGATTTCCTGACTTCAGACTTTAAAAGTCATATGTAATTCTTCACTCCAAATAATATTGCCATGATAGAAATTTGATTACAACCAAAATAATTCCCTAATCATGAATCTGGTTCTTTTTGATACTGGACTTCCTCTAGAAAGGTAAGAGTCTAGTGTCCTTCAGACATTGGTTCAAATCCCACTGGCATTAGGTTTGCATTTTGTGACTCTGGATGAATTTCTAAGCTGTAAGAACGTCACTTTAACTGACTTTAAAAATAAGAATACTACTACTTTCCTCACACAGGTTTACAGATTGAAGAAGGAAGCCTATAGAATGGCTACCAAATGGCTGCTACAAATAGTCTGTCAGTAATAGATGGCATTGTTTTTATTTATGCAGACATCAGGCTAAAATATAACTTACCTCAGTGGCAACTAGTGATAACCTCAGGTGTTTTTGCATCCAATTTAAATTTATTTCATAACCATGTTTAATATTTTCATATGACTGGTAAAGCTTCTTGCTCAATGAAAATTCCCAAAGAGGGAGCTTGTAACATTTTGCAAAAAAGGAGTTTACAGAGTTCTTTTTGAAGAATAAGACCAAAGAGTTCTGTGCTCACCCTACCAAAGACAACAAATAGTACTAGTTTTGATGTCTGTGTTCTAATATAGTCACATTAATTTATAGTTACATAACAGGAAATAGATACAGTTACGTTACAGCATCTTTGCAGTGTGCTGGGACTGTTTGTACTTATACATATGGAATAGGGTGTGCTATGGATAGGTGTTTTTTTTTATATAATCACAATTTGATTTATAAGAATTCACACGTACTCACAGACATATACAATCATAAAGAACATTGCATTGCGCTAATCAGTGCCTTCCAAATTCTGTAGATAATAAGCAAAGACCCTAAAAACAATGCACAAGCTAGAAAATAAAACCCATACTGATACCAGTAAAAATTAGAAGTCACTTTAAAAGAAAGTGTTGGAAGAGAAAGATTTGTAATAGTTCGTTAAAAGGAAAATAGTCCTCACAGGACCTAGAAGCAACAGGTAAGCAACAACACCCTGCTCACCAGTGGGGGTCAGCACAGGTCAGGAGCCAAGAAAGATGAGACCCAAGCAAGGCTATCGTGGTTTGCAAAGGCACGCTGGCAAGACCCACAATTGGAAAACCAGAGACTGGAACATGGGGTTCTTGAGGATGTCAGGGCTCTCAAGGAATGCATTTTGTTCTCTGCCAGCAGTTTTTTCACTGGCAATATTAAAGCCTTTGGAGATCTCCTCCTCCTTAGATTGGCAGTTCTGGAACTCCAGGTATGCCCATGAACCTCCCAGGGTGACTTCCTGAGATCTCAAATCCAAGTAGCTATCGCAGTGCAATTAAACAAAATAAAACAAAAACAAGGACAGCATAGCTAGGCAGGTTGGGCGGGGCAGAGCTGGGGCCCTGTGTAGCATCTCATCACCCCAAAACCCAAACCCATGATAGACCCTCACAGTTTGAAATCCAGTGACCATATTTTTCATGTCTTTCTATTTTATGCCTTCAAGAGTAGTTTACAATATGGTAGTGAAAACTTTAGAGCTTCTGAAGCCCACTTTCAGCCATGTATTGGCATTGTAAATTTCCACATCTTCTCTTTTGCAGCCCTGATCAGTGTCGAGATTCCATTACCTCATATCTCAAAGGAGAACCTGGAAAATTTGAAGCAAATGGGAGCCATGCAGAAGTCACCCCAGAAGCAAAGACAAAATCTTACTTTCCAGAATCCCAAAATGATATAGGGAAACAGAGCGCTAAGGAAACTCTGAAACCAAAAATCCATGGATCTGGTCGTGTTGAGGAACCAGCATCATCACTAGCCGCCTATCAGAAAGCTCTAGAAGAAACCAGCAAGTTTGTAATAGAAGAGCCTAAACCCTGTGTGCCTGTCAGTATGAAAAAGATGAGTAGGACTTCCCCTGCAGATGGCAAGCCAAGGCTTAACTTGCACGAAGAAGAAGGGTCCAGTGGGTCTGAGCAAAAGGTATGCCATCTAGTTATCCGGTACACTGTCATTTAAACCAAAAGTCCTGATGCTTCACTTTGCTTGATTAGTCTTGTAACATTGAGCCCAAGGTTCTTTATGATGACCCAGTTGTAAATGTAATACTAATGGAGGGGGTGAACAAAGTGCTAGGTGGAACATATGCTATTGGATTACACCTTCATTCACTGAGAAGGAAAAAGCAAGCAGCATCAATTCAGCTATTTTTCAGGAGGAAGGAGAACTACAGAGATGTTATGCTTAAGGTCCAGTGTTAATTTGGTCTGGTATTTAGGTTTCCTAACTCCCAACCCAGTGTTCTTTCTTATGGAAGGGGGATAATTATTCAGACCTTTTCTGGTGGTTCTGCATAATTTAAAGAGTTTATAGCATGTGACTCATCTAAGAGCTCTACCCTATAAAAGTGTGTTTTGTTTTAAAAATTGGAGAAACACAGTGCCCAAGCCTAAAATGAGGTGGGTATATACCATGGTGGGTTGACAGCATTTAGAAATTGGAAGTTAGAGGTCTCATTTTAATAATTTTTATATCTAAGTTGATGATTATCTTAATATTCATTTTTAAAAATTTGAAAACCTTACTGTCAGAATTATTTGCACTTTGTGCTCTGTGTTCTTGTACCATCTAATAGATTTTTATTCGTTCTTTGAGGTTTATCATTTTTAGATATTAAAAACTTAAAAACTTTAGAACTGAAATTATAGATGGATATAAGAAAATAAAAATTAGCTCTATTTACTACATTCTTTTTTTTTTTTTTACTGCTTTTTGCTCTCTCCATTATTGTGTCTTTTCCTGAACTGCGCAGTGGGCGTAGACTGAGACATGGGCATCTTTGGAACAGTAGCACCTACAGTTTTCCCTAAAACATCAGGTTGGCTTAAGATCTACCGCAGTGTTTTAGGTAGGACAAAAAAAAGTCTTTTGTAAAATATTGAGTCCATGATTAACTCCTGCTTTAGAAAAACTTTAATAGCAAACTCCCAGTCACTCAGGAGCTAATTATCAGCTTATCAACTAATCATATCCTTTCCTTTTCCCTTCTGCAGGCTATCTTTTGACCATTTTCCTGCATGGTAGGAGGGAAAGTGAGGGGAAGTAAAATGCTAAGGCCTTCCTTTCACTTCCCGACAAATGGGTTTTGAATATTGATTTCTTTCAGTTCATTCTAGTATATTTACGCAGTGCGACCTTGGATGTTCCCTTTTAAAATGAGTCCACAAAATAGAGAAAGAAGTGATAACATAGTGATGTCTTAACTATGAAAGTTTATTCTATAAAGCCTATTAAAATCCATAGAAAAGGTCTGAAATCAAATGATCATATACCCGTAAATAAACACTTCTTATATGTACACATGCAAACACATTGGCCATTGGGGAACCAGGGAGAGGGAAAAAGAGGGTTTGAAAATGAAAGCCTTAACCCTGAATGGAAACTCAGTTGAGTTCATCAGTACTGGAACATAATTGCTATTAGAAAATGTTTTCAAGGTTTCTTATAAATGAGATTGTGCTTTTGGGATTGGTCTAAGTAGATTCCCTAAGAACCCAACCTTACAAGAAATCCAAAAATGTTCAGGATGTGCCCTTTGTGGCTAGACCATAGTGCATTAGCAACCAACTAAGTCATCTGATGTATGATCTCAGAAAACAGCCCCCTTTTTGTCCCCTAAAAAATCAGGTCAAAAGTCCGGGTGCGGTTCTTACACGGATGACTGCCTGCTGTTACAAGGTAAACTTCTGCTACTTTCCAACTCTTTCAAAGCAGTGACCCATGGCAAGAAGTACTAAGAAAATTGTTTGGTCTCCTAGTTACCCTCTTTGCCAATTCTAGAGAATTCTTTAAAGGGAATCCTGATCGAGATTCTACTACAATCTTCTCTCTACCCTCCACCTTCAGATTAGCAGGGAGAATGTGGAAACAAAACACAGGCCGAATGGCCCCTTTCTATTTTTATAATTATGTCAATTATAACATACTTGACATCTAGGCTTGGTAGTGTTTGCATTAATGTATGTTCTGCTTTTTAATTTACCCAAGTGAAAATCTTCCCCAGTTTACGATCCGTAATTATTTATGAATAATTCTGATTGAATTTTTCTCTTTTCTTCATCTAATCTACTGATCTCTGAATGCAAATTAGAAATTCTTTTTTTTTTCCCACAATAGGAACTCCTTCCCTTTTTCTGCTTCTTTGAGCCATTTCAGGGCCTTCTTTCACAATACTTGGATCCTTCTAAGTTTTCTGAATTTACAGTCTTTTCAAAAAAACTTCAAATTTCATAAGGAACTTAGCAGCCAGTAGATCTTTGCAGGGAATAAGGAACTTGAAAACTCTCTCCTTTTGACACCATGTTATTTAGTAGGGTATTTTGTTCAAATGAAACTTCTTACAAAGTCAAGATTGATATTACTATAATATTTCAAAATATTTGTTAACTATACCTTTGGTGGAAAATGGCCTACTTTATTATCTATTTGAGAAACATTCCATAAATCACATTAGCTAACACTGATACCTCCTGTAACAATTTTACTTTTTCCCCCCTATTGATACCAACACTGCCATTGATTTTTCCAATGGATATTAACTATAGTTTCTATCTCTGAGACTATCAGATATAGGGTAACTAGCAAACTTAGAAAACAAAATACCAGAATTATTATCAGAATTCCACCATTAAATTTTGAAATAAAATCATTCAGTAAATAGTGTTCACCATGACATTGCAGTAGAAACTGAAGATATTTTTCCTTTGAGTTATGAACTATGTGGTAATTCCTTTTCATTCTCATTGCCTAAAAATTAATATTTGTGCAATTACTGTATTCTTGTCTATGCCATATTCTTGTCTGTCAGGTGTTTTTTCTGTCCTAATTTCATATCAATTCTTTAAATTATTTTTTAATCTTTATTTTTGAGAGAGAGAGAGAGAGACAGAGCAGGGGAGGGGCAGAGAGAGAGGAAGACACACAATCTGAAGCAGGCTCCAGGCTCTGAACTGGCCAACACAGAGCCTGACGTGGGGCTCAAACTCACAGACCATGAGATCATGATCTGAGCTGAAGTCGTACACTTATTAACTGACTGAGTCACCCAGGTGCCCCTTTTTTCCTTTTTTTTCACATCAGTTCTTTAAAATAAGACTCCAAGCTTTCACATGTTTTATATTATTCTTTCATTCATTTGCATAAACCCTTACTGAGTACGAGTTGCATGTTAGGTGCCAATTATACTGCTAAAAATTCCTGTTATAAATGTATGTAGCAAATTATACTGATGTAAATTCTTTACTTTTTTATAAATTTCAAATAGCTTTTGATAAAGTTGTCAAATCTGACCAAAATTTCATTGAAACTAGACATACTATACCTCTTTAATGAAAGGTCAAGTGAATATAGATTTCAAACTAGTTTTAAATGAATATTAATTTTTCTTCAAACTAATAATTGGTAGCATATAGTTTCTGATGCCAAAATATCTCTTATTATTATTTTTATTATTTAATTACACTGATCTTTACCATATATATGCACATACAGATCAGTGTAATTAAATATATCCATTACTATATGCACACACATATATACACACATATACAGAGGAATTTCAGTTAGAATCCTGCTCAAAATTTTCTTCCATCTAAACTTTTTTAAAGATTCTCACAAATACATATCATGATTTTCCTTAGCAGGGAAAACCAGCAAGTGAAAGTAATTCTTTTTTGATTTCCCTTCTCAGAATGTCTTTTATTTTAAATGTGATGGTAAAATTATTATACTAAAAAATGCATTTATCAGGACTTGAAAGACAGTGAGAGTGATTCGAGCTCAGAGGAAGAACGGAGAGTCACTACCCGAGTTATTCGCCGGCGTTTGATTATAAAGGTATCCTGTAGCCGGATGGTGATGGGGCATCCCTATGTGATTAGAAAGTCCTTCCTTGTGGCCTTGAAAATTTAGCATGCTTGATAACTAAGTGGCTCTGTATGTTTCTTTGCATATTTGAAAGCTTGTAAGAACAACCAGCAACAAGGAAAAGGTTGTGTTGCATGGTAGTGAGTGTTCTGTCTAGGCCTGTGTTTGACATGTGACAGCTGTAATTTTGTCTGGGAATTCTTGGTATTTGTATCCTGCTTTCCCTCAAAGTGTTATATGTGAACAAAGATTTTATCTTGGTTTATATCAAATGAAACGTTCAATTGAAACCTCCGAGGCCACAGTGAGGTATGAGGTCAGGTCAAGAAGGAGAATGAAATAATTAAAAGGCTCCCCTCCTCAGCCTCAAATTCCTACTGCCTGAACAGATAGATCTTAAGTAAAAACTAGTTCTTTAATACCAAACAATGGCTGAGAATTTGGAGTAATAGCCTGTCATGGATGTATGTGACAAACAAAATTGGGCAAAACCTTCTGAAAAAAGGCTTTTGACTTGACTAACATACAGAAAATCAGTCTGTATTTTTATATATACGAAGCAGTTTTTACTGGAAGTGAAAAATATCATTCTCCCCCTGCTACAACACAGTTGAACACTATGAATAAACCTTCATTTCCCCCCACAAAGGCCTTTTGAAGCACTGACTGTATGCATGGTAAGGTCCAGCAGAACACTTTTCACAGCCTGTGCTTGTCTTCATTACTCTCTTTAGAGAGAGATTTCTTGATGTTAGAATAATTGACTACAGAAACTAGGAAGCCATTTTCAACACACAGGCCTTTGAAGGTGGTCCAAATAACTTGAGGCTCCTTGGTTGACAGCTCTGGAGAGAAAGAAAGGAAGGGAAATATGTATTGAAAACCATTTATCAAATTTATCCTCCCTTTCCAAAGTGTCAGGAGGCCCAGCAGAGAGCAGAGAAGTTGGCTTAGGTATCTAAAACTTTTTAATCCTGCTGCTTGTATTTTTCATGTAGATCAGATGAAAGAAGAGGACAAAATCTGCCAAATCTGCTCTAGTATAGTTTTTCTAAGACTCTGGAAGCATTAGAGAAGAAAATAGGTCCTTGTCTGAATCTTAAACTATGCGCAAATCAATCATGAGCTCAATAGATAGCTATCAAAAAAAAAAAAAAAGCACGAATCACTTTGAAATTCCATATAGGCAAGCCAAATTACTTATGGGTGTCCAGCATATCCAGCATATTTGCAAGTATTCACCTCCCACACATTCCCTGGGATTAGGACGAAAGAAATAATACAGGTTTTCTGAAGGAGTTAAAGCCATACTCTTTGCTCAGTCAGGCTTTGTTCTTCCCAGAATCAGTGTCTTCAAGAAATGGTATTTTAAAGTGAAATTTCCTGAAAAAGCACACCAAACATATTGTCTTGTAACTTGCTTTTTATGCTAATATATGACATACTGGTGTCACCTCCAAATCCACCTCACTCCTTCTAAAAGCTGCTCATTATATGAGTTGACTCTCCTGTATATAGGACAGAAGAAAATAAACATAATCCTGCAAAAAAAGTGAGAGAGAGAGAGGATAAAGAAGTTTTACTCTAAAGAATACAAAAACAAAATAATAAAAACACAAAACCCATCAAATCAATGAGGGTTATTTCACTTGGTCTAGAATTCTAGATATGCATTAGCAAGCTAGCTTTTAAGTAATTTTGTTGGAGTGTGTTATTTATATATTTGAGCTTAATATAAAATTAAGCGTGTGTGATATATAAACATTTTTATTAAGGGCTTAAGTTTAAAAGACGAAATTATGCTATGATGGCTTCATAAAACAGGAGTCTGTGTTCTCTTCAAATCCCCACTTCTTGAAGTTTAATTTTAGGGAGGTTGAGTTGGAATGATCAGAGCATAGGTTTTATAACTGGGGAGTGCATTGTGTACACAATAGAGTCACTCAACAAATTTGGAGAAACCAAAACCTAAAAAAAATAGCTATAATTATAATTGAAAACTATAGATATAATAAAAATCTTTATAAATTACATGTATAAGAATCTTTCTGGTTACTCTTTTTCTGTTCAGAGTTTCAGGGCAGTTAGAAAGGATCACATTTCTGTTGCTTTTCTCTTCATGTGTTGGTATCTTTCTGAGATAAAAGCTGGAAACTGCCGTCATATACGGTAACTGGGATGTGGGAACTGCCTCTGCCAAAAACATGAAAGGAGAATGTTAGGATGGAAAGGAATCATTGATACTAAAATCACTTCTTTTCCAAGGTGACAAAACCAAGGGACTGGAGAGTGGTTGGTTTAGCCCAAATCACACTCCAGTAGAGTAGCACTTCTGGAAGGCCCCAACCCCAAACTAATCTCGAGCCCTCCAGTGCAGCACCTTCTACCTGCTTTTTCCACAACACTGTGTTCTCCAGAATAAATAAAAAAGGAATAGCTTCTTATAGACCAAATTAGACACTTAGCCACTTAAACCTTTCCAGCGGCCTGGAAGAGGGCAGCCGTGGGCTGTCTCTCCTGGAAATTATCTGACGGGATTGGAATGCTGAGAATTTGGCCTGCTTCATGGAGGTTGTCCAGCCTTGGGCTGAACCAGCATATTTATGCTGTTTGCCATAGTGATCCCTCTAACATTTAGGATCTCGGAGTTGAAAACTATTGTGGGGTTGTTCCATCTCTCCCAGGACTAGCTGTGGCTATGCAGTGTCCACATAAGCAGTAGGTGTGCTCAGGATTCCATTACAAGTGTGGGTGAATCTGTCTTCCTAGCCATAAAATTTGTACAACTGATGGGGTGAAAGTATAATTTTATGATTTGTCTCTGTAATGTCATATGCAGGTTCATCCATTTTTTATGAAGTTCTTTTTTTTTTAATTTTTTTTTTACATGTACTGTATTCAAGTCTCTAAGGAATAAGTCCAACAAACTCTTCCAATTGTGTGGGGACTTTTAGATTTTATAAGCATATTAATTTATTTCTATATAATTTGATAATATCACAGTTGTTTCAAATGCTTCGAAGCAGTTTCAGTAAATTACTCAGTCCTATGAGCTTGTTTATTTTATTCGCTTAGCAAAGACAGTGATTACAAAAGTAAAAACTTTAATTCGCAGCCAAACTATTGTGAAGTTTGGTAGGCTTCAAATAACTGAATTTTTATTACATAGTTCAACTGTATTTTTATTTCTGCTTTTGAACTTTTTGCTAACTTCTGAATTAAGTTTACATATATGTTTTCCCCAAATCAAGCAACTCAAAAGTATATAAAGTTTGATCTACTCTTTCCATTTCCCAGAGGTAACCACTTTTCACGAGCTTCAGGTTATTTTGATGTACATATATTAATATGTATATAAAATGTACATGCACTTTATATACATGTAAACACACATTCCCCGAATTGAGTTTCTCAGAATATAAAAATGGGTTATACTATCACTTACTGCTTAATAACTTGCAAAGTTATATATGTCACATACATGGTATCCTTTCCACTTGGGGGAGAAAGCTAAAGTTTTAATGTTCTATACATCAGACAAATTGGTACATTTCGTACTGGTTTTCTTTCCTTTTATTCAAGGACAGAGGAATAAAAGCTATAAAAGGCAGTGCCTCTAGCAGAGGTCCAAAGGGAAGTACAGCTAGTCTACATTAAGGTGGCCACTGGGGATGATACTGTGACACCATATGTGCTGTGATTTTCCTCTGAAGTAGGAAAGGAAAAAGTTGGGGGGGGGGGGGTGTTGCCAAAAATAATGCCATCAACAAGACCAGGGGGGAAATTTTGCCTACTTAAAGGTACAAACTGTTGTCTAGAACTTTAGGAACTAATTAGAGGTTATTTTCTGTCATTAAAGATGGATGATTTTTTTTTTTAAGAACATGTTTCCTGACTCCTGTCTTCCCTCTTTATCTAATGGATTCCTAACTATTCTCCCCCAATTTAGTGAGTTTCTACATCATAACACAACTTACTTTGGCCTTATTAAAGCACTAATTGACTGTATTTAATGGCCAATTATGGTTAAGAGAGGTATCTTTATCTTTAGCTATACATAAACAGTATGGGTTTTCAGTAGGAAACAATGAAAATGCCTACATGCCAGACTAGATCTAAACAACTTCTATGGCTTGTTATTTAGAAGTAGGACTTTAATTTTTTCTAAGGCTATTAATATAAATCCATTTACTTCTATTATTCACTATATTTATAAATATACCTTCTTTCACATTTCTGTCAGAGACTTTCCAAACAGTTAACTGGCATCTTTCCCCACAAAAGGGTCCATTCATAATGTATCCAATAGGATTCTACTTTACTGGATTTTCCTGGGATCCTCAAATTACCTACTATGCAAAACACCAGACATTTCCCAGAGTTAGCTCAAAAACATTTCATTTTTTCATGTTTAAACTGTAATGAAATCTTTCATCACCTCTTATTATTGGCTTTTCTGCTTCTTTATGCCTTTGTTTTCAAAATAAAATGAAATTCATTTTTTTTCCCAAAATATATGAAACCACCCACAGCAAATATAAATAACACTTCCATAAAAAACTTTTTGCAGATTTTAGTGCATTTAAGCATGAGACCTCCCTCTACATTTTTCCAATCCCCTTCCCTCTCTTAACTGTGCTAATTGAAGCAAATCATAAGCAAGAGCCAAAGGGAGCTAAACATGAGCAGCAAGAAACATCACGTTTTATTTTCATCCCACCTCCCTCCCTCTCTACCACAGTGAGGAAAATGAACCCATGTCTCACCCAGTCATGAGCTATGAGCCCATAATCTAGAAGAATACAAAGTCATTTTGTAAAAAGAAAAGAATGAAAACAATTTTGGCAGCAAAACAAGGTAATGTTTTAGTCTTTACCCTGTCATTTTAAACCGGCTCTGCCTTTCTACTGGCTGTGACATAAAGCAGTCATAGAACATTCTCACCATTGGCTGGTGCTGACAAAATTATCAGAGCTACTACCCTTTCCAGCCCAACAACACTGCAAGAGTTAGAATCCTGGCTCTCCCAGAAATGTAGCTGTCAACTTCGTGATCTGCCATTTTCCCTAAAATAACATCAGGTGAACAACAACTACAGTACATTGTTCTACAGCATTGTCCCAGCCACCTTTTCACCAAGAAGTCTGACTAGCAGGTCACTAGGTCTGTAGAGTAGGTCTGCACTTAAGATGTTTGTCCTTGTTCCCCCAAACTAAGTGGCACTAACTGAATGTTGAATACCAGTGAAGAAGGTTATATATTGCATATATAGCCCAATTTTTGCTCTCTGAGTGGTTTTTCTTTTTTTTTTTTTTAATGTTTATTTATTTTTGAGACAGAGGGAGACAGAGTGCGAGTGGGGGACAGGCAGAGAGAGAGGGAGACACGGAATCTGAAACAGGCTCCAGGCTCTGAGCTGTCAGCACAGAGCCCGATCTGGGGCTCGAACCCACGAACTGTGAGATCATGACCTGAGCCGAAGTCGGATGCCCAACCAACTGAGCCACCCAGGCGCCCCTGGTTTTTCTTATTGTACAATCATAGAGCCAAAAAGGGAGATATTAAGGAGCCATATAAATCTACCAAGCTGGAAAATATGAGCCCAACTTGGGGAGTTAAGACTTTATTCCATTTTTTAAATTCACCAGAGGAAGATCTTTGACAGTTTCCCCTTGTAAATCAGATAACAGTCACTAACTGAAAGATATCATCATCTTAAATTCCTTTAGTACTGATCTTTTCTTTTCTTTTTTTTGTCTGTGGCAATAGAGATTAGATGATCAATCATCACATAAGACCCCTTCACTTGAAGATAGTATTCAGAAATTGTGTACACCATCGGACATAGTTATGCTCATTTTAATACCTCCAAAAAGCTCAGTTTTAAATAAAAACAAGACATTGTCAGTACTCTGAACTTCACTTTTTAAAAAAAGTCTATCTTACCCTTAGTAAATGAATTTTTAAATGAAAAAAAAAAACTAATAAAGACAATAAATGTAATGCCCCAACTAAGGTACCATCTTAATTTAGATTAAGGAAAATACAACCTAAAAATTATTTAGAGATTTGGTAGGACTAATTCAGAAACACAGTGCTCAAAATGAGGCGATCTAATTAGAGCTCTAATCATTGACTTTTTTTTTTTTTCTTCAAAAAATGAAACCTTTTGGTTTATATAGCATTGTGTAACTGTGTTTTATAATTTTTCCTTCTTGGAGTTGCCTGCTAACCGTCAGTCTTGTACATACCTAAGGCTTACTGCTTTGACTGTTGTGGCCTGCTAAGTAACCATTAGAGGAGTCAGCCTTTTCCCTTTGCCCTGGAGTAGCAAGCAGAATTTATACTTTCTTTCTCTAAAACTCTGCAGAGCATGTGTGTGGCCTATGGAGTGCTGTGGAGATCTGTCCATCTAGTATGTTGCTAATCTCTATGCCACATCCTTTAGGGAGAGGAAGCAAAAAACATTCCTGGTGAATCTGTCACAGAAGAACAATTTACTGATGAAGAAGGCAACCTCATCACCAGAAAAGTAATCATCATTGGGATTTTACGCTTCTCTTGGGATTTAGATTTTTCTACTGTTTGCTGTAGTGTCACCACTTGAAACAGAAACAGAAAAATCTCACTATTGCTTCCTACAGATCACTCGGAAAGTAATAAGACGAATTGCTATCCCACAAGAGAGAAAACATGATGAGATGGTAATGGAGAGGGGCTGCCAGAGAAAAAGCAGAGGATAAACGCTTTGTGAACTTTCTAGAATACGCTGCTAACAGGCTGGCATCTGCAGTGTGGCAGCTTGAAGTGTTTGTTGCTTTTGACATCCTGTGCATTTGATCAGGGTCAAAGAAAAAGACTTCTTAACATTCTTTAACATTATATATTTTTTACTGTCTTCAGAGTTTTCAGAAATAAGTTCATTTATGGAGAGTAGAATGTGCTGGTTACAGCATGTGAGAGAAATAAAATTAAAACCCTCTCTCACCACCAGACCCCTGGGCAGCACCCCCCCACCCCCAATTTGGCCTCCCACCCAGTGCTTTGCCTGAAGCTTAGTGCCTGCCTAGGGGGAGGGTGGAGAGCACCTGAGGGAGGGCACTCACTTCCAGCAAAGGTACAGGGTTTCAATGTTAGAATGGCAAAAAGCTCACATCAAATCTATACATTTTTCCCTTTCCAGTGTGTTCTACAAAGGGAAATCTGAATTCCCTCATCTTAACCCGAGGAGGGCTCTCCTCTCTGGGTTTATAACAGCCCATATGCAATGTGCCAGTTAAAGAACTAATCTTAACCACTGTGCAGTGTAACTCAGCAGATGAAACTCCATCTCCCAGACAAAACACCTCTGGCTATTTGTCATTCCTTTCCTTTTCTCATTTTGAAAATAGAAACTCCAATAGCCTGTGTTTACATAAGAAAAAGTGCACTAAAAATTTCTCAAGACTAACTCAAAAGATTGGAAAGGCTACTGTGTTTCTGTTATAAAGCTGGGAAAAGTGGAGTATTTGTACAGTTTTGCTCTCAGGGAAAAGTAACCCTGGTGCTCAGTGAAGAGAGGTCTTGTTTTATGGAAAATGGATGATTGCTTGATCTGCAGTAATGAGGAAGGGGTTGGTAATTCCACAAATTAAAAAAAAAAAAAGTCCCTCAGATCAACAACATTCCTATGGTGTTTAGTTCATGATCAGTGCTTTCCTGAGAAATTTTAGTCTCAACACAACAGATTGCTTAAAATTCTGTTGGCTTAAGAAGAAATAAATTATAATTTACTAATATTTGTTATAATTTGGGTTTGGGTGCCTTGAGAGCTTTGGTGATGATTTCTTCTAGTTTACAAGTAAACGAACAGGCTAACTCATTTTTTTTAATTTATCACTAACCTTTAAAAAAATGTTTATTTGTTACTATTATTCTTTTTTTGTCACTAACCTTTTATTTATCACTAACCTATCAAGTTACTCCAAAGTATAGTTATGTTACTGTATTCATTCTGACGGTGCTCTCTAGCTTGCCTCGATGATGCCAGGCTTGTGTGGTTACGCCAAATAGATTGTGTGTATTTTGAGACGTGAAGTGACAAAGTGCTTTAAACTGTGTTTCACTTACCTAATCCAGCCTCAAGGGACCAGAATGGGAACCGCTCTATGACTAAAACTCTTTCACTGTGAAATCTTAACACATACATTCCTTTTTACAGCAGGGAGAAGGTTATAAGGTGAAGACAGCGAAGAAGGAAATCCGTCATATGGAAAAGAAGAGCCATTCATAACAGTAAACGGTTAGTCAAGGCAATAGGTGTGCTCATAGCAACAACAGTCTGCCTTAACTCACTGTGAAACCTCTCCTTTCTCTTGATGAGTGATTCAGATCCCCCCATCCACTGCCCTCCTCTCTTTTTCACTGAATTCCAGCTTTGAATATCCAGTATGAACTTATTGGGCTTATTTTTATATTTACATATGCAATGTACACACACACTCCAGTCACAGTTCATAAACTTTCTCCTCACAAACTAGTCAGGAATTTAAATGTAAATGGTGTTTCCAGAAGCAAATGTAAACAGTGATTTTTGAGTCCCCTCTAAGAGTAGAGGCTCCGTGTGAAATGTGGTAGTATTATACAGCCTGACAGGAAGCCGGTCTGGCAACAACCAGTTAGTTCTCACTGATGCACTCTGAGATTTGTGCACATCCAGCCTTTCACCATTTTAGCAGAATGGCCTCTGAGAATTCAATTTCCATTGAAATAGAGTGGTTGCCCATTTTAAATTAAATGGCCGAGATCCCTATATGCTACTTGGTATATCTTCCAGAAACCAGGGCAAATTAAATAGAAGGTAAATGGACTATTTTTTTTTTATTTTTGAAAAAAAATTTTAATGTTTATTTATTTTTGAAGGAAAGACAGAGCGCAAGCAGGGGAAGGGCAGAGAGAGAGGGAGACACAGAACCCAAAGCAGGCTCAGCCTCCGAGCTGTCAGGACAAGCCCAACGCAGGGCTCACACTCACAGACTGTGAGATCATGACCTGAGCTGAAGTCAGACACTTAACCAACTGAGCCACCCAGGCACCCCTGGACTACTATTTTTTTTTTTAAGGGAAATATTGGTGAATTTGCTTAAATTTGTCTGAACTTTTCTTCATAGATGAGGATATTTCTAACAAACATTGTTTTCTAAGTTTTACGTTATCCTATTATCTTTAGCTATACTTATGAAAGGTCATTTCCTAAGCATGAAAAAAGCAGATGGAGCTTTGAAAAGAATTCGAAAAGGTCTCCTGAGTCCGTGAGGTGAAGTAGCATGATTTCTCATGGGATGTGCACCAGCAGTTCTCTTAGCCCTACTGGTCAAAATGACAAAGAGCATATAGATTCTAGTTTTTACTCGGACAGATCTTCTCTTCCCCAGTGACCGGAATCCTGGTACTGCAGTGTGGACATGAGGAACTGAGAAATCTAGTCTCATTGCTCTGAATTTTGTTTGTGACTTAACTAAGGCTGAGATAAATTCCTTTTTCTAAATTTTTATTTTAATTCCGGTATAGTTAACATACTATGTAATATTAGTTTCAGTAGAACAATATAGGGATTCAACGCTTCTGTACAACACCCAGTGCTCATCACAAGTGCCCTCTTATCTCCCATCCCCTATTTCCCCAGTCGTCCCACCAGCTTCCCCTCTGGTAATCATCAGTTTGTTCACTATAGTTAAGAGTCTGTTTCTTGGTTTGCCTCTCTCTGTCTTTTTTTTTCCCATTTGCTCATTTTTTTTTTTTGTTTTTTAAATTCCACATATGAGTGAAATCATATTGTAGTTGCCTTTCTCTGACTGACTTCTTTCACTTAGCATAATACTTTCTAGTTCCATCCATGTTGTGGCAAATGAAAAGATTTTGTTCTTTTCTATGGCTGAGTAATATCCCATTGTATGTATATATACATATATATGTATATTATATACATATATATATATATACCTGTATATGTGTATGTATACATAACATATACATATATAACATAATATATACATATTATGTAATATATATATATATATATATATATATATATAATCATTTTTTCCCCAAGATCTAGGATTAGGGTTAGAATTAGGGCAGGGATGAGGGTCTGTGTTTATTATTGCAGGCCCAGATAAACTCCTAATCCCTTCCTCTCAAAAAAGCTTACCATATGTTTATTCACTCCAAGATTTATTTCACTTCATTTCTGTGACGCTTTCTGCGTAGGCAATGAGAAACTCTTAGTAGACAACATAAGCATGGTACTTTCCCTTACTGAGCTTATGTTTTGGGGATTTAATGTTAACCAATCATAACTAATCACATTAGTATAATGGCATTGAGAAAACTACCAAGAACTGCATAACATTCTGAAATTAATATTTACCATATATACTCGTCCAAGTGTTCTACTCTGCTCTTCATTTCATTCTCACAGCTAACCCTCTTGGACAGATGCCCTATCATCCCCATGTAACAGATGAGGAAATAGGGCTCAGATTGCCCAACATCACGTAGAGTTGGCAGAAACAGGTACAAACCTGCCACCAGAGCCAACACCGTTAACACCCTCAACCATGTTGACTGGAGACTTGAGGTCTGAGGTGACAGGGAGGGCTTCCTTGAAAAAGTGATGTTTGAGTTTTGAAGACTGAACACAACATGACTGGGTGAAGAGGGAAGTTTGATGGTGTCTGGGGTCACCTTCTAGGCATGTGCAGCAGCACTTTGCAAAGGCCAGAATGGGGAGGAACAGGAAGGGAGAATCTGGGGAAACAGGTCAGTGCAGCTGGCAGAGAGTTTGACCCTTGGGTCTGCAGAGGTAGGAAAGGTGGGAGTTGTCCAGCCTCATGAGCCTCTCTGTAGGGATTCTGGTCTGCACACTAAAAGCAGAAGGAGAGCAGTGAAGAAAGAGTCTCAGGCAAGGGTGGGGTATGGTCCAATGTGTACGTTCTGCATCACTCGCTCTAGCTGCAAAGGCACAGAACATACCAGAGGGGGCAGTAATGGGTGAACAGAAAACCGAGTAAGAAACTATTATAGGTGCTGGCTTGGCCAGGAGGATGGTAGGAGGCAGACTGAATCAGGAGACATCAACATGACTTGCTTTCCACACAATGTGAGAGATGAGAAAATGATGGATGACATCAGTGCGTCAATACCTAGAATGAACCCACTTGTTATGTACGTCTTGCAGCTGTTCCTGGTATAAGACATATCTAGATACATAGAGATGAATAAAGCACTAAGCATGAGTTTGCAGTCTTGACTTAGTCCATTTAAGCCGTTGTAAGTGATAAGCGAAAGGAATCCAGAAGAGAGTTCAGTATGCACCTCAACATTTGCCAGCTTGTTCAGACTGGATGGAAATGAACCAAAGTGTTGCCCATAGCAGCGGAACCATTTTTCTAGAGCAACATCCACCTAGTATGTGTGAATAAATAACACCAAAAAAATACAACTGTGCTAGGTCCTTTAGATATGACATGGTCACTAAATGTACAAGAGGCCTTAAAATTACAAATAACCCACCCCATAAAGAAGTTGTCAGGGCCTTGGCTCACATGCTACACCACTCAAAGGAGAGAGAAAGTCAGGTAGAAGTCATATGAATGTGAAAATAACTCCAGCAGAAAGCAAATTTAATGTGTCAGATGGAAAGAACAGTGATTTGACTGTAAGCCTCACGTTACTCTCCAGCGTGGTATTTACCTTCCGTAAGTGAACCTGGGAAATGAGTCCAAGAATACCCACTGGAATTCCAGGACACTGAATGCATGCTCTGGAGAAATCAATTTGCAAATATATTGAGAGTTTTTATAGCCTGCTGGCTGCCTTTTTTTTTTTTTAATAACAAAAACAACTAAGCAAGTAGACTGCTGCCAAATTTCACGGAGTCTCAGATGGTGACATCAAAATTTTTATTTCCCATTTTAGAACCAGCTAAATTTTGAGCTATCTGAACCCTGCCCCTGCTTTTCTTTAGTACTGAGTCATAGTTATCCTGTTTTTAATGTAAGGGAAAAGCCAATGGCTTTCAATAGCTATAAAGATTTGTACACAGTGTATAGTGATTTATAGTTTACAAAGTGATTTTACATTTTTGTCTTATTTAATCCTTCAAAGAAGCTTCTAGATAGGTTAGGCCAATTTTGTTTGCTACCTTTTGAAGATGAATATTCCAAGGCTCAAGAGGTCAATGACATTTCTATTGTCACACAGCTTGTGATTGGTAGAACTAGGACTTAAACTCAAGATTATTGATACTCTACCTAGTGCCCTTTCTATGACACTTAGCTGTATGTCTACAATTTGAATAATAATAGTCATGTTCTAGCAAATGATTACTATACGCCAGGTACTAGGTAAGATCATTACGTACATTACTGAATATAATCCCCAACACAATGCTGTAAGGTAAGTACTACTCTGAAGACCGAAGTTGAGAAAAGTTAAATGATTTACTCAAAGTTCTGTACAGCTGATAAGCAAAAGAATAAATTTGAACTTATCCAGAACCTAAGTTCTTAACTTATATTCATAGTTAAATAGTAGTTGATGATGCTTAGAGACCTAAAAGCAAATTTTGAATCAAACAGATGTACATAGACAACCTATAGTAAATGTCCTCATATTTTACACAGTGAAAATACTCATAGATGTTTGTTCTTTTTTAAAATAAAGCAGACATCCATTTTGAAGGGGGTAACCTCTAAGTGTTTACTTCATAAGTACCATTAGAGGGCTGATTAGTGAGGTTGTAGCAAAGGAAGGTCCCCAGATGTAGCCATAAAAGACTGTGGAGCAGCTGTATTCCAAACCTCTTCTGGGGAAATGCTCAGAATCTCACAGCCATGTGGAAGCCAAGAGTGACAATGCTTGCCAAGGGCAACACTTTTTCTCAACCAGAAAGTTGGTTCATTTTTTTCATTCCTTCAAAAAATATTTGACCTTCTGCCTGGCTAAAAGTGGAAAGGCTAGATGTATGATGGTGAAGAAAACTTTCATGGGCCCTGCCCCTCCTAATCTCTCAGCCTGCGTGGAACAGATGCTTCAGGGCTAAAAATTCAAAGTCCAATATCCAATAAAAGAATAATGCGGAAACACATTTAGACTTTTGGGGGCTGGGAAGGTCACTCTGAAGTCATGACACATAGGGGCACCGGACTGACTCTGTTTGTGGAGCATGTGACTCTTGATCTCGGGGTTGTGAGTTCGAGTCCCACATTGGGTGTATAGATTACTTAAAAATAAAATCTTTAAGAAGAAAAGAAGTCATGACATTTAAACTAAGAACTTCTAGGTGGCGCCAACCATGAAAAGAATGGGGAAGAGGAGAAGCAGACTCCAAGCAAAGGATATGACATGAGCAAAGGCGTTGACCGGGAAAAGGCATAGTTGAGGAAATGAAAGAAGAGAAGTGTACACCAGAGCCTGGTGAGCTGGTGGTGGATGAGGCAGGCACATGATGACTTAAGTGAGGGGTGCATCATCACAGGCCAGAGAACAGGCTTTAGATTTCATTCTAAAAGAATTTGAAGCCCCTGAAGGATTTTAGCCAAGAGCCTGACCCATTTTTTTTTTTTTTAACGCACGTAGATTATGTAGAGAATGGGTTGGAGGGGAAACAAGAGTAAACTGAAGGTGACTGGTTAGGTTACTGAGCAGTTCAACTAAGCCATAGTAGTGACAGGGCTAGGACCTGGGCAGTAGGTTTAGGAAAATCAACAGGTAAATTACTTTGGAGGGGCAGGGAGGATGGAGAAGGGTTGAGTCAAGAATGATCCCCAGGTTTCTGGCTGACAGAACAGGGCAGTAGAGAAAGGAACAGAAGTAGAATGGGTTTTTTAAAAACGACATCAAGCATTCAGGCTTAGATTTAGGTTTAAACTGCTTTTGAGACTTCCAAGTATTGTTTTAGATATATAAGTCTGGAGCTCTGCAGAAAGGTTGGGGCTGCACTTCTAGAAATGTTAGAGTTATCACTAAAGAGGTAAATGTTGAATACCCGAGAAAGGGAACGGGAGAGAATAGATGTAAACCCCTACGGAGAGGATTAAAGTGAGCCTGGGAGGAGTTCCCAAGGAACAAGATTTTGAAGAGGAATAGAGTTAAAAGGTTGCCTCTGACTTCTTCCTTCCTAGACATCTCCAAGCTATTCTATATCCTATCATCTAAGATCACCTACATGTTCAGCCTCAACCCTGCAGTATACTTGTGTGGTTTTTCATAGTGGTGGATGAGAGAAACCCTCCTATAATGTAGATCAGCTAACAAGCTTTTGTAGGCAGGTGACCATGCACATTTAGAGTTCCTTTGCTTCTTAGCTACTATGTGCAATGTTTGTGACACACACCGTGTAGGCAGTAGGGAGAGCACAACATTGTAAGATACTATCTTAAGTCTGACATTATTATCTGAGAGAATCCCTGCCCACTATAACTTTACAGTCTAGTCCAAGAGGCACACATGATCATAAGTCACACAAATCAAAATACATAAATGTAATAAATGATATAACAAAATGCTCAGGGCAACCACTGGAAGATATAATTCCCTCCAACAGAGGAGGTCTTTTAAAGTTTCTCGGAAGTACGTATTTGAACTAGTTTTTTTTTTTTTTTTTTTAACGTTTATTTATTTTTGAGACAGAGAGAGACAGAGCATGAACAGGGGAGGGTCACAGAGAGAGGGAGACAAAATCTGAAACAGGCTCCAGGCTCTGAGCTGTCAGCACAGAGCCCGACGTGGGGCTCGAACCCACGGACCGTGAGATCATGACCTGAGCCGAAGTCGGACGCTTAACTGACCAAGCCACCCAGGCGCCCCGAACTAGTTTTTGAAGAAAGAGTAGCATTTGAGACGCAGCAGTGTGGAGAATCATACGTGCTTTGCTCAGGAGTTTGGCTCTTATCCTGGATACAGTTGGGTACTGGAAGCTTTGTGGCAGGAAAATAATATGATCAGATATGATTTAGGTAACTCTGATAGAAGTAGAGGAAGAAGAGAGTTTGAACACAAGGCCCTCAGATCTGCAACACAGAGGAGGGCCTGAACTGGAACCGAGAGAATGAAAAGCGGAGAAAAGATTTGAGGAACCAGATTAGTTCCGTGTCGGGAGAGAAGAGCTAGAGTTAAAGACATCAGGGTTATAGGTATGTAGGGTAATTATTAACAAAATCATAGAACCTAAGACCACAAAATCAAAATTAGTGATTGACGTAGCCTGGGTGATGAAGTAGCTTTGTAGATAGTCAGCGTGCAGGCCCCTTGACATTTGATGATGATCAGAGAGAGAAGCCTGGGCTGGAGATCATAGTGTTGTCATTTTTGGTATTTGGGTGAGAAGTGAAGTGGCCGGAGTCGATGGACCTGCCAGGGAGTTTACTAGCTACATGAACTTAGCTGGGGTCTATGCCTTCATTTCCTCACCTCTACTGGGGTAAGAATAACAAACCTCATAAAGTTTTTGTGGGAATTAGCTGAGTTAATACAAGTAAATTGCTTCAGATAGCGGCAGGCAAGCCCATAGTAAGTACTAAGTTCAGCTAGTAGTAGCATTAAGGCAGCCAGGACCAGTGGCCTGTAGACGAAGATGCGACGGGTGCCAGGAGGGAACAGTGGAAGAAGTTGGAATGGCAGCATCACTGAAATTCTCTGAGAAACAAGGGATGTGAAATAATTGAAAGTATTCTGAAGTATACCAACATCAAAAGCAGAGAAATTCCATGGGAAATTACTAAAAGAGGCATTCTCATTCCTCTTTACTAAGGAATGGACAGAGATAGATAAAAGCCCAATGGCTCTAGTTAATGACAGATCTGGATTTTAACCCAGATCTCCTGATTCTGCTTTCCAGAAATCCAAGGTGCCTGAATTGCTTCACTTCAGAATATTTTCCCTGAATTTATTTGGAGAAGATCTGTTTTTATTTAGTTTTGTTTGTTTTTACTTTTCTTACCCTTTAAAAAAATCCCTAATTAACCAAAAGCCTTGGCTCTGAGGTCAAGAGCAAGGATTGTAGAGTCAGGTGGTTTGATTTCCATTTCTAGCTCTACTATGTACCAAGTTCACTCTCTTGGGTTTGTTTTCTAGCTCTGTGGCTCTGTTTCCTTATCTGTAAAATGCAAGATTATAATAGTACCTTATTGTTATTAAATGAGCTAAGCCACTTTATAACAGTGCCTGGCACATAACATTTAATAATAATAGCTGTACAATTTTATTATTTAATTAGTATATCTTTTTCACAACCAAAATATAAATCAATATCTTCCCAGTATTTTTTTTTAAACTGGCCCTATGACCTCAAGTATTTTTAAAGTCACAAGTCATTAAAAAAAAAAACAAACTCAAAAAACCATTTACTGGCTGGTATTTGTTTAACAAATCTCCATGAACTGGGAATTATTAAATTTCACTGTAGTTTATCATGTTTACATGAAGAACTAGAATTAATGCTTAGGAAAAAATATTTTTAGTCCCATGACTTCTGTAACTCAAGAGAGGAAAAAAAAAAAGGGAAGGGAAGAGAGGTGGGTAGGGATGGAAGGGAATAGTATGACAAATCTGGGTTCTCAGTAGGCTATAAGAAAGGCATACTAGAAAAAGCTTTCTTTCCTAAAGCTGTAACAGAACTAAGTCTTTAAAGACGAGTAACAGTTAACCTGCCAAGGCCGATCTCCTTAGGGAGAGCGGAGTCTATACTTTCATGGAGATGACATTTGAAACAAACTTGAAGGATGGAGAGGAGTTAGATACTGGTGAAGATTGGGGAGAAGTATAGGTGGATACAAAATCATGAGCAAGGAAAAGGAAGTTGGTGGGGCACCTAGGTGGCTCAGTTGGTTAAGCGTCCAACTTGATTTCAGCTCGAGTCTTGATCTCAACTCAAGTCTTGCTCGCAGGATCGTGAGTTCAGTCCCTCCATGCCCAGAATGGAGCCTACTTTAAAAAAAGAAAAAGAGGGGCGCCGCCTGGGTGGCGCAGTCGGTTAAGAGTCCGACTTCAGCCAGGTCACGATCTCGCAGTCCGGGAGTTCGAGCCCCGCGTCGGGCTCTGGGCTGATGGCTCAGAGCCTGGAGCCTGTTTCTGATCCTGTGTCTCCCTCTCTCTCTGCCCCTCCCCCGTTCATGCTCTGTCTCTCTGTCCCAAAAATAAATAAACGTTGAAAAAAAAAAAAAAAAGAAAAAGAAAAAGAAGTTGGAAACCAATGTGTTGCTGACTAGCACACAGTCTAGCTCCCCCAAGTGTGGTCCATGAAGTATCAGTGTCACCTGGGAGTCTTGTTAGAAATGCAGCATCTCTGAGTTTACCCTGACCCACTGAATCAGAATCCACATTTGAAGATACTTTAGGTGATACATAAAGATATTAGACTTTGAGAAGCAGTGTTCTAGAATATATGGTTGCCTCTTAAACATGGTTGAACATTCAAATAATCTAGAGAGTTTTTAAAAAGTTTTTTGATATTTGAGGGCTTTTTTGATTTTTTGGAGCTCCACCCCAAGAAATTCTAAATAAATTGGCATGAGATGAGGTCTGGACACTGGGTTTAAGTCTCCCCAGATAGTTCTAATGTGCACCCAAGTTTGAGAACCATTGGAGATTATGAAAAAAGCTTCTCCCTGAAGGGTAGTGGACAGTAAGCCTGATTGGGCTGAACTGCAGAAAGCTTCATATACCAAACTAAAGACAGGTGATTTTGTTTTGTTTTGTTTTTAAGGTGGGCCCTAGGGGCTAAAAACCACTAGTATGTGGATCTGTAAAGGAAATTGTGGTTCTAACTCAAGCATACACCTGACTTGAAAATGGATGTGGAAAGTACAACATTCATCTGTAAGATATAAACTGCCATGAAAATACACTGATAGCTGTTTTTCTATATATCAAAAATGTTTCTTAAAATTAAAAAAAATATATATATAGTAAAATGATTAAAAGGAATGTTTGTTTCTACTACCTTTGGGTTTGAAAAGCATGCAAAACCCAAAGACAGATTCCTAAATGCAAAGGCCTCTGTCTCAGATGTATTACTTAAACCCAAAAAGAAAAAAGGACTCAAATTCTATTTCTGAAATGTCATCTTGATGGCCCCTACCATCACACCTTTCCATCAGATGGCGCTCTCATCACAATTTGTAAGATGTCAATATTTTATAATAGGTATACAGTCTCTCAGCCAAGGCACTCATGCTTTTTGTAGAACACTGTACTTGGTATAAAGTCTTTTATCCAATGAATGACCTTCCTGCACCCCGTGTGGTTAGGGCCAACACACTCTGATTGTATGACCAAGAACAAGAGAGATTTACAAGAGGAACTCACTCCCCAATTTCTTTTTAACTATCACCCATACCATACCTGAATATAAATGGACATAATTAATAGCATTTTAAAAAATTATAGAAACAAATCCAATATTTCTATAAAAGACAACATTTGCTTGCAACAGGGTGATAGGAGAAACACCTTGCTTCTTATGGCAAGATTTACCTGGGAAATTGGATTGGCTTTTGGAAGAGAGGATGCAAAACAAAAAAAAGTTCAACTGGGTTGTAGTGATGATTGCATATCTATATAAATGTATTTAAAACTATTAAACTGTATATTTACAA
Organism: Prionailurus viverrinus; assembly: GCF_022837055.1. Taxonomy (NCBI): domain Eukaryota; kingdom Metazoa; phylum Chordata; class Mammalia; order Carnivora; family Felidae; genus Prionailurus; species Prionailurus viverrinus. Next base: position 22,329,658 of record NC_062571.1, on the reverse strand, counting down.
TAAATTGTATGGCATGTAAATTATATGTCGATTAAGCTGTACAGTGTGGGGGGTAGGGGGTTCAACTAGAGAAGACTGCTGAGGAGCCTCCCTAGGAAGACACAAGGAGACCACGGGGGTAACATCATCATAGGGCCATCTAAGAACCCTGGTGCCCAGAAGATTAGGTATAAGTGGTAATAGAGGTGAGAAAATCCTGATCCTACTTGGATTTGCCCACTTTCTAGGGCATGTCCTGCCCAAATAAGTCACCTTCCTTCTCTACAACCTTTGCAGAATCCTGGGAAGGGGGGCAGATATTGAAATCACTCCAGAAGGACTTGACACTTTGATGTTCTTGGCTCCAAGCATTAGTGACCTGGGGCATGCTGGTCAGTAGCACTTTCAGCACAAAAAAGGAAGCAAGAACTAGTAGAGCAGACAGAGGAAGTACTGTACTAACATGTTTACATAAGCTGAGGTATCCTGGGTGATCCCTCTTAAAGAGACAGAAACTTGTCTGGGGTAAGTAAACAAACTCAGGGTCACTGAGGACACTCTTGGGCCCCAACAGAAACCCAGTTCTGCTGGTGCTTCTAGGCCTGCACAAATGGTCTGCTGCTTACCAGTGAGTGAACACGGTTATTCCTACAACTGTTCTTGCTTTCCTCAGGTTTTCACAGGGGCTGGGATTTGTTCTCGGGCCAGTATTCAGGTCTGTCGCTTCACACTGAGAGAGGACGATGAACTATATGTAGGCAAACTTTGTTTTATGAAGAAAGAGTTCATAGCAAAAGCAGCTGATTTACTTTGTATTAAGACTGGTTATAAAACACTGAGACTTTATGCAGTTATTATTCAGTAAGACAAGACGTTCTCAGCCTCCATAAAGAAGCTCAAATATAATGAATCGATTTTGTCGTGACTGATGTGGGGCAGGAGGAGGGAAAGTATTCTTTGCAGTGATGGAAGACAGTCTTTCATTTTAATCGGTGCATGGAAAAGCAATTCCAGAGTAATGAAGTAATGATGCTGTTCTCCCTTTTTGAAAGATTAGTTGTACTTTGGGGAGTGAGCACTTATAAAACATATGGACATTCCTGAAATGCTCTATTCTGACTCAATATCCCGGGCTCCTTTATGCCCATGAGAACTCCAGACCCCTGATATTTTGATGTTGATGGAAATCCCACACAGCACCTCTGTGAGCCTCATTTTATAGATAAGACTAGGCCCAAAGGGCTGTAAATGGCTTTCCCAAGTATCTGAGTAACCTGATCGTTAGAGATAGAGCCCTAGAAGAGGGTCTTTTCCAACACAATCTCAAAAACCACACAAACAGTGAAGAGTGTGCTTTGGAGATCACAGGGTTACCTAGAAAAAGTCACTGCCTTCAAAGAGCTTTCAGCTACACCTCAGGGCTTTGACCTAACAGATTGTGTTGGTAAAAAGAATCATGTTAAACTACCCCATAAGAAAGTAGAGGCTTCGTTCTCTAAGCTTTTCTGTTGAATGGGAAGGAAGGCTTAGGCAAGGCAAGAAAAGAAAAGAGAAAAGAAAAAAGGAAGAAAGGAAGGGAGGGAGAAAGAGAAGGAAGGAAGGAAAGAAGGAAGAAGAAAGCAAGCTAACCTCACTCCCTCTTGTCTGTCTTTCCACAGGATCATGTAATTTTACTGCCAGTATTGAGACATTCATGGAAGAGATGTCAGCAGGAAGTAAAAATTCATGGAGAAGGGTGTGTGTGTTTGCTGCTTCCACACATTAATGGCATGATTTTTTTTTATGCAAAAAGAAAAAAAAAAGAAATCTACCCACATTTTAATTTAGCATGAGCCAATTTACAGAGCATGGAAATTCACTTTCATTCCCAGGATTGGCGCGTGTGCAATTAGCAATGCAGTGTATATACAAGAAGCCATGCTGTTAACAGTTTATCCTAAGTAATTTGGTGTCATTTACAAAAGGAAGAAATTCCTGCCGCCAGAAGGGACAGAAGACGGGATGATGAAATCACAGAGAAACACTAAAATTACTAACTCCACAACAGCTCGCCTTATTTTTCTTGGACCCAAACTGTCAGGGTATAAACACTATTTGTTTCTTTTTTAAAACATCTATAGTTTTGCTGTAAATAATAACACTGTATAAATTCTAACAGAAAAATAGAATAAATGTTGATAAGGCACTGCCTCTTAGAACACAAACAGAATATTGCAAATGCATTTAACATACTAGGGGTCTCAAGTGACTTCACCCTAGAAGAGGAGGGAGGGGTCCTGGGTGGAGGGGGAATCTTCACTGATTCTTGTATATTAGCAATTATAATGTTTGTATATGCAAAACTGCTAGCTTGATTTTAAAAAACAGAAACAAATCTTTAAAATCTGCTGCAAATTTAAATAATTCCCAAAATGAGGAATTCTGTAGTTCTGTGAAAAAAATTTTTCTTCAGAATACTAATATTTTGATGCATGTGTATCACCTTATTTTGATTAAATCTTTTCCAATTTTGCAAACACTACAGTATACTGCAACACAGAAGATTTTATCTGTAAACACAAAGCCCTTCATCTAATATTTGTTGCTATTGCCAATTTTTCAATGAAATGAACTAAAAATGAAAAAAAAACCCTATACAGTAGTTGCTTTAGGGGGAGGGTGGGTGCTGTTAGTGCTTAAAAGGGGGTAATGCTTGCCGCTTTAGAGGTGGATGGTGCTCATAAGAGGCCCCAGTCAGGGGTATTTAAAATGGACTAAACAGAAATTCTTAGCTCGTAGAATGGCAGCACGCTGTACAATTATTACTGTATTGTGTACTGGCTATAAGATGTAGACACCTTTGAATAAGCCAATCATTTGTAACCATTCTAGCAGTGTCATATTAGGTTAATAAGGCTGCTGTGTTTTAAAGGGCATTTTTATTTGGGTTTTGGTGAAATCCTTTAATTTGTTGATTATATTCATATAAAATCAGCATTCATTGACACATAGCTCTAATGACATATGTATGAAAAACCATACACTGGATGACCTAGTCGATTATTTAAGCATAAAATAAATTGTGTTAAACTCTTCACCCACCTGTGCTCTACAGTGTCCTTGTGTTCTCTGGCAAAATGTGCATTTCGTGGAGGAGCCAAGAATTAAAGATTAACCGACAAGTGATCTTTGCCCTCATCCTGTTTGTGCTGCCCCCAGAAAAGTGGGGAATTGGGGCTTATTGCAACCGCATGTCAAGTTGTCAACTGACAGCTCCAGGAACCCTCCAGGGCTTTTCGTCCCTCATGCTGTTTGCAGTTGGCGTTTGTGGTCGGTGCTTAGAAGTTGGGAGATTTTACATAAGAACCCAAATTTCTAACTTCCCGTAAAAAGCAAGATTTGACAACAGTTCTCATTTCCAGAGGGCAACTTGTGGGGCCATGTCATGCCTGCCCTCTGCAACCAGGTGTGGGGTGTCCAGACAGTGCAGAAGCCAGCCCCGCCTCTTACATTTGTTGGTCCTGATTGGCCTGGTAGGTAGGCACTGAGGTTTGCAACCAGACACTACATGATTAATTCAACAGGGGCAGAGACCGGCTGTTTTAATTTTCATTCTAGCCCAGAGCCAGGCTATACTGGTGGTACTCGCAATTATCACTAAAATTGGAGCACTCTCTATATGCCCAACTGTAAGTGCATCGCATTGATTCAGTCTTCATAACCACTTCATGAGGTAGGTACTGCCTTGGGTAGTAATTGTCCCTTTACAAATATTAAAAGGGTGCTTAGAACCATTTGACAGGGTCACCTATTTCCTGTCCATTAAAGATGATTGCTGATGGGGCACCTGGCTGGCTCAGCCACTGGAGCATGACTCGATCTCAGGGTGGTGAGTTTGAGCCCTACTTTAGTACAGTTTACTTAAAGAAAAATGTTGAATTGGATGCATTGTTCCCAACAAAGATTCAATATCAATGCGGAACACATGTATGGAGAATTTACTTTGCATGAATAATGGAGCTAGACTGCATTGTATGAAATCCAAAGCAAACAAAAAGTGCCTCTCCACCGCCACCAAAATCAAAATGAGCAAACTCAGACCCCTGAAAGGTTAAAAAAAAAAAAAAGTTCCAAAAGCCTCTTGGAAAATCGGGATCAGAATTCAGATATTCTAACTTCCCATCTAAAAGTTACGGATTTCTGACTCCTAGTCCTTGACAGGTGTTTATCCTGAATTGGAAACTCAATCATGTATACTTACCTGGGTATTAAATGGTGTATTGTGTTTAGATAGCTAAAAAATTTGACTTTAGGGATATGTGATGGGCTAAACTACAGTTCAAGAACAAGTTCATAAATTTACTCAGAAATGAAGTATCCAAAATGGGAAAACAAAGCTTTTATTTGCATTTAAATGTGTGTTTGCATATATTTATATATGTGTGCATAGGTTGAATAGGGCATACATTATGTATTCCTAACAGTCTTTGGCCTGCTAGCTTATAAAAATGTATTTAAGCTTTTCCTTGATTGACATTGCTATTAAAAAAAAAAAAACAAATCTGCCATTGATAGATTTCTGATATTTGCTATGTTTTTCACTTTATATTCTTAGCAAACTCCTGAGTTTGTTAAATTAAAATGTCACTAGCATATTGCCATATAAGTTATGGCAATAGACCATGCAGGGTTATCATCATTTCTAAGAGGGATCTACTTTATTGAACACAGAAGCAGTCAGCCTTTTTTCCTCTATTAATAAATTCTGCCTTGGCCTCCTGATGCTCCACCATGTTTATTTCAGTACCGTCCTGGGATTGCATCAAGACTGAGGTTTCTCTCTAGGACAAATAAAAAATTGTTCGTTTCCTTTATTATTATGTCAGGTCACATTTGGCTGTGCGACAAGGATATGTGGTAAGCCCAGAAATATAAATCACAGGAATAACTCATCCCTTGAGTCTCTGAAGAAACCAGGATCCCAAAGCTAACTTCCTATCTGGATAAGTCTTTTTGGTTTGTTGCAGAGACCCTGACATATCAAAAGGTGTGTAATTCCCTAGTCATACAGCACTGCTTCTCCTTCATGAATTCATGACCAAATAGTCCAGAAGTAAATCTCTCTAACATTGACATATGAGCCTAACTTCACAAGAATTCTTTCAAAAATGGACGAGGCAATGGTGTCATTATGTGATTAGTTCAAGCAGTGGCTTAACTCTGAGAACTGGGAAAGAGTAGTGTTACCGGCTTTTCAAAAGAGTCCCAGCAGGTGCACCGCACCACCAGGTCCTCATGCTGTGCTATGCACTTCCTAAGGGCAGAGACTGTGGTTTGTCCTCTGCTGTATCCACAGCACATAGAATACTGCTTGACACCTCATAGGTAGGTGCTCATATTTGTTGAGTGCCAGAATGAATCATCAATCAAACATCAGAGGTCACAGGACAGCAAATAGGAAATGTTACCCTGTGCACCATCTTGTGCACCATTTTTTTTGCACGTTCAACCAGGCTGGAAATCAAAGGAAAGAACAGTTTTTGGTTCTAATGACTTCATTCACCAAAGACTAACTTCCTCTTTCTAGTTGCACAAGACTCTTGTTAGCCACAAAGTCTTAAATGATTAGATTTGAGTATACCAATGCCTCGTGAGCAAACAGGACACCAGTAACACTGCTGAACTGGGCACCCTTCCCATGGCCATGGCTATATTCCTTATCCTTATCACTAATAGGCTGCTGAAAAGTCAGCCAAGAGTGTGGAGAACCCATCATGAACCCTCGTCTCTGAAAGTCAGCTTAGCCTCCTCTCTTTCAGATGTGATAGATTTTTTCTTTTAAAGTCTAGCTACCTCAAGGTTCCTACCTCAGTATTGTTCAGTGTTTGCTGGGTTGATAAAGGACCATAAGGTCCAGAAATTATACCCCAAGGGCCATATCCAGCCTGCAGAGAGATTTTGTTTGGATCACATGACATCTGAAAAAAGATAGCCAACATTTTTTTTTTAATCGGGAGATTTTAAAGAAAAAAATGAGCTGTGAGTTCTCTTTAAAATCTGAAGAAGCAAAAATCCTATTTCTGAACTCCCTATGACAACAACCACCTGGAGCAAAAATGCACGTGCCACCTCTGGACAAGCATGTGTTTTACAGATGTTCACCATGGCCCTTCCTGGGTCCTACTGCCTCTCAACCCAGTCTACTTCATTCTTGTCAATTCAGTCTCTGGTATGACTGGAAGAAGGAGAAGGCAGATTGATGCATTCCTGCTTCAATTCTTCCATTTGGCAAGCCAAACATCGACCTCATTTTCATCCTCTCAGCTCCAATAGGAAGACAAATAAGGGAGTGAGGAACTGAGAAAAAAGATGAGTCCTGTGGTTCTCCAAACCCACCCCCACCCATCTCATCCAGCAGCAGGTATTCAGTGCCCACCACTTTACAGGTACTCTTCCAGATGCCAGACACAGTGAGGAGCATGCAAACAGCCTTTGTGTGAAATCTAAATCTAGGCCCCCTCAGGACAAAAACAGAAACCCTATAATTACTTGTGGAAACAAAACTGCAGGACACTGTAGATAGTGGTACTGGAGAACAAGGGAAGACCATGAAGAGAGAGAAAAACAACTGTGACAACTGAGTGTAGCCATGGCACTTTCATATCACACCTGCTAGTCATAACCAAATGCAACTCAAGGGTAACAAAAATAGCAACTCAATAGAAAACCTTAACATCTCAAAGTTATTGAATCAACTCTACAAGCGACTACAAGCCCATCTCACTTCCAAAGATTCTGGATTTAGGTGAAACCAGTCAAAACTTTGAACTCATGTGCAATGTTCTTCACCTTCCATACATCAAGTTCTTCATAATTCAGGGACCTGTTCACAAAGCCTCCCCTGCTGATGCCAACACACAGTGGTCACTCAGGTAAATAAATGGGTGTCCCACAATTCACCACTCAAGTCTCCATCCTTAATGGTGTCTCTGAATGTCTTGCTCTTTAAGAACATGGACTGTTTGAGGAACCTGGGTGGCTCAGTCATTTAAGCATCTGACTTCGGCTCAGGTCATGATGATCTCATGGGTTTGTGAGTTCGAGCCCCACATCGAGCTCTGTGCTGACAGCTCAGAGCCTGGAGACTGTTCAGAGTCTGCCCCTCTGCCCCTCCCCTGCTTGCTCGTGCTCTCTCTCTCACAAAAATAAACATTTAAAAAAATTTTTTTTAGGAACAAGGACTGTTTTCCACAGTCCTAAGAGCAGAGCTGGGCACACAGAAAGTATGTAATAAATGCTCAGCATTGCATGTCTAATCATTTACTAGTTCTGTCTGGTGAAGGCTCACCAGACTCCAGTGATGCTGCAGTACATGATGAGGGCCCAGTATCAGTGCACACACCACCCTCTGGAAGTTAATGCTTAGTACAGTAAAGAGCAGAAATACAGTTTCCTCACAGCTTGGCTTGCTAACACTGTATCATGGTTAGTGTGCCTCGTCTGAGTAGAACCTAAAGGAAAAACTAAATAAAGGGTGTCTAAGGAAAAGCCTGCGGAAGCTTAATCCATTCAAGGCCATGTAGGTAGGTAGATGATGGCTGGCTGGCTGGCTGGAGGGAGGGATGGATGGATGGATGGAGTGGTGATAGCTGGAGCATGGCAAGCTTTAGAGTAACTGTCATGCTTCTGGCTACAATAAAACTTTGAATACTCAAGTTCCATTGGCCAAAGTGGTCATGCTCTCAAATATCTATGGGCACTAGGCAGGTCATCTAAACTAGGCAAAGGGGTTGAGATAGATGGTTATTATACATAAATTATTGTCTAACTCTTCCTGCAGGTGATTACTTTCCAGCCCCATTGCTATCACCTTAACTATACAGCTTGCTTTGGCCAGTGAAGGATGAGCAGATGCTCCAAGAGCTAGTGCATTTTTCTTCATGTTTCCTTTCCTCCTGCTTCAAGACCAGGGATGCTCCCCAAAGATCCTTCCTGGCCTGGTGCTGGAGTGAAGGTGATGTGGAGCAAAGAGACACAGTTGCCCCAATGGACATGCAATGTGAGCAAGAAATAAACCCTCTATTAAGTGACTGAGATTTGCCGTAACCCATGATTAACATACAAGTCCGGGAGAAGACATTAAGGGGTGTGGAGTACGAGGTAAGCATCTTCCCCTTCTAAAGAGTCTGCAAGTCTAGTCTGCCCAATTTCCAAGTTTTCAAAATGTTGGCAATTAATTCAGTTTTCGTCACCAAGCATATCTGGTCTTCAACCTCTACCACTGGCTCTTGGCATTTGTAGAATAAACACATACCTGGATCACACTATATAAATTTATTGATGTGTGGGTTTTTTTAATTTTTTTTAAATTTTATTTATTTGAGGGGGGGGAACCAGTGGAGGAGGGGCAAAGAGATGGGGAGACAGAGAATCAGAAGCAGGCTCTGTGCTGAGAGCAGAGAGCCTGACGCAGGGCTCAAACTCACGAACCCTGAGGTCAGGACCTGAGCCAAAGTCTGACGCTTAACTGACTGAGCCACCCAGGCGCCCCTTGATGTGTGATTTTTAATTATATACTATAAAGTTGGTATACATATGCAAAAAAAATTAATTCCTGAGTCAGTGTGAAGGACTACCTAATTTCCCGCCTCAGTGCAGCTTGGTTGTGCTCTAAGTACCCTTTCAAGTGCTAACACTCTCATTAAGGGTCTATAGGAGTTATTTGGCTTTTTAACTTTCATTTTATTGCATATTAGTGAAGCAGTGATCTTCCTTTGTGCATCTGGGCCTACCGTGGCTCCTGCTTACCTCCAGAACCCCACCCCATCCATCTCACCCTTTCAGGATACCCCAGACCAGTGAGAAAGGCAGTCTGTGGACTGCTCTTAGTCTGAGAGTTCTCTGTTGGCTGCCGAATGGGATAAGAAACTGGGTCCAGAATATAAACCATGTTACTAAGCTTTACTTTAGTTCAGTTGGCTTTTTTTTTTAACATATAGTGAGGCTTTTCTGAGAAGGAAATGGTGCACAGATTTACATTCCAGTGTAAGTTCCCTGTCACAGATCGATGCTCTGCATAGCATGACTGTGGCAAACTAGCTTTCTTTCTGTTCCTCAAAAGTGCCAAGTTCTTGGGGTTCCTGGGTGGCTCAGTTGGTTAAGCATCCGACTTTGACTCAGGTCTTGATCTCAAGGTTTGTGAGTTCAAGCCCTGCATGGAGCTCTGTGCTGACAGCTCAGAGCTTGGAGCCTGCTTCGGATTCTGTGTCTCCCTCTGTCTCTCTCTGCCCCTCCCCTGCTTGAGCTCTCTCTCTCTCTATCAATAATAAACATTTTTTTTAAAAAGTGCCAAGTTCTTCCTCATCTCCTTCCCATCCCATTTGTCCTCTGCCAGGGAGCATCTCATTTCAACCTCCAAATGTCCCCACCTCAGGCCTTCCCTGCACACCCTTTCTGACTCCCTGCTTATTCTGTCACACCACCATACATATTCTCTTTATAGCATTACCGCCACAATCATCCTTCTACCTTCTACCATCCTTCTACTATCCTGTATACCTGTTTATTGTCTGTATACAATCTCCAAGGCATCCCCCACAAGGCCTAGCACCAGCAGGCTCAAATATTTGTTGCCTACATGAGGGATGGAGGGAAGCACAGACAAGGATGGCTTAGGACACATTACATACGTATCCGTGAGTGTCAAGGAAAAACAGCAACACCTTCTGTGACTCATTGTGAAGTATCAGAAGGACCTCAGCTTGCCTTTGAGGGTTGCTGTGCTTCCGCCCCCAGTGAAGACTTGCCGAGCAGAGTTTTATAACTCACTCCCCCTCCGCAGCATGTTATGAGAGCTTTGTTACAGACTGTCAGGTATCATCATGGTGTTTTTCCGTCCTGTGCTGGGAACATGTGATAGGAAGGTTATTAAAGTCATCTGGGATGTGTCACGGCATCAGATCTTCAAATGACTCTTTGAATCACCCAGACACAGCACAGCCCCTGTTAAACTGGTACTAGAAAAGTGAGCCATCTTCCTGATGAAACAAAAGCCTTGTTGGTAGAACAATGACAGAAAAGAGCTGCTCAGACAGCCCAAGTGACTACCTTGTATAATGGCTGCAACTCTTCCTATCCTGGTGGGCCCAACCTATAACTGGAATCTGAATTCTCCTTTGGCTTCACCAGGTTAAAAAATCAGATGCTTCAGGGCCTGATGCAAGGCATTCTAAGTGGTAGGGCCTGCGGAAAACCTGAGAGCACATGCCCGAATGAAAACCACAGCAGTCAGTTCTGACAAAATATTGCAATGCAGGAATGCAGGTCCAGAATTGTCAGCATTTCTGAGTTTCTGCAGAGAAGCTGAAAAGTTCCATGAGAAGATGAATGTAGGCTATGGATACATAGGTGTATAGGGATCTATCAAATTCAACTCAAATGCTGTTTATGTAGCCCACGCCATGTCCAAGTCACTGCCCTGGATATCTTTACATATCCTAGGTAGATCTCTTTATCAAAAATAAAAAAGAACAGGAGCTGAGATCCATGGACTCAAAAGTTTTGACCTTCTCGGAAAAGCAGAATACGTGCTTCAATAGAACATATGACAATGTGGGGAGTGCTGTGTATTAAATACATAAACGTGTGCGAAGCAGTCACAGCCATGTATGTGTTGGCTACGATCATGATTGTTATGAGTGTTAATGGTGTCATTATGTTATCCTGACAAGCATAACCTCAGGATTACCCTGGACAGAGGGAACTGAGAAGGCCTGGTGGAGAGTCTTGCACATCTTAGGCCCTCAGCAAACACCGGCAGAATGAAGGACTGCATGGTGATGGAGCAGCATCAGAGCTGGGACTTGAGAAATGAGAGAATTTCAACGTGCCAAGAAAGGAGGCCTGGGCAAAAGGAACAAAGAGGCTAGGAGGATAAACACGTCCCCGAAGCATGGGCAAAGTTTGTTTTGGTCAGAACTTAAGGAGAAAGAATAGGAGGCGAGGGTGGAAGGAGAGACTCAGCACGGAGTGCCCTGACTGCTCCTCCAGACTCCATATGAATCACAGCAGGCACTTGTACTCATTGTAAAGCCTTCTCTGCACAGCCTGCTAGACAACATACGTGACGACTCAGTCAAAAGAGAGACCGGTTCTCGAGAACAGTACCAAATTTTCGATATTTAGGACATGGAGAATGGTTTCTTGTGAATACACGCTTTTATATAATTGACATCATGCTGTACTAGTTACACAAGTTACTTAACCTTTATATTTCTTCATCTGGAAAAAGGGGGTGATAGTTTTATCAACATATGAGATCATCCACATAAACCACTTCAAAAAGTATCTGATGGAGAGGAAAGTATTCTATAAACGTTCCCTACTTTTTATTATTTGTGGTGGTGTATTATGCTGAGAGGTGAAAGAGGAAAATGCCTTGCTTGGGCCTCTGTGGTTTGTGAGCAGTGGTGTAGGTGGGAAGCCCATGACACAACCTCTCATATCTAAGATGCTACACGCTGCTCCAGAGACCAGGGGATGGACGCCCACTCTGGGATCTGCAGTCCAGCCCCACCCCATCACCCTCCAAGGCTACAGCAGCCCCCTTGCTCCCACCCTAGGCCCTGGACAGTTAGGCTTCCATCCCCAGCTCAGAGCCAAAAAGTGAGTCTCTTGCCAGGAAATCTGGCTCTGTCTCCGCCTGCAGCCTGGCTCCCTCTAGTCACTGATGCCCTCTCTGCATAGTCAATTCCAATCTCATTTTTGTTTCTCTAAATCCACTTCCTGTGCTCCATGAGAAAAGAGAAGTACTTTTTCTTGTTCACAGAGGAGTAAAATGTGTATCTGGGGTGAGGAGTAGAGGCTGAGTTATGGGAAACTTGGATCCAGAACCTATTTTTTATGACCTGGGCCCACAGTGATACCGACAGATTACAATGAAAAGGTTTGCTTGATTTATCTACCTCTTCATCATCCAAAATAATGTTAAAATTCAAAACTTACCAAATCATAAATGAGAGTGAATGCCCTGCAAAATCAAATAGGATATTAGAATGGAGAGCTGCCTCTTCTGTGTACAGGCTGGGCAAAGCAGGAGCATACTGAGTAAAGGAGAGACCAGACCACACCAAAGACCTGTGATCCCAGCAGCAAAGCCGGGGCCATGGGCAGGACTGGTGATGGGGGTTCTCATGAGGATGCTGGGAGGCTTTCTAAAGCAGTAACCTAGAAGCAAAGATGAGTTTGGCAACCACACAGCTGGAAATGGAGGGGAGTCAGGAAATTGGACTTAGGATTGCTGTCAACTCCTTGTTGCTTGGGCCTATTTTTATTTTACCACTTTCAAATGTGGCAGCTTTCATCCTAGGGATGTCATAAGGCACCACTTGCCTCAGACATCAGTCCCTTACAAAGTACCTCATAACACAGGTTGTTTTTAATGGTTCTGCTATTAATAGTGAATGGTGCCTCTAATTCATCAGAAATAATGCAAAGTTTATTTGCTTTTCACAAGTGTCTATTATTTTGGCTAATGGACTAGGCCCTCATTTTCAGTGCTATGTGTCACCAACAGGAATAAGAAGGGACACTAGGCTCCAAAGACTTGTTTTCTTGTGATTTCTTTAAGTTTCCAAGTACTGCAAGTTTTCCTTGTTTTTTGGGCTAAGTGTGTTTAAAAACAACAGAGTGATAAAATGTAAATACTGGTTAAAGGGAACTTGTCCTGTTGCCATAAAAGTCTCCTGCACAGCAAAGGAAACCATCAACAAAATGAGAAAGCAACCTACCAAATGGGAGAAGATATTTATAAATTATATATTTGATAATATCCAAATTATATAATATCCAAATATATATCCAAAATATATAAAGGGGTTAATATCCAAAATAAATAAAGAGCTCATACCACTCAATAGCAAAAAACAAACAAACAAAACAAACAATCCAATTTAAAAATGGGCAGAGAATCTGAACATTTTTCCAAAGAAGGCATACAGATGGGCAAACAGGTATGTGAAAAGGTGCTAAACATCACTCATCATCAGGAAAATGCAAATAAAAGCCAATGAGATATCACCTTACACCTCTTAGAATGGCTATTATAAGAAAGAGAAGAAGTAACAAGTGTTGGCAAAGTAGACAAGGGAACCCTTGTACACTACTGGTAGGAATGTAAATTGGTCACAGCCACTATGGAAAAGGATCCGGAGGTTCTTCAAAAAATTAAAGATAAAACTACCATGTGATCCAGCAATTCCACTGTTGGGTATTTATCTGAAGGAAATGAAAGTGCTAACTCAAAAAGATATCGGCACTCCCAGGTTCATTGCAGCATTATTTACAATAGCCACGATATAGAAGCAACCTAAGTGTCCATCAATGGATGAATGGATAAAGAAGATGTGGCATACATGTAAAATGGAATATTTTTCACCCATAAAAAAAGGGGGGAACACTGCTATTTGCAACAACGTGGATGGACCTTGTGGGCATATGCTAAGTGAAGTAAGTCAGACCAAGGCAAATACCATATGATCTCACATATATGTGAAATCTAAATAAAAAGCAAACTCACAGAGAACAGACTGGTGGTTATCAAAGGTGGGGGATGGGAAAAATGGGTGAAGGTGGCCAAAAGGTACAAACTTCCAGTTATAGAATAAATAATTCCTCGGGATGTAGTGTACAGCATAAAGACTATACTTAATAACACTGAATTGTATATTTGGAAGTTGCTAAGAGAGTAGATCTTAGAAGTTTTCACTGTAAGAAAAAAAAATTTTGTGACCCTGTGGTGATAGATGTTAACTAGACTTACTGTGATCATTTCACAACATATACAAATATTAAATCATGTTGTACATCTGAAACTGGTATGTTATACGTCAACTGTATCTCAATTTATAAAATCATAATACATCAAGCAAGTAAAAGCAATATGGAGAAATAGAACAGAAATGGGCTTCTCAGTGTGACAGACTGGGTTCATATCATGAGTCTCTGTGATCTTGGGTGAATTATCTTTCCATATGTTCATGGAATACTAACCCTACCTTAGAAGGATATTCAGGGATTCAAGGTAACGTATGTAAAAGTTCTTGTCCAGTAATGGTATTATTCTAATCACAGACAGAATTTTGACTAGGAATTAAATTATCATGACCCTGAAAGAGTCAGGGTGAACACTGTGCAGATAGTAAATGAGTCATTTTATTTTTTTATTTTTTTAATATTTATTTTTGAGAGAGAGGCAGAGCACATGCAGGGGAGGGGCAGAGAGAGAGGGAGACACAGAATCAGAAGCAGTCTCCAAACTGTCAGCACAGAGCCCGATGCAAGGTTCGAATTCACAAACCACGAAATCATGACCCAAGCTGAAGTTGGATTCTCAACCAACTGAACCACCCAGGTGTCCCACAAACGAATCATTTTAAAGGTTCCTTGTGCTGTGGCAGAAGGCAGCATTGCTGGATACTAACAAATGGAAGGGATATGTGAGGGACAGGGAACAAGTGGATTGCAAGTAAAAACATTCTTTGTCTTTAAATGTGCTCTGTTATAACTGTTCTGAAAACTCTTTGTACTAAAGATGTATGTTTCACACTGTTTGGGATAAATTAAAATGTTAAAAAGAAAGAAGAAAGAAGGAAAGAAAGAAAGAAAGAAAGAAAGGTCTTTTCATTCTTGACAAATGAAACTTTCCCACAGGGAGAAAAAAAGAAATTTGCTTTTGTTTTAGAAAATGCATAATGCTTTAAGATATTTCATTATTAGTGCATTATCTTGACTTCCAAAAATGAGCTCTGTGGGCTGGTATTAAATCAGAAGTGGGTGGCTCAGTCGGTTGAACATCTGATTTGATTTCAGCTCACGTCATAATCTCATGGTTCATGAGATTGAGCCCCTTGTGCAGAGCCTGTGGGATTCTCTCTCCCTCCCTCTTTCTCTGCCCCTCCCCTCACTCATGTGCATTTGTGCTCTCTCTCTCTGTCTCAAAATAAATAAAATAAATATGCTTATTATTTATTAAATAAAAAATAAGTATGCTCATTGCTGGTACTGTAGGAAAAAAATGGTTTTAAGTACATTTATATTCCTTTATTTGTCTTAAATCCTAAACATCCTGTTGTCATGGAAATGCATTCCCTGAGCATCATTGATGAAGTGTGTTTGTATTCCATGTACAGAGATTTTCGGTATTTTTCACATTTGCCAATCTCATATAGAAGAAAGCTGATTATCCAGGATTCACATATGATATGAATATATGATATATGAAGCATCTGGCACAATTAATCCACTAGCTTGAATTGAAATGGAGCTTAAAGGAGGCATTGATAGCTACAGAATGACTAGGAGGAGGAGGAGGAGAAAAAAGAATAAAACCAGTGAGTGAGGGGGACTTAGGTAAGAAGTGCCACAGAGAAGATGGCATATTTCTTCTCTGTGCTTTTCTAATGTCAATGAGGAAGTGTTACCAGTCAGGCTCCCTGGTTGAAAACAAAGGCATCTACCTGGCTAACTTGAGCACAAAAGAGTTTACAGAAAGAATGTCAAGCAGCTCACAGAATCATGGGAAAAGTTAAAGCTTTGGAAAGTAGGCACAAACCAAGAGAAACTGGGAGGCTGGAATTGGAGCTGGAGTCATGTCACAAGAGAAGCTTGGTGAAGGAGACCTTGCCAATGCCAGGGCTACTCAATGCCACCACTGTGCTTGCTTCTTCCTGACACTCACTCTAGACACAACCTTCTGGGTGGGATGGTCTGACAGGCTAGCCTGTGTTGTGTCTTAGTGGCCAGGGGCCAAAAGGATGCAATATTTTCAATTTCCACAATTGCAGGCAGAACCCCCACCTCCTACCAGCTTCTAACAGAAGGAGGCTTCAATGTTGGGAAGTCCCCTCAAAAGTACAAAGTTCCCCCACAAAAAATGTTCCTTTGTGTTTTTGGTTCATATATCCTTTCTACCTCCAGAGAAGACTTAAGGAAGCTACCAGTGAAAGGTATCAAAGAGTATATGAAAATAAAGGAAAGGAATCTAGAAGCCCTGGAACAAGGCTAGAAAGGCCTTAGCAGATTGGGACAGAGGGATTCTAGAAGAATTAAGAAAAAAATGTATCCTATTATTTCTGTGACATTTTCCCTCACATTCTTCTTGCTCTGTTTTTCTCTCTCCTTCTCCCTATGAATTTTCTTTCATGCTCAGTAACATGAAAAGGTATAAAAAGACACTTCCTGACTATAGGGCTTCTTAAACTTGTTCTTTTGTCTTTCTGGATGAGTTTTCTTGAGGTTTATACGTAAAGGACAATGAGTATACAATGTTGAAAATCCTGGGACAGTACTGGCCAAGATACTGTAGTATCTTGGATTTTAGCAAAATCCTCTAAATCTCTCCAAGAAATGAGAGTGGTTGAATTAAGTGCTGTGGTGAGATGAACCTTAGCCTAAGTCATCAAAAAAAAACTATACTCCAGCCCAAGGTTTTGCCCCTTAGAAGTTAGGTGACCACAGGAAGTCCACCTAACCTCCATCTTGGTACTCAATGCGGCTGGAGTGACAAAAGACCATACATGAAAGTTGAGGTGCCTCCAGACAACTGTATTCATCGATAGCTTATTACATGGAAGCATAGTGAAGAAGACACAAAGGTTACTACCCTCAAGAAGCTTATATACTAGTAGGTTATTTAAGGTTTGGACAGAAACTCAAATGACATCAGTGATCAGAAAAGACAAACTGTGAAGCAGCTGTTTTTGTAACAGTATTGAGTGGTGAAGCCTGGCTCCATGCAAGTCCTACCCAAGGCAATAAGTCTGTGAAAGAAAGCAAGAGTGAAAGAGTGAAAGAAAGAAAGAAAGAAAGAAAGAAAGAAAGAAAGACATATAAATAAATATTTAAAATACAGAATACTGAATGTAATAAAGGGTGTACAAATTAATACAGAAAAGGAAAAGATTTGTTCAAACAGTGTGAGCTGTCAGAGTGTTGAAGAAAGTTTCCAAGAGAACATGATGCCTAAAGAGGGTTTGAAAGACAAAAAGGAGACTCTGAGGCAAATAACTGGAGGAAGGGCAGCTAAGGCAGTGAATACCCCATGCAAAGATTGTAGGATTGAAACTTTCAGTTCATGGTGGATCTATAAGATGTTTGGAGCAATGGAAACCCAGAGGGAAGCCAGAAAGAAAGGACACTAGAGAGAGAGTCTAGGGACAATCAGGGGAACACCTATAATCACCACCTACAGGCAAGTGGAGAACAATAGAAGGCGTCAAACAGGAAACTAGGGATCTGGAAGCAGTTGGGTGGATAGATTTGAGAAGCATAAAACTGCAAGCAAAGAGAGTTACCAGAAGAGATGGCCACATCACAGATGACAGATGATGAGACCCTAAGTGAAGGGGCTGTGGAGATAGACACTAGATCTAAGGACAGTCAGGGAAGGAAGACCGAGAAAACTTAGTGGTTTAATAAATCAGTGAGGTAACCTAGTGTTAAATGTTCTGCCCTTGAAAGATACCTGTAGGATCAGAGAAGTAGAAAGAGAACAAGGAGACCACAATGTCATGAAAGTCAACAGAAGAGACCATTTTATTTTATTTTTTAAATATAATTTGTTGTTAAATTGGCTAATATACAGTGTGTAAAGTGTGCTCTTGGTTTGGGGGGTAGATTCCTATGGTACATACAACACCTGGTGCTCATCCCAACAAGTGCCCTCCTCAATGTTCATCACCCATTTTCCCCTCTCCCCCACCCCCATCAACTCTGTTTGTTCACTGTATTTAAGAGTCTCTTATGGTTTGCCTCCCTCCCTCTCTGTTTGTAACTATTTTTCCCCTTCCCTTCCCCCATGGTTTTCTGTTAAGTTTCTCAAGATCTGCATATGAGTGAAAACATATGATATCTAGGAGGAGACTATTTTAAATGGAAATGAATGTCACCAGTATGAAACGTTATGGAAAAGTCAAGTAAGTTAGAGGCAGAAACATGTTTGTTTGACATTTGTAAGGCTTTTAGATGTTTTGGTAAAAGGAATGGAAGCAAATTTAGTGAATGGTAAGGGTTACCCTAAACAAGGAAATCTCAGAAGAGGGTAGGTTATAGAGGCCATGAAAAAGAGGACCACTGGACCCACATGGTGATGCAGAAAGGGAGAGGTGGGAAGGCCTGACCTGATAACTCATGTTTTGCACCCAGACATACATTTCTCCTTCTTCTAGCTACAGCATATTGATTTTCCTTTAGAGAACTAATCTTCTAACCCCCAGAATCTACATGATTGGGGTATAACCATGATATGGACACAAGTCCCAGGACTGGTAGAGGATTCCATTTCCTTGGCCACAGCAATGGATTCAGTGATGAGCCCATAACCCAAACCAGATCACAAACACACATTCTTTTGTTTGTTTTTCACATTTTTGGTTTGGTATATGAGCTGGTTTTCTGTTTTTTGTTGTTGGGAGGAGAATTTTGTGGAGCTTTGTTTTTATTTTGTTTTTTAGAGCTGCTGGGTCTTTTCCTCTGGAATAACTAAGTTTATAGGATCCATCCCTGGAGATGCTGGAGGCCACCAGCTGCAGAAGACCAGCCCTGGAACAAGGCCAACACAGAGGAGAACAGAACCAAAGGATGGAGAGGAGGGTAGAGGAGGAGAGAAGGGGGAAGGAGACTAGGTTCTAATGGCATCATTCAAGCACCTGAGGGCAGTCATACTCATATACTTTTCAATAAAATGAATATATAGATCTTCTTTATTTATACTGCATCCATTTAAAGTGGTTTTCTATCTCTTTTATCACAAAAGCCTGGTCTGAAACAGCAGGGGTGGGGGTTGGGGTGTTAGAAGCAAGCCAGTTTCAGTGCATCCTTGCCTGAAGCCAGCTTTGATCACAGATCTCTGTTTGTCCCCCACCCACTCAGTCAACCAGTAGTTTAGGGGTCTTATCCTCTAACTCCCCCAGGGGACTGAGTCAGAGGAACATATGAAGAAGCTTGTAGGATCTCAGCAGCTTGGGCCTGAGCCAGGGCCATACTGTAGCTGATGAATCAAGGTTGCTGGGAACCAGCTGTGAAAAACAGACATACAGTACAATTCCTACAATTTTTAGAGCAAGGACCCCTGACTGCTGCTATTCTGCAGAAATTAAGGACCAGACCACCATTTTCTGCCAAAGTAAGCCAACATCTAAAATGCAATCACTGTGAGAAAGAGAATCCTAAACACCTGCCACTCTGCATTTCAAGGAGATATTAGGGCTTCCTTGTACAGAAGTGCAACATTCAACCCCAGGGGCACCAAATACATTGTAGTTATGTGAACAGCACCCCCTGGAATTACACCCCATTCAACCTGAGCAGCCATATGTAATGATCCCGGCAGATACTCACTAACTAGCTCATTAACATTAGCCTCCTGGGACCCCACAGTACAAAAGTCTACCTCTGTGTAAACTACAGAGTGGGGTGAGAAGAAAGAAGTTATTTGCAACAGCTCAGACAGTAAGAACCTTTAGCATTTCAGATCTTCAGAAACGAGATGCTGAATTGTTCATGGGAAACCACCTTGTCCCAGGCCTCTGACCTAAGTGTGGGGCAGGGTTCACAACCAAGGTTAACAGAATAGTCCACCCTAGTCTGAGCCCCTGTACATTCTCTTTCCCAAGGGGATTAAGTTGATCAAACACTGAACAAAACCACTGATCCTCAAGAAACCATCTGGATTTTTAACAATCATGTTATTGAGTCCATTTTTAGTAAATAAAAATCAGGTAATTTAAGTGTGGAGCAGAGTCAGAGTTTGAGGCCTTATGTAAACCCTCTGGATTCCGCGGTGCCCCTTTCTCTTCCAGATAGGGAACACACTGAAAATAAGTACAGACAGCCTACTCATATGTAAGTTCAGAATAGAGTTGCCCAAATCTTTGCAAGGCCTGTTACTGAGCCCACCTTTCATGATATGAATAGTGTGTCCAATGAGACCCACATCCAGATCTTTGCTCGCCATCAACTCCATGTGGGAAGTACAGAGAAATTGTCTCTAGCTTCCCAAAGCAGAGTAGGGTCTCAAAGACCAAGTAATTGACCATAAACCTCTCTTAGAGCAGCATTCTGATAAGAGTGCTATGTTTCTTGCCCAGAGGGACTGAAAATCCATTTTTCTTATTTCTTTTGTGAAACTGCAAAATATTAAGAAATCATTTTCTCCCTAACTGTAACCTCCATAGACAGTATATTTGTAGTCAGGGGTACAATTGGATTGGAGCCTTTTTATTTTTCTTTTTCCAGTGAGAACCTCTGCTCACAGCTAATGATCTCCTTACCCCACGTGCATTTTTCTCAGTAACAGAAACATTCACCTTAGATGATCCAGCCCTTAAAAGCCTGTGCTGTGTGTCTCCAAAGAGGCACTGTTCCAAAATAAGAACTGCATTCACACTTGGCAGAGGACTTTGTCTTCTCTCACACTTAGTATGATGGGCTCTCCCAGTCCAACATCAAATATTCTGCTAGTTTACATTTTTGCAAATCACACAGAAAGATTTTTTGATTCCCTTCAGTATTTCAAAGGTAGTGATTATGACTAGGAGATCATAGTGAGAACCTCCCATATATTAAGCCCCTAAAATGTGCTTTACAGACACTATCTTCAATCTTAGAATAACCTAGCAAGAGAGGTAGTAAGAGCCCCATATATAACTATTTGGTGTTGGATACAACACCAAATAATCCAACACCAAATAATCCAACTGAGATATAAAGTCACATCTCCCTAGGTCTAAAGCCCGGGATCTTAGGCCATGGACCTACTCACTAGATCAGCTCAAGCACAGAAAAGACAGATATCCTTAGCTCGCAGAAAACTGGAATTTTATCAACGTGACATCACACAAAGCATGGTTGCTACAGTGACTGATTTGGAGACCCTGATTGTGCCAACAGAGTGCTGATCATTAGATTCATGATGATCATGCACTAAGGGATTAGGCCTCGTTGGCTTGGTCAATAAGCCAGTGACACTATTCACAGCAAGGACAGAGAGGGAAGTGACGGCCTGTAACAGATCAACAGCACAGTAGCAAAAAGCAGATGACAATCTTCATGATGGAATCCAGGGTCTGAAGGCAGTCAAGTATATAATATTCAGACATAAAACATTAAGTTGAAGAGTAAAGCATCTAAGTGGAACACTTATGAGACTAAATATTTCCTGTCTAGTAATGAGAAGCAAGATTTAGACAGCCACAAGTACCCACCAATGACAAAGCACCTTCCAGAAACTGCACTGATGATCCTATCAATGTCACCACACGTATGTAGAAGATAACAAATAGTAAGAAATCTTCCACACCTCTAGTTCCAACAAGTTACCAGCAATTCACCAAAAATATCTGAATGGTTACAGTTCTCATAAAACTTTTAATGTAGTGCTCCAAGATAATTAGGTAGACAGAATATGGATTAATATTAATAGACAGAATTGTATTATGTTATACAACAGACAGTTTAGTTAAAAGTATATTCAAGTGTAAGTTGGAGAAAAACTAGACTAATCCTGGGATTCTCTGGAGTTTAGTTTTAAAAAATTCATATAGATTTTGGAATACAAAACACCTGTGTCTGATTCTAAATCTGAGCTTCAAAATACTAATATTCCAGAAATACAGGTGTCCTAAAATAAAACTAAATCTTATTTTTATAAAACCGCAGCTTATTTGACCATCACATAAAAGACAAGTTCATGCTGAAATAATAAATCTTCTATTTTTGAAAGAGAGAGAAATAAATTATATTACCATCAGACAAATACTTTTAAAAACCATAGGGAAAATGTAGTCTAATCAGTGAGATGCATATCCCTGTAATGAGGTGAGGAGTTGGGTGGTCAGGGAATATGTGAACACTCTGCAGTCTTCAGTGTGTTTGTGCACAAGTGCAGTTGCTGAGAAGAGACAGAAGCAGCTCACCACAGGAGTCTCAGAGGACTATGTGACCCAAACAGGGATTAAGACAGAGTGCAGTGAAGTCTCAGAAAAACTGAAAACCTTGTCAATGATTGAAGCTATCACCATCACTGATTGGAGCCTAAAATAAGAACTTGCTAAAATATAGGTACAAAATCTCTGAAACTCAAAACTCAGAAGAATAAAGGACCCTTCTGGAGTGATAAAAGAGCTGACTCTGTGGCCTTCAGTAGCATCCAGAGAGCCAATAGTCCATCAGGTCATTGTTCCTCTCTATCTGCCTACAAAGGACAAATCCCAAAATGTGTAAGGGATTTGCTTTGTTTTTCCAACCACAGGGCCCTAGCAGTTCACAGCAGCTGGAGTCAGTCCAAGCAGTGTGCTGGAAGGGGATGGGCCTTGTATTTCATTTTTATAGACCAAATGGCTTCTCAATAATTTATCATCTGTGTGATGGAGAAAAGTACCAATAAAATGTGTTGTAAATCTCCACCTTCTTCCAGGATCAAGGAAATAACTTAAAGAAAGCTAAAAGAAAAATGACAACACAGTTTTCTGAGCTAAAAAATGCATGTTTTCTCAAATCAGATGCTGCCCCTATTTCTTGAACTAAATGTCTTTGAAGATGTTGAATTTGAAAAGTAGGGGGAAATGAGTCAGTTGGAGGGGGGTGTAGAAGAATTGTGCATATTTGGGTAGCCTTTTGAGTGAAATCTCCCTAAAATAGAGTCTGATAAGAGTCCCCTGTGAAACATTTTACCTGCTATTTTCTGTTAACATGCAGATCTGCATCTGTGTATTGTTTGAACCCCTCATCCCAGAAACGGTTCTTTATAGATGAAGGAAAATAAACCATGCACCTGAAGAGGAGGATGGGGTTGACATTAAAAAGGGCTATAAGGAATAAAATTCAAAATAATAATAAGGAACAGAATAAGAATGTTTAAAATTTTTTAATGTTTATTCATTTTGAGAGAGAGAGAGAGAGAGAGAGAGAGAGCGCATGAGTGGGGGGAGGGGCAGAGAGAGAGGGAGACACAGAATCTGAAGTAGACTCCAAGCTCTGAGTGGTCAGCCCAGAGCCCAATGCCGGGCTTGAACCCATGAACTGCAAGATCATGACCTGAACTTCATGAAGTTGGAGGCTTAACTGACTGAGCCACCCATGCACCCCCAGAATAAGAATGTTTAAAAGAAATAAGACATATCACTGGATGGATTTCACCAGAATCCACCTGTGGGATTATTCCTATTTATACATTTGTGGCATTTTGGCCCTAAAAATATATTTGCACTGTAAGATTTTTTCCTTTTTAAGCAAAATTTTGTGGCACTGTACTCTCTCTGATGCATCATCAGCAGTTACCTTGAAAGGTTAGTGTAGCTCTCGCCTCTGACCAGTTTCCACAGTCACTGCTCCCTATAAATATAGGAACCCTTAAGAATGCCAGCCTGCACTGAACAACCAGACTGCAAACTGATTCCCTTTCTTATCTTGTCAATGTCCTAGCCAAGCCCAGTGCACACAGGTGGCTATTACATAGTCACAGAACAGCAACAGCAGCTAACATTTATATAAAGCTTACCATGTCCCAGGCACTGTTCTAAGCACTCCTGAAAACTTTATGTAGCAGGTACTATTATTACCCCATGTTATGGATGAGGAAATTGAGACATGAGAGCTTTAGTAACTTAACTAAGGCCACACAGTTAGTAAGCAGTGTAACTATGATTTAACTCAAATAACAACCCAAATGGGGTACAGATCATTTTTCCTACTTTTTGGACAAGGACTATGAGCCTCGAAGAGGTCAAATGACTAACCTAAATTCACACAATTAGTAAAAGCAGCAAAATCAGAATCAAACCCAGGCTCCTTCCTGATGCCTGTTTGCAAGCTTCTAACACAACTTCAGTCGCATTTAAATCCTGTACAAAACTTCTTACTTTGGTTGTTTTTGACTTAGAGGAAATCAAAGACCATTCTTTCAGACAGAAAATAAGGAATCTAGAAATAAAGCTCCCAGGAAATAAAAATGTTCTCTATATTTCTTGCTCTCCCCATATGTGAAAGATTAATAAAGAAGGGTAGTGTGCTTAATTGCTTCAAACTTTACTGGCAAGAGGAAACAAGTTTAAAGAGTTGTACACACTCAAAATATCAATAGCACAGAAAAGGAGATGAAAATGCATATCAGTGTCCTGTCAAGAACAAAGGAATTTCAGCTTACTTCACTTAAATTCAGTTAAGGATGAGATACATTGGCTCTTTATTTCTAATAAATGAACTATTTACCTTGGCAAACATCAGAGTTGAACTTGCTTTCCGAAGCACAATGTCATTTGTAAAAAATGCACTCATCCTTGCATAATAAGGACACTTGCACTGACTTCAAGTGTTTATAATCTTAGAGAGAAAGCAAAATGGTTTTGGCAGAATGGTTTTTAGGCTTAGAGTTAGATAAACCAGGGCTTAGACAAAGAACTTGCTCTTGGCAGTTCTTTGTGAAGCAGCCAAATTTTGCTGTCAGCACCTCTGCAGCTTACCGACCTCCCCTGCCTCCAGGTGTGTTCTTAGGACTTACATACTGTTCCAGGGGTGTTCACCACCAGACCCACCCCACCACTGTTAACACTGCCTCCATGCAAAGTCTGATGTGGCTCTCTCTTTCTGGCACAACAAAGACCCACTTTTCTTCCTTAAGTAGAGAGAATGCAAGGGCATATTTTTGAGAGGGGAGAGGTGTGACTTGAAAGAATATAAGATATTGCTAAATGTCTCCCCAATACTCATTCACTCTTTCTATATTTTTGTAATATCATTCCCCTGCCCATGTAGAGATTGCATAGCACAACATCCCTTCCACCTAGCCTTGACCACAGGACTGACCTAAGTACTGGCCAATAGAATGTAAGCAGGGGTGACGCATGCAACTCTTTAAAACTCCCTGTCTTAAAAGTGAGTCCCCTGGTCTCTACTCCCTTTTTCCCCTTCCATGGGGGCTGATAAACCAGTTTCAAATATCTGGAGGAGGGTAAAACCCAAGGAATGGTGGAACAACAAAACAGAAGGAACCCAGGTCCCTGGATGTCCTCAAGGAACAAAACTTCCTATAAACCCAGGACCATCTGCCTACCATCATATTACTGTGAGAGAGAAGTAAACTTTAATTCTGACAGAGCCTCTGTTATTTTGACTCTGCATGGTGGTCAAACCAACATCATAAGTAGTATGGGCAAGAAGAGAAAGGAAAAGACTTGTATCAGACAAAATACACTTTAAAACAAAGACTAACGTACTCACTTTGGCAGCACATATACTAAAATTGGAATGACACAGAGAAGATTAGCACGGCCCCTGCACAAGGATGACATGCAAACTCATGGAACTTCCATATTTTTCCAGACTTCAAGCTGTATTACAAAGCTGTAATGATCATGACAGTATGGTACTAGAACAAAAACAGACACTCAGATCAATGGAACAGAATAGAGAACCCACAAATGGACCCACAAAAGTATGGCAAACTCATCTTTGATAAAGCAGGAAAGAATACCCAATGGAATGAAGACAGTCTCTTCAGCAAGTGGTGCTGGAAAAACTGGACAGTGACATGCACAAAAATGAACCTGGACTCTTTCCTTACACCATACACAAAAATAAACTCAAAATGGATGAAAGATCTAAATGTAAGACAGGAAGCCATCAAAATCCTCGAGGAGAAAGCAGGCAAAAACCTCTTTGATCTTGGCTGCAGCAACTTCTTACTCAACACGTCTCCAGAGACAAGGGAAACAAAAGCAAAAATGAGCTTTTGGGAACTCATTATAATAAAAAGCTTCTGCATAGCAAAGGAGACAATCAGCAAAACTAAAAGCCAACCGACAGAATGGGAGAAGATATTTACAAACGACATATCAGATAAAGGGTTACTATCCAAAATCTATAAAGAACTTATCAAACTCAACACCCAAAAAACAAATAATCCAGTGAAGAAATGGGCAAAAGGCATGAATAGACACTTCTCCAAAGAAGACATCCAGATGACCAACTGACACATGAAAAAATGCTCAACATCACTCATCACCTGGGAAATACAAATCAAAACCACAATGCGATACTACCTCACACCTGTAACAATAACAATTCAGGCAGCAACAGACGTTGGAAAGGATGCAGAGAAAGGATCTCTTTTGCACTGCTTGTGGGAATGCAAACTGGTGCAGTCACTCTGGAAAACAGTATGGAGGTTCCTCAAAAAATTAAAAATAGAGCTACCCTATGACCCAGCAATTGCACTACTAGGTGTTTATCCAAGGAATATACAGGTGTGCTGTTTCAAAGGGGCACATGCACCCCAATGTTTATAGCAGCACTATCAACAATAGCCAAAGTATGGAAAGAGCCCAAATGTCCATTGATGGGTGAATGGATAAAGAAGATGTAGTATATATATACAATGGAGTATTACTCAGCAATCAAAAAGAATGAAATCTTGCCATTTGCAACTACATGGATGGAACTGGAGGGTATTATGCTAAGTGAAATTAGTCAGTCAGAGAAAGACAAATATCATATGACTTCACTCATATGAGGACTTTAAGAGACAAAACAGATGAACATATGGGAAGGGAAGCAAAAATAATATAAAAACAGGGAGGGGGACAAAACAGAAGAGACTCTTAAATATGGAGAACAAACAGAGTGTTTCCAGAGGGGTTGTGGGAGGGAGGATGGAATAAATGGGTAAGGGCATTAAGGAATCTACTCCTGAAATCATTGTTGTACTATATGCTAACTAACTTGGATGTAAATTTAAAAAATAAGTGAAATAAAAATACAAGAAAAACACACAGAGACTAAAACAAGAGATAAAGAGGGGAACTATGATAAAGGGGACAATCCAACAATAAGATATAACGATTGTAAATATTTATACATCCAACATACGAACAACTAAATACATAAAACAGTTAATGACAAACATACAGGAATTAATCAATAATAATACAATAATAGTAGAAGACTTTAACACCCTATGTACATCCATGGATGATCATCGAAACATAAAATAAACAAGGAAACAATGGCTTTGAATAACACACTACAAAAGATGAATTTAACAAATATATTCAGAACTTTCTATCCTAAAACAGAATACACATTCTTTCCATGTGCACATAGAACACTCCACAAGAGCTCACATATTAGGCCACAAAACAAGTCTCAACAAATTCAAAGGGATCAGAGTCATGCCATGCACTTTTTCTGACCACAACGCCATGATACTAGAATTAAATCACAAGAAAAAATATGGAAAGACCACAAATACATGGAGGTTAAATAACGTACAAAAAACACTGAATGGGTCAATCAAAAAACCAAAGAAAAAATCAAAAAGTACATGAAAACAAAGGAGAATGAAAACACAACCTTTCAAAACCTCTGCAATACAGCAAAAGCAGTTCTAAGAGGCAAGTTTATAGCAATAAATGTCTACCTAAAGAAGTAAGAAAAATCTCAAATACAACCTGACCTTACACCTAAAGGAGCTAGAAAAATACAACAAACAAAACTAAAATCAGCAGAAGGAAGGAAATAATAAAGATTAGAGCAGAAATTAATGATATAGAAACAAACAAAAAACAATAGAACAAATCAATGAAACCAGGAGCTGATCCCTTGAAAAAAAAATCAATAAGATTTATAAACCTCTAGCCAAATTTATCAAGAAAAAAGGAGAAAGACTCAAATTAATAAAATCACAAATGAGAGAGCAGAAATAACACACCACAGGAAAACAACCAATTATAAGAAAATATTACAAAAAACTATATGCCAACAAATCGGACAACTAGAAGTATTGGATAAATTTCTAGAAACATGTAACCTACCAAAACTGAAACAAGAAGAAATAGAAATTTTGAACAGACTGATTATCAGCAAGGAAATTCAAACAGTAATCAAAAAACTCCAAACAAAAGTTCAGGACCAGATGCCATCACAGGCAAATTTTACCAAACATCTCAGAAGAGTTAATACCTATTCTTCTCAAACTATTCCAAAAAATAGGAAAGGAAGGAAAACTTCCAAATTCATTCTATGAGACCAGCATTACCTTGATACCAAAACCAAATAAAGACTCCACAAAAAGAGAAGACTACAGGCCAATATCTCTGATGAACATAGATGCAAAAATTCTCAACGAAATACTAGCACACCGAATCTAATAATACATTTAAAAAATCATTCACCAAAATCAAGTGGAATTTATTCCTGGGTTGCAAAGATGGTTCAATATTCGCAATCAATGTGATATCACATTAATCAGAGAAATATTAAGAACCATATGATCATTTCTTTTTTTTGAGAATTTATTTATTCTATTTTATTTTATTTATTTTTTATTTTAGAGAGAAAACACATGTGGGGGAGATGGGCAGAAGGAGAGAGAAAGAGAAACTTCAGCAGGCTCCATGTTCAGTGCAAACCCTTATGCAGGGCTCGATCCCATGACCCTAGGATCATAACCTGAGCTGAACTCAAGAGTCAGACACTGAATTGACTGAGCCACCCAGGCGCCCCAAATCATATGATCATTTCAATAGACATAGAAAAAGCATTTTACAAAGTACAACATCCTGGGACGGCTGGGACTCCCTCTCTGTCTCTCCCCTGCTGGTACTCTCTCTCAATAAAAATAAATAAACTTTAAAAAAAAAAGGTACAACATCCTTTCATGATAAAAACCCTCAACAAAGTAGGTTTAGAGGGAACATTCCTCAACATAATAAAGGCCATATATGAAAACCCCACAAGCTAACATCATCTTCAATGGGGAAAACCTGAGAATCTTTCCCCTAAGGTGAGGAACAAACAAGGATGTTCACTCTCACCACTTTTATTCAACATAGTACTGGAAGTCCTAGCCACATTAATCAGACAACAAAAAGAAATAAAAAGCACCCAAATTGATAAGAAAGAAGTAAAACTTTCACTATTTACAGATGACATGATACTATGTATAGAAAACCTGACAGACTCTACCAGAACACTACTAGAACTGATAAAAGAATTCAGTAAAATTGCAGGATACAAAATCAACATACAGAACCTGTTGCATTTCTATACACCAGTAATGAAGGAGTAGAAAGAGAAATTTAAAAAAAAATCTCATTTACAACTGCACCCAAAATAGTAAGATATCTAGGAATAAACCTCACTAAAAAGGTAAAAGATCTGTACTCTGAAAACTATAAAACACTGATGAAAGAAGTTGAAGAGCACACAAAGAAATGGAAAGATATTTCATGCTCAAGGATTGGAAGAACAAATATCAATAAAATGCCTATACTACCCAAAGAAATCTACACATTTTATTTTTTTCTTTCAAATTATCTATTCTTGTTTGTGAGGATTTTCTCCATTTTTAGCTGAAATTAAAGTGTTTCTACTCACAAAATGAGAATAATTTGTCTCTAATCCATAAAACAATTCCTTTTCCTAACCGAAATGAAGATAAGTAAATAGATCTTATTTTAGTTTATGGAAAGCATTTAATTCCATATAGCTTACAGGGGAAATGGGCATATTTGAAAACAGCCACAAGGACCAAAGTAGAACATGGGATGGTAATGAGCAGAGTCACAGAACCTACTGAAGAGGTGTGTAGGGCCGGTCTCACTGGAACCTGTAAAGCCACATTCTTATATACTGATCTAGATTTCAGATTGCTCCTTTGGCAGATGTCCTTTTTCTTCAAGGCACAAGGAACTGCCACTTCGGACTGAGCCCAGCATTTCAAAATTGGAAATTCTTGGTGACAATACATCAATAAATCCGGGTTATTGACTGCAATAAAGGTTTTTCCATCTTTACTACATGGCCGATGATAGCAATAGTGCACAGGTGAAAAAGCTTGGCAACAATATACTGTGAGTCTTGTCTGGCATATATTAGAACTTTAGATTTTTTGGACTACTAATTGGGAGCTCCTATATTAAAATTTTCTGAAACCATCATTGCCTCAGTTATGTTTCTGTCATAATGAAGCTAACTCATATGGATCCACAAAAAGTCCAGGATGTACTGTTTAATTAAGAGTTGGCAGGTCCATCAGTCCTCAACAATTTCTCCAAATTTCACTGTTATTAAAAGGTCTCTATGGGACCCATCTTTCAAAACTTATTCAAAATAATTTCAGAGCAAGAGTCCTTATGCCAGGGTCAGTGGGAGATAGCAGTGTAGGCTGTGGCTGGTATGCCGGTGAGCCCAGCCACCTCCCAGAGGAACAGCCAGGCCACTGCCCGGACGCCCATAGCCTTGTCAGCCAGGACACTAGAGAATGTGCTTCCTAGAGGAGCACACAAAGAAACACAGGTGGAGGAGCAAGCGCACGCAGCATGGTGCTCCTAGAGCATGCTACTGGCAAGTTAGTGACCCTGATGGAAGGC
The DNA here is from genome assembly GCF_022837055.1 of Prionailurus viverrinus. Classification (NCBI taxonomy): domain Eukaryota; kingdom Metazoa; phylum Chordata; class Mammalia; order Carnivora; family Felidae; genus Prionailurus; species Prionailurus viverrinus. Next base: position 22,299,278 of record NC_062571.1, on the reverse strand, counting down.
TTGCTGATGCACGCCTGAGGTCCTCCTAGTCCCTTGGTTCCTCCAGCTCTGGCCAACAGGAAAGTTCTGGCAGGTGGAGGCAGCAGCCTCAGCCACCTTGTTTGCTCCCCCACCATTCCTTGCAATCTACACATTTTTCAAATGTTTATTTATTTTTGAAAGAGAGAGACAGAGCATGAGCAGGGGAGGAACACAGAGAAAGGGAGACACAGAATCAGAAGCAGGCTGCAGGCTCTGAGCTGACAGCACAGGGCCCCACATGGGGCTCAAACTCACCAGCCACGAGATTATGACCTTAGCCTAAGTCAGTGGCTTAACAACTGAGCCACCCAGGCGCCCCACAATCTACACATTTAATGCAATCCCTATCAAAATACCAACAGCATTTTTCATAGAACTAAAACAAACAATCCTACAATTTTCATGGAATCACAAAAGACTTCCAAAATAGCCAAAGCAATCTTGAAAAAGAAAAAGCAAAGCTGGAGGCATCACAATTCTGGATTTCAGTTTATATTACAAAGCTGTAGTAATCAAAACAGTATGATACTGGCACAAAAATAGACACACAGATCAATGGAACAGAAGAGATGATCCAGAAATAAACCCACCACTATACGGTCAATTAATCTTCAACAAAGCAAGAAAGAATGTCCAATGGGAAAAGGACAGTCTCTTCAAGAAATAATGCCAGGAAAACCAGACAGCTACATGCAGAAGAATGAAATTGGACCACTTTCTTACACCAAACACAAAAATAAATTCAAAATGGATGAACTAAATGTGAGACCTGAAACCATAAAAATCCTAGAAGAGAGCACAGGCAGTAATTTCTCTGACATCAGCCATAGCAACTTGTTCAGATTGGTCCCCTGAGGCAAGGGAAACAAAAGCAAAAATAACTATTAAGACTACATCAAAATAAAAAGCTTCTGCACAGCAAAGGAAACAATCAACAAAACTAAAAGGCAACCTATGGAATGGGAGAAGACATTTGCAAATGACATATCAGATAAAGGGTTAGTATCAAAACACATGAAGAACTTATATGACTGAACACCCCCCAAAATAATAATAATCCTATTAAAAATGAACAGAAGACTTGGACGGACATTCCTCCAAAGAAGACGCACAGATAGCCAGCAGATGCATGAAAAGATGCTCAACATCACTCATCATCTGCGAAATGCAAAACAAAACCACAATGAGATATCACATCATACCTGTCAGAATGGCTAACATCAAGAACGTAAGAAACAAGTGTTGACAAGGATATGGACTAATAGGAACCCTCATGCACTGTTGGTGGGAAAGCAAACTGTTGCAGCCACTGTGGAAGACATTACAGAGGTTCCTCAAAACATTAAAAATAGAACCACCATATGATCCAGTAATTCCAATACTGGGTATTTACCCAAAGAATATGAAAACATTAATCAAAAATATATACATACCTCAATGTTTATTGCAGCATTATTTACAATAGCCAAATTATGGAAGGAGGCCAAGTATTCACTGATGGATGAATGGATAAAGAAGATGGGGCGCCTGGCTGGCTTAGTTGGTAGAGTGTGTAGCTCTTGATCTCAGATAGTGGTAAGCAAGATAAGTCAGTCAAAGAAAGAAATACCACATGATTTTACTCTTATGTAGAATTTAAGAAACAAAACAAATGAGCAAAGGGGGAAAAAAGAGAGAAAAAGGCAAACCAAGAAACAGACTCTTAGCTATAGAGAACAAACTAATGATTACCAGAGGAGAGCTGGGTAGGGGGATGTGTGAAATAGATGATGGGGACTGAGAGACATTTATCTTGGGGTGCTTGGGTGGCTCAGTTGGTTAAGTGCCTGACTCTTGGTTTTGGCTCATGTCATGATCTCATAGTTCTTAAGTTGAAACCCTGCATCAGGCCCTGCACTAGTGGTGCTTTGGATCCTCATGTGCTCTCTCTCTCTGCCCCTCCCCTGCTCATTCTCTCTCTCTCTCTCTCTCTCTCTCTCTCTCTCTCTCAAAACAAATAAAAAAAAAACATTAAGAAAAGAGTCACTGGGGTACTTGAGTGGCTTAGTAGGACTCTTGATCTCAACTGAGGTCATGATCTCACAGTGAGTTTAAGCCCTGCATCGGGCTCTGTGCTGGCAGCACGGAGCCTACCTGGGAGAGCCTGTCTTGGTAAGTACTGAGTAACCTATGGAATTGTTAAATCACTATAGTGTACACATGAAATTAATATAACACTCTATGTTAAGTATACTGAAATCAAAATTGAAAAAAAAAAAACCAATAATGAGATACAACCTCACACCAATTACTACATTTTGGATAACAATGCCAGAAAATCCCAGAAAATAACAAGTGTTGGAGAGCATGTGGAGGAATTGAAACCATTCTGCATTCTTTTATTTTTAATTATTTTTAATGTTTATTTATTTTTGAGAGAGACAGAGACAGAGCGTGAGCGGAAGAGGGGCAGAGAGAATCCAAAGCAGGCTCCAGGATCTAAGCTGTCAGCACAGAGCCCAACATGGGGCTTGAACCCACGAGCTGCAAGATCATGACCTGAGCCGAGTCAGATGCTTAACCAACTAAGCCACCCAAGAGCCCATGAAAGCATTCTGTATTCTTGATGGGAATATATAGATGCTGTGGAAAAGAGAATAAAGGTGCCTCAAAAAATTAACAATAGAATTACCATATAACCCAGCAATTCTACTTCTAGATATACACCAAAAGAATTGAAAACAGGGCCTCAAAAATATATTGGCACACTCATGTTCAGAGCAGCGTTATCCACAATAGTTAAAATGTGGGAGCACCTAGGTGGCTCAGTCAGTTAAGCATCTGACTTCGGCTCAGGTCATGAGCTCTTGGTTCATGGGTTCAAGCCCCACATTGGGCTCTGTGCTGACAGCTCAGAGCCTGGAGCCTGCTTTGGATTCTGTGTCTCCCTCTCTCCCTGCCTCTCCCCCATTCACTCTCTGTCTCTCTCTGTCTCTGTCTCTCAAAAATAAGTAAACATTAAAAAAAATAGCTAAAATGTGGAAGCAACTCAAGTGTCCATTGAAGAATGAATAGATAAGTAAAATGTGATAATTCATACAATGGAATATTATTCAGCCTTAAAAACAATGAATTTTCTGAACTATGCTGCAATATGGGTAAACCTGGAGGACATTATGCCAAGTAAAATAAATCAACCACAGAAAGACAAATACTGATTGATTCCACTTGTACGAGGGGCTTAGATTAGTCAAAATCATGGAGACAGAATGAAGAATGGTAGCTGTCAGTGAAAAGATGAGTTATTGTTTAATAAGGATAAAGTTTCAGTTTTACAAGATGAAAGTCATAGAGATACGGATGGTGGTGACGGTTGCACATTATGAGTGTATTTAATGCCACTGAATTGTACAATTAAAATGGGTAGGATGGTAAATTTTGTCATGTGTATTTTACCACAATAAAAACAGTTGAAAAAAAAATCTTTATGATCCATCCTTTGTCTTTGCTATTACTTAAGTCTGGCCAGAGGTCAGGACCAGACTAGCCACAGGCTGAATCCAGGCCAGAGTCATGGTTTTTGCCTTAAATTAGATGCCAATATAAAAACTGGGAGGCTCCAGATATCATTTTCCACTTAGGAGAAATGACAATTCCAAGTCTGGGCAGGAAACTTTAAAAGGTGAGCTGGGACATCTTGTCATGCAGGAGAGTAAAGAAGTTATCAAACACCTCTTTGGGTTGTGCCAAATGACTCCGGAGCCAACCTGCAGAGGCACAGAGATATAAAATGCGAGATGATTTTGTCATCAACAAGAACTGCAATACATTAAAAACCATCATATATATTTAAATCTGTGAGTTCATAATCATAATAAAAACAATTAATTGATAACCAGGGAAGATCCTTGGGAGCTAAATCATTATTTTGAAAAGGAAAGAGTCAGGTGTTCTTTGTGCCCTCCCCAAACAAAGCACACTGTTAAGTAACCAAATAATGGATAAGGGAAAGTTTCTCTTCACAGAAGTATTTTAGCTAGTAGGTAAAAATGTTTATATGCACACACACACACACACACCCCGACACTACATACATATATATAATTAGTATGATAGAAAATCACTATTCTGCAGCCTCAGAACTAGTTGAGGGACTCCTGGGTGGCTCAGTCTGCTAAGTGTCTGACTCTTCGTTTTGGCTTAGGTCATTATCCCACAGTTTCATGAGTTTGAGCCCTGAGCTCGAGCTCTGTGCCGGCAACAGGGAGCCTTCTTGGGATTCCTTCTCTCTCCCTCTCTCTCTGCCCCTCCCCACTCAGGCTATCTCTGTCTCTCTCTCAAAATAAATAAATAAACTTAAAAAAGCACAACTAGTTGAACCAGATATTCAGTATGAATGCTTGCTAATACCATAGAAAAGAGAGCCCCTAATAGTACAGGTCTCCTGCATATGAAAGAACACAATACCACTTATTTAGTCGGTTTGACCAAAAAAGTTGAGCTGAAATTTGATCAAGCTTCTATATATGACTACCAATGGACAGAAAATACAGAGGAAAGGTGAAAATATTAAGTGATACTTTAAGGATGCAATCAGAAAAGTCCAGACTCTAGGAAATTTTACAGAAGAAACACCCCAGTTTCTCTAACACAAGCAAAAAAATGCAAAATAGCCAGGAAGGATTATCTCCCAATATTCCACAGCACTGGGATTTAAAGTACAGTCTTTAAGCATCAGAGTGTCTTATAGACAAGTGCTGCCTGTGCCATTTATCAGTCATTTGCATGGAAAAAATAATGTAACCTCTTGAAGCTTAGGCTTCTTGACCTATAAAATGGTAATACTAATGGCAACTATCTCATAGAGTTGTAAGGATTAAGATAATGGACACTAAACACTTAGCTCATTGCCTAACTTATAGTACATAAACAATAAGGGTTATTTTTATAATCTTCATCATTGAAGAATTATGCTGAATGACTAAATGAATAACTAGAATTAATCTGCTAAAAATATTAAATATGAACTATTCTTAGCTGATAATGTTGGCCATCTCATTTCCTCAATATTTATTGGGCACTGGAGCTGGTGCAGAAGGTACAAAAATGAGTAAGACGTGACCTATACACTTGGACTTTTGCCTTTTCAAACAGAAGTCCTACATGTCTTAACCCCAAGGAATACTAACTAGCAAGGATGTCAAGGCCCTTCTAACAATCTGCTGGGAAGAACTTTTAGAGTGGAAAGCCATCGTCCATTCTTCTTTCATACAGAAACTGGCTACGGGGTGGATGATGCTCACTGTCATGATAGTGTCTTCTACATTATTGAATCACTTTGGAATCATTAAAACAGACTTTGGCTACCTTTGTCTGACTCTCTTCTACTGTTCCTCTTTTCCAATCACAAGGTTTCCTTCTGCTCCATATACCTCCCAAAGATCAAAAGATGGATGTATTCATCAGTATGACTTGGACAGGGAAGAAAATAAGCAAACAAGCTTGCCAGAATGTTAAGAGAACAAGTACTCCCCCATTAGAGAAGAGACAACTGACCTACTTAAAAGCTGAGATTTGAATGACTAATGCAGTACAGACAGTTCCCACCTTATAAACACTCAACTTACAAATGACCTGCCCCAGCCCCATCCTAGGAAGCTGCTGTCACCATGTGAACCACCAAGTGCAGGAAGGGGGAAGGGCTGGTGGGGAATGAAGGCTTTATAGAATCAGGGAGTTTAAAATAAAAGAAAAATATTGAGACAAGGATAGCATGTTTTCCCAAGTATACTCAAGTTACTCACTTAACTCTCTTTTATTCCCTAAAATACCATAGAAAGCCACGGGTTAGCAAACAAGGTTTTTAAAAAAGATGGCAGTTTTTGCAATGCTTTATTATTTGGGGGCTAATTTTTCACTAATGATAGGAGAGATTCTTAATGTCAGTATTTTTAATAAGATACAAAGACTGCCCTTACTTCACCAACCACAGCACCCCAGGCACAGCATCCTGAACAATGAACATTCACTTGTAAGTACAATTCACAGCCACCATGTGTAGGAAACTAAACCACCATTTGTGCATGTAATACAATAGGAAAGGAGCCTCCTGGAGTTCTTATTTTGGGGGAGGTGTCTCTAAGATGAATGACATAAACCTGAGACAGTCCTCAGCAAAGCTACCCCCTGGCAGAAGGCCAAATGAAGTAAGAGAAAGAGGCCAACAGACAAAGAGAAGCTGATCTAAAAAAGTGTATAAGGAAACAGACACAGAGAAAGAGAAAGAAAAATCCTGCTGACGTCATTTGAACTACAAATTATGTACTCCCTAGTTACATAAGCCAATATAGTCTGACATGCTTAATATACTCTGAATTGTGTTTCTTGTCCCATATAAACAAAAGCCCTAAAATAGTTTCATTCACAGACCTGCTGGTCTCCTCCCTGACCACTGCAGGCATCCACCTGGTTTCCCAGATATTGACCTCTCTGCCTCTGGGCCTTGTCTCCCAAGGGGAGCTAGAGTAGTAATATTGGCCTGTGTTCCCCAGATCAGCTTCTCTCCCTGGATCTGGCCTATGAAGGGGGAATACTATACCTCTAGATGCAGCACCCCTTCCTTAATTATGTGATCTACGCCCTCCTTTTCCTCCTGTGATGTTGGATACACCTTGAACAGTACTAAATATAATTCCAAATATTTCTCAACAGCTTTTGAAAACAGTGGACATATCACTGGAGGGTCACAAAAGCTGAGTTGCAAATATTTACATTGGTAGAATAAGTGAAGTTTAACAGTGGAATTCTATGTGTAATCAATGGGCATTTGTTTATTTCATTTCAGGTTTTAGTTAAGGTTTTTGCCAATTTTATTTCAATGTAGTTTGTGTAGTCATTTCCTAGAAATTATATGACCTTCTAGGATCTTTTTAGATTTTTTTTACATTTTGTTACAAGGGGAAAAATAAAATAAAAAAATAAAATAAAATAAAAATAAAAGGCCACATTTAATTCTACCTTCCTAAAATAAGTATTTCCTTCCAGTTTGCATCTAATGTATTTTTTTTAAGTCAGAAAACCAATTTTTTCTTTCTAAAGCTCCGCCATATATTTCCAGTGGGTGCCGATGGTCACTTACCACATGCACACCAGGTTGTCCATGTAGCAGGCAAACAAAGTCTGTCCATCAACAGACCAGGCCGGAGAGGTACACTGGGATGGCTCAGTCTTGCTGCTAGTATTGATAACTTCCTGCTTCAGTTCGTCTACAATTACCTTGCCTTCTAAGTCCCAGATCTTGATTCTGGGGCCTGTGGCAACATAGAGCCAATATTAGTTAGGATTGAAGCACAGGGCATTGATGATGTCCCCACCATCTAGAGTATAGAGGTCCTACAGCATGGACTTGGCCATCCTTGCTTCTAAGAAGCACAGAGGGATCCATCTGGAGAGACAATCACAGTGTTCAGGTAGCCCATGTGGCCAGTGTGATTGGTCTTCAGCTTGCAGTTTGCTTGGTTCCATACCTTGACCAGATTGTCCCAGCCACAGAAGACAATGATGGGATTGCTTCTATTGGATGTAAAGCAGACGCAAGACACCTACTCCAAATGGCTCTCATCCTGGACAGTGTATTTGCATACACCCAGAGTATTCCACTGCTTGATGGTTTTATCTCGGAAGCCAGAGACTTCTGGGTTGCCAGAAGAGAAGGCCCCACTCAGCACATCCTTGTGTGGCCTACAAATCTGTGTGTGGTGGTACACACTGTGAGGTCCCAAAGCCAAAGTGTTCTATGCCAGGAGCCTGAGAGGGCAAACTGCCCATCTGAGGGTATGACCACATTACTAACAAAGTGGGAATGACCCTAAAGAACATGCTGTGGGATGCCCTAGTTAGTTTCATCCCTGGTCAGCTTCCACATGATAATGGTCTTATCTCAAGAGGCAGATAGTATCATGTCCGGGAACTGGGAAGTGGTGGCAATCTGGGTCATCCAGCCATTGTGGCCCTTGAGGATGCCACGAAATGTCATCTGCTCAGTCATGGAGGCAGCAAGTGCAGGTGTCTCCACAATGATGAAGATGAAGTGGGATGGCTCAGCATGGGGCCCTGCTGAGGAAGAGAGAACTGCATCTAATGTATTTGCGTTATCCACATGTGAAATCCCAGTAATACAATTGTCTTTTTGCTTTTTTACTTATATTGAAAAATAAAAGCTTTTCTCCACATATGATCTTCATAAATATAATTTAATAGATGTATACGTAATATAAGTATAAAAATATAATTTAATAATTCTATTCCTTCTAATAGATGTATAATTTACATGATATTCATAATTTATATTATCTAATTGTTCGGTATTTTAATTTTTTCCCAATTGGAAGTGGAATTATTGGGTCAAAAATCTATGAACAGCTCTTCCTTCATATTATGCAAAATCCATTCTCAAAAGTATTATTCCAAGTCACTCCACTGGCCAAGTGTGGATGTTTGGCCAAGTGTGGATGCGTATTGATGTTTCACTTATTATGCAAGATGTCCTGGCTTCAATATTATCTTCTTATTTTTTTCTTCTTATATAACAGATATTACATGTTATCTTTTAGTATAGATCATATAAATTAAAATCTAAATTTCAGAAAGAATAACTAAGTCTTAAGAGAGGAGGCTAAAATGAAAGATTGCAAGTATGTAAGTTTCTTATTTCTAAATCTTTTTAAAGTTAGCATTATTAATGTATACTATTTATAATCCTTTCCCATCTTCTAGACACTGTAACTTACAGAGAAGAATGTAATCTTGCATGGGCATGCTATTACCAGTAAAGACTCTGGTTTCACGGAGCATTAAAACAAATATGCAAATCCATCATTTTGTACCCCACCAAAAAAAGGGATATACCCTGTAAAAGACAAAACTATAAGTATAAAAGTCAGAGAAGGCAAAATATAGAGATTTCCTTTGAGAAGTTTTACACAGTCACAAAGAAGAAGAATTAAAATTTATGAACCAATATCTTTCAAAAATATCTCATGTTTTTCTGACATTTGATGTATCTTGCTTCCCTTTTCCAAGGTCTGAATCTTTCCTTAAGACAAGTATCCAAGCTTTAAATCTCCAGGGTGCTTTACTTAGGAAGCAGCAACAGGCTGAAGTGGGCTATGTGGTCATTGATGTGGACGCTGGAACGATCTTTAAGTCTGAAATTTAGCCAAGAATGAGGAGTAGCTCTGGGCTCAACTTGGGACAATGAAGACTGAAATGACAGACATTTAAACAGTTGTGGTCAGACTGCAAAGACCAGCAGTCCTAAAATAGATAGGATGCAAAGTTGACAGACTACAACTCTTTGCTTGTTTATCAGAGAAATGTATGTAGTCTTCATAAAAGCAATGGAATGGCACCACATATCTAGTTATGTGATGATCATATTCCAAATGCCATACTCTAAGCTCTTGGATTTACAATTCACCCCTATGTTTTTGTTGTTAAGTACATATAACAGCAAAAAAGCAGGCTAAAAAAAAAGCCCATTTCTAACCCAAGTTAATCTACAAGAATATTGAAAGGCAAATATATTGTTTAGTGCAAATATATTGAAGTGTTTAGTGCATTCAACCCTTCATTTGAGTTTTTACTGAGTACCTATTAAGCTTTAGAAATTCAGTGATGATTGTTTAACATAGTGTTGGAAGTTCTAGCATCAGCAATCAGACAACAAAAGGAAATCAAAGGCATCAAAATTGGCAAAGATGAAGTTAAGCTTTCATTTTTTGCAGATGACATGATATTATACATGGAAAATCCGATAGACTCCACCAGAAGTCTGCTAGAACTGATGCATGAATATAGCAAAGTTGCAGGATACAAAATCAATGTACAGAAATCAGTTGCATTCTTATACACTAACAATGAAGCAACAGAAAGACAAATAAAGAAACTGATCCCATTCACAATTGCACCAAGAAGCATAAAATACCTAGGAATAACTCTAACCAAAGATGTAAAAGATCTGTATGCTGAAAACTATAGAAAGCTCATGAAGGAAATTGAAGAAGATATACAGAAATGGAAAAACATTCCGTGCTCATGGATTGCAAGAATAAATATTGCCAAAATGCCAATACTACCCAAAGCTATCTACACATTCAATGCAATCCCAATCAAAATTGCACCAGCATTCTTCTCGAAACTAGAACAAGCAATCCTAAAATTCATATGGAACCACAAAAGGCCCCGAATAGCCAAAGGAATTTTGAAGAAGAAGACCAAAGTGGGAGGCATCACAATCCCAGACTTTAGCCTCTACTACAAAGCTGTAATCATCAAGACAGCATGGTATTGGCACAAAAACAGACACATAGACCAATGGAATAGAATAGAAACCCCAGAACTAGACCCACAAACGTATGGCCAACTCATCTTTGACAAAGCAGGAAAGAATATCCAATGGAAAAAAGACAGTCTGTTTAACAAATGGTGCTGGGAGAACTGGACAGCAACATGCAGAAGATTGAACTAGACCACTTTCTCACACCATTCACAAAAATAAACTCAAAATGGATAAAGGACCTGCATGTGAGACAGGAAACCATCAAAACCCTAGAGGAGAAAGCAGGAAAAGACTTCTCTGACCCCAGCCGTAGCAATTTCTTACTTGACACATCCCCAAAGGCAAGGGAATTAAAAGCAAAAATGAACTACTGGGACCTTATGAAGATAAAAAGCTTCTGCACAGCAAAGGAAACAACCAACAAAACTAAAAGGCAACCAACGCAATGGGAAAAGATATTTGCAAATGACATATCAGACAAAGGGCTAGTATCCAAAATCTATAAAGAGCTCACCAAACTGCACACCCTAAAAACAAATAATCCAGTGAAGAAATGGGCAGAAAACATGAATAGACATTTCTCTAAAGAAGACATCCAGATGGCCAACAGGCACATGAAAAGATGCTCAACGTCACTCCTCATCAGGGAAATACAAATCAAAACCACACTCACATATCACCTCACACCAGTCAGAGTGGTCAAAATGAACAAATCAGGAGGCTATAGATGCTGGAGAGGATGTGGAGAAATGTGAACCCTCTTGCACTGTTGGTGGGAATGCAAACTGGTGCAGCCACTCTGAAAACAGTGTGGAGGTTCCTCAAAAAATTAAAAATAGACCTACCCTATGACCCAGCAATAGCACTGCTAGGAATTTACCCAAGGGATACAGGACTACTGATGCATAGGGGCACTTGTACCCCAATGTTTATAGCAGCACTCTCAACAATAGCCAAATGATGGAAAGAGCCTAAATGTCCATCAACTGATGAATGGATAAAGAAATTGTGGTTTATATACACAATGGAGTACTACGTGGCAATGAGAAAGAATGAAATATGGCCCTTTGTAGCAACATGGGTGGAACTGGAGAGTGTGATGCTAAGTGAAATAAGCCATATAGAGAAAGACAGATACCATATGGTTTCACTCTTAGGTGGATCCTGAGAAACTTAACAGAAACCCATGGGGGAGGGGAAGGAAAAAAAAAAAAAGAAGTTAGAGTGGGAGAGAGACAAAGCATAAGAGACTCTTAAAAACTGAGAACAAACTGAGGGTTGATGGGGGTGGGAGGGAGGGGAGGGTGGGTGATGGGTACTGAGGAGGGCACCTTTTGGGATGAGCACTGGGTGTTGTATGGAAACCAATTTGACAATAAACTTCATATATTGAAATAAATAAATAAATAAATAAATAAATAAAGACTGCTTTCCAAGTTAAAAAAAAAAAAAAAATTCAGTGATGAATAAAGGTCTTTGCCCTCTGGAAACATACACTTTCAGAGGTGGAACAAAAGGGAGAAGACAAATATAATGATTATAATTAACTAAACTAATAAGTATAATTTATGTAACAGAAGATTGTGTGAAGTTCCTGAAGATCACATAAGGAACTGAAATGGAGGGTGATGAAGTTGAGGAGGTGAGAAGATCTTAAACAAGATGGCTCTTTGCACTTTACAGCACCTATCATTTCAAAGACTTATGCCTGTCCTCCCTTCTTCCTCTGGTCTCTATCAGCCTCCAGCTGCTGCAACGTCCCCACTCCATATGCACGTACAGTACAGTCACACATATGCACTCCCCTTTTCTGATGACCTCAAGACATGGCTCAGTATTATGAGATTAGAAAATCCTACTTTAAATTTTTTTTTCAACGTTTATTTATTTTTGGGACAGAGAGAGAGACAGAGCATGAACGGGGGAGGGGCAGAGAGAGAGGGACACACAGAATCGGAAACAGGCTCCAGGCTCTGAGCTGTCAGCACAGAGCCCTATGCGGGGCTCAAACTCACAAACCACAAGATCATGACCTGAGCTGAAGTTGGACACTTAACCAACTGAGCCACCCAGCTGCCCCAGAAAATCCTACTTTAAAGACATTGCAAGGATGCCTGCTGGGTGGCTCACTCAGTTGGGCAACCGACCCTTGACTTCGGCTCAGGTCACAATCTCACGGACTGTGAGTTCGAGCCCCGTGTTGGGCACTGTGCTGACTGACAGTGCAGAGCCTGTTTGAGATTCTCTTTCTCTGTGCCCCTCCCCTTCTCATGCCCCCTCTGTCTCTCTCAAAATAAATAAATAAACTTAAAAAAAAGAAAGAAATTGCAGGCTATAGGTACTCCTAGTGGCCCCAAATGATACTTGATTATTGGAACTTCAGCTTGACAGGATTTTTTTTCCAATCACCATTATAATCTCTCATAGCACATTCACCAAAAAACCATGGGACAAAGAACATTTGAGAGGAAGAGTAGCTGGCTTTTAAAACAAAGAGAGAAAAACTTGTGGGTAGGAAAGGAGCCTCAGCACTCACAAGGCCCTTGTCTACAGCACCACCATTTATACTCACTGTCTTCCATTGAAAGTCCCTATCAGATCACTACCAACCTGGACAGTGTGGAATTTGACTCTCCTGAGGTTAAAAGTACCTTAAGTCTACTGCAAGTCTCTGGGAGAAGGTTCAGGAAACCCAGCAATGGGGATCACACCAACTAAATATATCTCACCTGGGATAGAAGGGTGAGGAGGAGTGGCAAGTTCCAGGCTTTGACTCCCACACACTCCCACCTGCGTGCTTGATTAGTGAGTGAAGGCAGGCATACATTAATGACCAGCATGGCCTTCTTGTCTTAAGTGAAAACCAAGAGTCATGGTGTAGTTCTGTGACTCTGCCCCAAGGCACAGGTCTTCGTATTTTTTACTTTTGGCAAAACTTCAGATAAAATGAAGTCATAGAAAAGAGCTCAAAGATGCCATAGAATCTTGCTGAATCTTTCTGGCCACAGCTTAAAGAGATACACATGAGGTCTCCTTAATTGGACTCACTTGGTATAATTTAATCTTAGGGAGGAAGCAAATGAATAACAGGTTCAGTTTTTTTAAATACTATGCAGTCACCAAGAAAGAACTGCAGTTGAATTTAATCCCATTAATTACCTGGAGGGCTTGTTAAAAGTAAGATTTATCCAGAATCCTTGGATTCTTATATGGTCTGGTAAATCCACTGATATATGGGCACAAAAACCATGTCTTCACTCAAAGAAATAAATGCCAAAGTGTGATATTTGGGGCTTTAGCATTTAGTTGGAGAGGTCCTAATGACAGCCTCTGACCTCACATCTAGACAGGTTTTTTTTTATTAAATCTATGTAAGATTAGCACTGCTGGTTGAGAGGTTTCATTACGCAGCTGCCACTGATATCAACATTTATTGGTCATTTGTAGGCTATGTATAGATTCTGAGTTGGTTTATAGACCATTAAAAGACCAAACACTAATTTATAGCAGCAGGATACAAATGTAATTAAGAAGATTTTTTAAAATGCGTCATTCCCAAGCAAAGCAGCCACCCCAGTGGTGCCTGGCTTACAGTTGCCAGAGGATCTGCTGCTGTGTCTTGGGCCATGTGGGTTCGTGTTAAAGAGCCCATATGGTATGATGCTCATTTTCTGCATTCTAGGCAAACAGCAGGTGGGCTGCTTTCTGACTGTCTTAACAGGCAAAACCACAACAAACTCCAGGTTTTGGCAGGTCATGTAAATCCAGGAGAAGAATGGAAGGGCACTGAAGGCAAAATAAGCACTTCCTATATGATGATGATGTGATGGTGAGAATATTCTAGTGGTGCAGTATTTCAGATTATTAAATAAATGCATTTGTATTCACAGTTAGCTCTAGTTCCTAATAGACTTGTAACTGTCATATCAAGAGCCATGTAGTGTCTTTATCACGTAGAGATTTTACCTCTGTCATTCAAGTTGAGAAATGAGGTTTAGTGGCATAAACATAGTCCCTATAGACAAGAAGATGAAGGAGAAAGCCTGTCTTGATCAGTACCTGGAAATCATGGGTAAGAGTGGTGGCAGGGAGAAGTAAGCTGTTTGACATGAATTGACTGGCCTGGGGGCAGGGGTTATTACATAAGTTTGAATAAAAAGCCAAAATCAAAGGAGTTTTTGACCTACTCCCATATGGAATCTTGGAATGAGACCTCCATGCAAAGGACTCTGGCAACCTCTGACTAGGGGTAGGGTGGATGGGTTGAACAAAAGTATAAGAAATGACAGTGCTCTTTGCTCCCTATGGTCTGTGCATGGTGTGCAAAGAATCCAAAAAGGTCCTATGTGCCCTGGTGAGAGTCTGGGGAGAGGCTGGGAAGACCACTGGACTTACAGAGACCTGGAGTGGGTAAAGGAGGCCTGCAAGTTCAAGACTTTCAATTACTGGAGGCAATGTCAAGTCACCAACAGACAGCAGCACCAACAGACCACTGTTCACTAAAAGATCAAATGGAACTAATTTTCCTGTAATGGATGCCAGCGCAGACTAAACCATCCTTCCCATAGCAAGTCTAGTGAAGATAACATGAAAATTTCCTCTGTCACCAGGAAACCTCATAAGCTTTCTCCCTACACAGAGAAACCATCTGTGAGATAGTAGAAAATATATATATTGGTGTCTGTCCTCAGCTCCTGGCACAGAGCTCCTAAAACCCTTGTGATTTCCTAAGTGATAAGAGCACTGAGAGTATCTTTTGTTCTAATATTTGGTCTTTCACCTCATACATAAATCCCTTGGGATTTTCTGGGTGATAGCAATATCTTTTATTCTAATGAGGTGACTCTGAATGGGCTCTTGAATGGGTAGCTGGTCATCAGAAAGACCAAATCATGATTAGAGGCTTGGAATTTCCAGTCCCACACCTCCCATTCTCCAGAGAGGAAAGAGGGGGCTGAAAACGGAGTTAATAATCCATCATGCCTACCTGAGGAAGCCTCCATAAAAATCCCACAAGTATGGGGTTCGGAGGGCTTCCTAGGTGATAAGCACATGGAGGTGCTGGGGGAGCGGCTTGCCAGAGAGAGCACAGAAGCTCCATGCTCCTTCCCACATACCTTTCCCTACACAGGCATCTCCTCCATTTGGATGTCCACCTGAATCCTTTATATATCCTTTCACAATAAGCTGCTAAACAATAAGTAAACTGTTTTCCTGACTTCTGTGAGCCACGCTAGCAAATTAATTGATGTCAAGGAGGGTGTCATAAGAACTTCTCATTTATAGTCAATGGGT
Source organism: Prionailurus viverrinus (assembly GCF_022837055.1). NCBI lineage: Eukaryota > Metazoa > Chordata > Mammalia > Carnivora > Felidae > Prionailurus > Prionailurus viverrinus. The sequence goes on along the minus strand of NC_062571.1, from coordinate 22,283,644 downwards.
CAGCAGTACAGGTGACAACCTGAGCTCTCAACTGATGTGTGAAGCAGGGTAGGGACAGTTATGGGGTTGAACCCTTAACCTATAAGAGCTGATGCTATCTCTAGGTGGAGTGTCAGACTCTAGTTAAATTGTAGGACATACAGGTGGTGTTGCAGGGGATTGCTTGGTGGGGGAGAACTCCCACACAGCTGTGTCATAAGTGTTGTTAGTGTGGGAGCAGTGTGAGATGAAAAGAGATGCACAGAAGGAAGATAAGTTTTCTTTATACTACCTTTGGGGAAAAGAGGTTAAGGGAAGGGGACAATAGCTCCATTATGAAGATGGATGTTTGGCTAAATACTTCCTTGGAAGTCTTTTAAAACCAGAAGAAGGTAATATGGTTTCTTTCACCCCCAAAAGCAGCCCTTTGCTGTCTAGCAGTGGGTTATGAGAAAGATCTCTTTTAGGAAGTGACTACATTTTCTTTGCACATCTAGGTGGAATGTATAAATCTGCTACCCTGGCATCATAACTAACATTTATTTCATGTTTGCTATATGCCAGGTACTTACTGTGAAAAGTGTTCTATAAACATTATTTAATCTTCACTGTATAGTAACCACTATTATTACCCTCTTTTTACAGTTGAAGAAATTGAGGCACAGAAAGATTAAGTAACTTTCTCAAAGTCAGTGATGAGGTGAGGATATGAACTCAAGTACTCAAGATGTCGAACCCATACTCTTTTTTAATTTTTTTTTTAATGTTTAGTTATTTTGTGAGAGAGAGAGGGAGAGAGTGAGTGGTGAAGGGGCCAAGAGAGAGGGAGACACAGAATCTGAAGCAGGCTCCAGGCTCTGAGCTATCAGCACAGAACCCAATGTGGGGCTCGAACCCATGAACCATGAGATCATGACCTGAGTGGAAGTCAGACGCTTAACCTACTGAGCCACCCAAGCACCCCTAGAACCCATACTCTTTTTTTTTTAACTTACATCTAATTTAGTTAGCACATAGTGCAACAATGATTTCAGGAGTAGATTCCAGGGATTCATCCCCTGTGTATAACATCCAGTGCTCATCCCAACAAGTGTCTTCCTTAATGCCCTTATCCATTTAGCCCACCCCGCTCCATAACCCCTCCAGCAACCCTCTGTTTGTTCTCTGTATTTGAGAGTCTCTTATGTTTTGTCCCCCTCCCTATTTTTATATTATTTTTGCTTCCCTTATGTTCATCTGTTTTGTGTCTTAAATTCCTCATATGAATGAAGTCATATATTTGTCTTTCTTTGACTAATTTTGCTTAGCATAATACCCTCTAGTTCCATCCATGTAGTTGCAAATGGTGCAAATGGCAAGATTTCATTCGACTGCTGAGTAATACTCCATTGTGTGTGTGTGTGTGTGTACCACATCTTCTTTATTCATTCATCCATCGATGGACATTTGGACTCTTTCCATACTTTGGTTATTAGTGCTATCAGCACTGCTATAAACATTGGGGTGCATGTGCCCCTTTGAAACAGCACACCTGTATCCCTTGGATAAATACCTAGTAGTGCAATTACTGGGTCATAGGGCAGTAGAACCCATAGTCTTAATCCCTATACTGTGTGTTCTCAAAAAAAACTTCCTGTTGAACCCATGGGGGAGGGGAAGGAAAAAAAAAATAAAAAGAGGTTAGAATGGGAGAGAGCCAAAGCATAAGAGACTGTTAAAAACTGAGAACAAACTGAGGGTTGATGGGGGGTGGGAGGGAGGAGAGGGTGGGTGATGGGTATTGAGGAGGGCACCTTTTGGGATGAGCACTGGGTGTTGTATGGAAACCAATTTGTCAATAAATTTCAGAAAAAAAAAAAAAAAAACTTCCTGTTGTATACATTTCAAAGAGCTTCCTACATAGGTCTCTATTACTTGACCAAGAATAATTTTGAAATTATATTGTTTCATGACAAAAAAAACTTATTTGTATAAACATGTGTGTGTATTCTTATACATGGAGAATTATCTGGCATGATATTCACCAGAAGATTGAGAATTATTGACTCTGGGTAGTAGAAGTTGGAATGACTTTTATTTTTTTAAGTTTATTTTTATTTATTTTGAGAGAGAGAGAGAGAGAGAGAGAGAGAGAAAGTCAGGGAGGGGCAGAGAGAGAGGGAGACAGAATCCCAAGCAGGATCTGCGCTGTTAGCACAGAGCCCATTGTGGGACTCAAACTCACAAACTATGAGATCATGACCTGAGCTGAAATCAAGAGTCCAACATTTAACCATCTGAGCCACCCAGATGCCCTGGGAATGATTTTTAAATGTTTCTTTATTCTTTCCTGTTTAATTAAAAGTTTTATAAGACTATGGCTTTGCTTTACAAGTAGAAAAATACAGTGAAGCTTGTATTAATCAGGAGAGAAATGGTTCACTACAATAATAAATCTCAAAATCTCAGTGGCTTAACATATGCAATTTTCTTTTCCATTGCAGATCTGGTAGCTCTACAGGACAGCTTCCTTTTGAATGTAACTCAGCAGTCGAGTCTACTTCTATCTTATAGTTCCACCATTTCTACACTTGGTTTCTAGGGTCATAGTGATAAGGGATAAAAGAGAATGAAGAATTTACACCTGCTTAAATGCCTCCATTGGCCCAGAACCAGTTACATGACATTACTAAAACTGTAGGGATGCACGTGCCCCAGAAGGAAAGAACTGGACGTAAGGCAAACACAAGTAATCACTATCATATCATAATGTGATTTCCATTTGAAGAACTTAATAAAAGAGCATGGCCTCCAGAGTCAGTCTGCCTGGATTCATATCCCAACCTAGGAGCTTATTAACTATGTGACTTTGAACAAGTTATTCAACCTCATTGTGCCTATTTCCTCATCTATCCAATGAGGAATACAATATGCTGTGCAGGTTAGATGAGGTTGTCTGTTGATAAGTACCGTAGATTGTTCACAGAGATGACTAAGTACCTATCCTTGTATGCCTGCCCATTTGCAGTATGATTTTTCCTTCCCCTCCATAAAAAGGCTCCTGTTTGTCACCCTACTTTTGGTCTGGATTGTACTTGTAATTTGCTTTGATCAATAGAATGTCATGGAAGTGATATGTGGGAATTCTAAGCCTAGAATTCAATGAGTCTTGCAGCTTCTGCTCTTACCTCTTGGAATTCTGCCCTGAAACCACCATGTGAAAAATCCTGGCCTGGCCCACTGCAGGGTAAGAGGTCAGTGAAGGAGAGACAAACTGTCCTAAGGGAGGCCCCTTCCACCCAACAACTAGCAGCTATTGCCAATCACCAGACATAAGAGAGGGGACAAGTTAGGGTGTCAGATCTGTCAGATAATTTGCAGCCACATGCATAACCACGGGCAAGAAAAGCAGAAAAACCATTGAGTTGAGTCCAGTCCAAATTACTGACTCACAGAATCATGAGTAAATATAATGGTTGTTATTTTAAGCCACGAAGTTTAGCACAGTATCTGTCTTAGCTTCATCACACTGCTTAACACAGTCCTGGAACATACTAAGTACTTAATAAATGTCAAGTGGTGTTATCACTATCTTCATCTAATTTAAAGCTCAAAATATTTATAGAGGCACACAGAGCAGGGATTTCTAATCTCATTTCATAGGTGAGAAAATGAAGGTTCAGAGATGGTAAATAGTTTGTCTGATATCACAGACTCCTTAAGGAGTCAACTGAGCATGTAAGATTTGACCTTGTAAATCCTTCTCCAGTGAAGGGCTATTCTCCACAACCAAATCCTTTCATGAATGGGGATAGGAACCCAGTGGTTCCTACAGTTTTTAAATTATTAATTTCCCGTCGAAGTGCATAATCAGGCTTCCAGTGCCCAAGTATTTCTTGTTAGTGACCTTTAGTACCTGCAGCATCAGGTTGAACTTTAGAGAAAAGTAAGTATTTTTTCTTAATGGCATAGAAACTCATTTCTTTGGAGAAGGCTGAAAAAGATGATCTCTTTGAAATCAGAAATGAGATTTGTGGCATATCCATCATCAGTGATCAAAATTCCCTGAGAATGAATTCCACCACTTTAGTGATAGACCCCACTGACCTGTCAATCACAAGTATTTACAAGTTCCAAAAGCCACTAGTTCCCCAACAATTCCTGCAAGCCTCTTTTTGGTCAGGTATGTGTTTCCATGATTTTTAAAGGTTCTTATTTCTTCCAGGAGAAGTATGAGTTTTATTCCATTAAGCCAGCAGACATCTATTTCTTCTGCATGTAAACATTTCTAATCCTTCTGCCTCCACCAAAGTAGACCTGCAAACATAGCTCATTCATCTCTTCCCTTCATTCCCTCATAAATAACTCATCAGGAAATCCTGTTGGACTTTGCCTGCAAACTCTACTTCAAGTACAACCACTCCTCACCATCTCTACTGTTACATCCCCTAGTCTAAGATATCAAAGACTTTAACTTGAACTAACTGTAGCCTTCCAACTGGTCTCTCTGCTTCCCCTCTCTCTAGAATAACACTGTTTGACAGAACTTTTTGCAATGATGGAAATATTCTATATCTGCACTGTCCAATATGGCTGCCACTAACCACATATTTGAAATGTGTCTGGTATAACTCAGGAACTAAATTTTAGTTAATTTTAATTGATTTAAATTTGAATAGCCACATGAGGCTAGTGGCTACCATATTGAACAGCACAGATAAAGGACATGAGTCTAATCATGTGATTTCCCTGTTTAAAATCCTCCACTGCAATTCAAATCAAATGCAAAGTTCCTGACTGGTTCACAAGATACTTCATGGTCTGGCTCCTAACTACTTTCTTCTCCTAGCTCAGTATACTCCCACCACAAGGACCTTCTTCATGGCTCTTAAACACATCAAGTTCACTCTCTCTGATATTTGGTATTTCTTCCTCAGTGGATGATCTACTCCTTCTCATTCAGGTCTCTGTTCAAAAGTTACTTTCTCAGAGAAGCTTCTATAGCCATATTCCTAGAGTCTGCCCTAAATCCTATTCTATTCAACACACTATAAATCACACAGCATTTATCATAAACTGAAACTATCTCACATATGTATTTATTTCTACATATTTGTTTCTAGGTTTGATTGTGCCCTCCATCAGAAAAAAAGGCCACTAAATGCAGGGGCTTGGTTTATTTATCATCATCCTAGTGACTTGATGTACCAGGGACTCTGGGCTCTCGAGTTGAAATCCCAGTGGCCATAGCAGTGGCACAGCATTCTTTGAATAGGAGGGTATTATATGTTGTTTTTCCCATGACTTAGCACTCACTGAGGGCAAGCAACATGTCCTGAAATAGAATGAACCAGGCCCTGGTAGATGGACTTAGATTTACTCCAGGGAGGTGTGAGAGCTGCAGAAATCATTTAGCCTTTCTTTCTCTTTCTCCGTACAATTCTACTTCTTCTTACTAGTGGCCAGAGATATAACCTCTGGTGAGAATGAAATCATGAAGAGTCTCTGACAAGGGTGACTGGTGGCTCAATTAGCTAAGCGTCCAACTCTAGGTTTTGGCTTTGGTCATGATCTTGCAATTCGTGAGTTTGAGTCCAGCGTTGGGCTCTGTGCTGACAGCAGCACAGAGCCTGCTTGGGATTTTCTCTCTCCCTCTCTCTCTGCTCCTCCCCTGCACTCTCTCTCTCTCAAAATAAATAAATAAACTTAAAGAAAAGAGTCTCCGACATTCACTCGCCTCTCTGAACACCATGAATGTGAATGAAAGATCTCAGGAAGAATTTTCAAAAGCTTGCTGCTCAGTCACCAGCCTTTGGGAGAAGCGTTGGATTGCTGTCTTCAGTGAGGTCTCCGGAAACTGCTGCAGCTTTCCCGGCAAGCTCATGGTGCTAGTAATGATGTACTGCTGACACTGGAAGCCGCATTTTAGCCCCAGCCCCAAATACCAACTCACCTGTATGTTCTTTCATTTCCTGAAGGATCTTTCACAGGGCCCCACCACACTTCCCAAACCTTTCCTGACCTAAAGAACCCAGACTGAAGATGCAACCAGATTTTGGTGTTTTAGTCATTTTCTTTCATGTGTCGGTACCTGTAGGGTTGGCTCACACAGAATGGCCATGAAGTGGTTAAACAGCAAAATTCATGACTATTTCTGTGGTCAGTGAGAAATGTCTGAGACAGAGTTTCATAGAATCAGAACTTCTGTGCAGAGAGGGAAACATTTCAGGTCAAGGATTCATTCATTCATTCATCAACTCATTCATTCATTCATTTCCTTTAATAAACATTTAGGAAGCTCCTGCTATGTGCCAATAACTGCAGAGGTCTGGGGAAACAGAGACAAATGCAATGTAGCTGGTGGTTTCTGACCTGGGACAGTTCTCTACCACCTCTCTGATAATAGACCAGCCCTTCCCCAGCATGACAGGGTTGGCCAACCACGGTGCACCATTTCCCCTGACTTTAGTGCCTTTCCTTTCAGGAATTTTCATCTGGGACTAATAACAAAGACTACCATTTGCCTCTGGGGACACCATTCTGAAAACCTAGTACCATCATGGTCAAATGATCCATCATGTGAAGGAACAATGTCTGCAGTAGGAGTGAAGGAAGCCACTACACAGACTGAAGCAGAGCACTGGGTGACGGGAGAGAAGAAGAGAGAGGAGGAAATAGAGGAGGAGAGAGGAGGGAGGCAAAGGAGAGAGTAAGGAGAGTATAAGTGAGACCATTTGGTATTGTCTGCTGCCTGGATCCAGTTATGCCAGCTACCAGCACCACCCCTCCCTTTTTAAAAATCAATTTCATAATCCTGAGATAATCAATATTGTCCTCCTCTCGTGCATATATCTTCTTTTATCTTACAATGATTTCAGCTACCTGCAACTGACAGAATTTAGATGAAATCAAAGAAGTTGAGGAGGTCATTTGGGTTGCATGGCAATCATATACCTAAATAACTCCAAAAAAAATGTGACATGGACATAAATACAATATACAGTCATGGCATAAAAGGGAGAGGGATAAACTCTGACTGGATGGTTCCTAGCCTATCAGCCAGAGCTTGGTTTATTCTTTTTGGGGACATGTTACCTCATACTTGGTAAATGCTGAGTCATTGAAAACACATCATGCAGTTGCCTTCTCACTCAAGAAAGTCTTTGTGATGCTGACATTAAGTTTGGAAGAGCATAAATCTACTAAGTCAAGAAACTAAGGAAGATGCAAATGGAATGGTATTAGAAAAAAATAGACCTAAAAAAAAAGGGAGGGGGGAGACAGAGAGAAAAGGAAAATAGGTATGGTAGATTAGAGATATCCAAAAATTCTTTGCTACTCCTCCTAGTGAGAGGTGGGATCTAATTCCCCTACCCTGAACTGGTTTTAGTTACTTGTCTGATCAATAAAATGCTGTAGGAATGATATTCTGGGACTCCTAGATCACAAACGATGGTTGTTTTATGCCACTAAGTTTTGAGATGATTTGTTATGTAGCAATACATAACGAAGACAAGTGGCATAAGAGGAGAGTGGATTTCATGCTGGAGATAAGGCTAGAAAAATTGGCAGATCCTGGAGGGATGTAAAGAGCCTGGATTTGATCTTGTATGTTTTGAGGATCCATTAAAGACTTGATTTCTAGAACAATCATTCTGATGATATTATGGAGACGATTGGAAGGGATCCAATCTAGAACTAGGGATACCAACCAGGTTTAGATAATTGCAATAATCTAGGCACTAGATGATGAGGACTTGCCCTAAGATAACAGCAATTAGGACTGAGAGGAAGGACCAGTTACATGATTATGATGGAAAGAGAAATGGGGTACTGACTCAATGAGAAACATAAAGGAGAGAGGTAAATGTCAAGGTTTGGATGACTGAAATGGACATTACCAGGTTAGAAACTATAGAAGGATGACGTGATTTGTAAGGAACGATTAAGAGTTCAGTTTTTGACATAATAAACTTGAGGAAATCTGAATGGAGATATCTACTAAATACTTAGCTCACAACTGCAATTAAATGTTTATTCATATAATGTTTTCTTTAGTATCTGTTTTTCCCTGCTTGATTTTAAGCAGAGACTATTTTTGTCTTATTGACTATTAAATACCAGCACCTGACAGCGTGTCTAGAACACAGTCAACTTTCAATGAGTATTTGTTGAATTAATGCACAAATGAAATTATGTCTAGTGGGGGACTCTACCACAGTGCTTCTCAACTTTAGGCAAATATAGGAATGATCTACATAGTTTTCAAAGCCACTGATGCCTGGGTACCCTGGGCTTCCCTCAGAGATTCTGATTAAATTGGTCTCGGCTGCAGCCTTGGTATTATGACTTTTAAGAACCCCCAGTTGATTTTGATGAAGAGTAAATATTGGATGTGTAGATCTGGCATGATCTGCATATAAAAGCTATGACCTTAAAGCTGTTCCTGTCCCAACAAAAAGCTAGTGTGGACTATAAAACTCTTTCCTACATAAAATTACTTCTCTCAAGTTCTGTCCACAAAACAGAGTAGAGGAGTAAAAAGAGGGGCCCTTACCAAGGGTACAGGACACAGCAGTAGGCATGTTGCCAATAAAGGAACTTAAACCTCCTTAAGTTTTACAGGTACACGAAATTATTCAGTAGATAATCAAAGACATCATTAGCCAGACTCAAATAATACCATCAAGAAAGTGACTTTGGACTTCAATACCATTAAGAAAGTGAAAGAGAACCAACAGCCTGGAAGAAAATATTTGCAAAAGTATCTGATAAGGAACTTGTATCCAAAATATATATTAAAAAATCTTACAACTCACTATTAAGAAGACAAATACCCTGGGGGTGCCTGACTGGCTCAGTTGGTGGTGCATGGGACTCTTGATCTCAAGATCCTGGGTTTGAGCCCCACATTGGGTATAGAGATTGCTTAAAAATAAAATTAAAAAAAAATGAAGACAAATAACCTAATTTTAATATAGGCAAAACTTTATTATGTATACGGTGATAACTCCTTCATCTGTATCTCCAGCCCAGATCTTTCTTTTGAGTTCTTGCCTCATGCATCCAACTTTGCAGGGCATCTCCAATAGGATGGCCTGTGGAACAACAAACCCCAAAGATCCAAAACTGAATGCATTATGGGCCCCCACCAAATTGCCGAACTCATAACTTGAGAATTATCTTCTGCGCCATCTCTTCTTTCATATTCTATATCTGATCAATGACTGAACCCTACTCAATTACTCTTAAAATGGTCCAGTTTTATCCAACGTCACTGCCTCTATCTGACTTCGCACAAAAATTCACCTTTTGTTCCCCCTTTTCACCTGGTAAACTTCTACTGGTTGATATTTAAGGTTCAGCTCAGTCACCATGTCTTCATGAAAACCTTCCTTGATGTTCCCACTCCTACCCCATGAGGCTGAGGAGGTATCCCTTCTCTGTGTTTCTAGATACTCTATATTATCTTTTATGGCACTCTTCATACCCTTAAAATTGTTTTTTTATCAGTCTCCCCTGTATATTAAAAATTCCCTTGTTTTGTTCATTGTGGGCCTTCACTACACATAGCACCATAGGCCTGGTACAGAGTCAATGTTGAACTCAACTTCAAGGAAGCCTGGAAATAAAGCCCACATTAGTACATATGAGAGTTCATGTATAAAAGCTTACTCAGGGGTGCCTGGTGGCTCGTTCAGTTAAGCATCTGACTTCAGCTCAGGTCATGATCTTGCAGTGTGTGAGTTCAAGCCCCACATCAGGCCTGTGCTGACAGCTCAGAGCCTGAAGCCTGCTTCAGATTCTGTGTCTCCCTCTCTGTCCCTGCCCCACTTTTGTTCTGTCTCTGTCTCTCAAAAATAAATAAACATTAAAATTTTTTTTTTAAAAAAGTTTACTCAAAGTGTGTTCCATGAAACACTATTTACTTGGAGATAGGAGGAAATTAGGTTCAAATAAATATGAGGTAAAAAACATATTATATCTTCCTCTTAAAGATTATTGAAGGTTCACAATGTTTTCTAATTTATGAAATACTATGAAAAGTCTTGAAATACAGAAAAGTCTTTTCAAATTTTGCTATTTGGTTTCCCAAGAAGATTGACCATGTGATCATTAACTAATATCCTGTGGAATGAATGGTCTACAGATTTCTTGCAAGGTGCAAACAAGTTCATCTCATCTTTTTTCTTTTTCTTTCTTTTTTTTTTTTTTTTGAGACACTGTTTCCCCTACCCTAGATTGGGATCAGCACACCCTAGATTGGGATCAGTAATGGACCAGGTAATATAATTCTCTGGCCACATGCATCCCTGTTACATATTCTTCTTTGCTAATTTTTCCTGACCAGCTCTTTAAAGATGCAAAAACCATTCTCTGCTCAGCAAGTGCACACACAAAAAAGGTCAGGTACCGGAAGGCCATAGTTGCTGACATCTGCTCTGGATCTACATGATTATCATGTGGGTTATCGCCCTCTTGGCCACAGCTGTTTCACCTAGGGGTCGCTAAATAACCCAAGTTGGGACAATTAGAATCTCTTCCCTAAAAAAATTAGAATATGACTAAGAGATATCTGATTGGTCTTTGAAAATGAAGAGGGGGTGGGGTGACCGCCTGGCTCAGTCGGTTAAGCATCTGACTTCAGCTCATGTCTTGATCTCTTGATCTTGCAGCCCATGGGTTTGAGTGCTTCATCGGGCTCTGTGCTGACAGCTCAGAGCCTGGAGCCTGCTTCAGATTCTGTGTCTCCCTCTCTCTCTGTCCCTGCCCCACTTGTGCTCTGTCTCCCTCTCTCAAAAATAAATAAGCATAAAAAAAATTACAAAAAAATTACACCATCTCTTAAAAAAGTAAAAATAAACAAAAGAAAAGAAAAGAAAATGAAGAGAGAGGAACCTAAGAATAATTAGCAATAACTGTGTCCTGCCATGTGGACTGAGAATGAAAAGACAGATTCCATGAGAGATGACAATGAAGCAACTGAGGAGAGAGAAACAAAGAGTAGAGAATTGCTGGGGTGTCCCACACACCAGGGTTTATGTCCAGTCTTCCCTGTGTTTCATTATATTGCTGCCCTTGCATACCATGAATATCTCTCCCAACACTATCAAAATAAATTTGATTCTTTCACCTAAGATAGGTAGAGGTGGTTTCTGCCACACACAACCAAATGAGATCAAATAAATACACTTTGAGAAATTAAAAAAAGAAAATAGGCAACAGATTTCAGTAGATGTTTCTCTAAAGAAGCCATGCAAATAGTTAATAAACTCAAAAAATGGGGGTGCCTGGGTGGCTCAAACTCCTGATTTTGGCTCAGGCTGTGACCCCAGGGTTGTGGGATCCAGCCCCACATGAGACTCTGCACTGAATGTGGAACCTACTTAAGATCCTCTCTTCTCCCTGCCCATCTTCCCCACTTACACACACTCTCTCTCTCAAATTAAAAACAAAAAAGAGTTTTTAAAAAAAGATGCTCAACATCATTAGTCATTAAGAAAATGCAAATCAAAACCACAATGAGATAATACTTCACAAACACTAAGATAACTATAATTTGGAAAAAAATAAAACTCAGAAAATAAGTGTGGGCAAAAATGTTGAAAAACTGGAACCCTCATATATTGGTACCCTACTATATATGATAAAAAAAATGGTATAAGTCACTTTTGAAAAAAGTTTTTCAAAATGTTAAACACAGAGTTTCCATGCAACTCAGTAATTCCATTCCTAGGAATCAACACAAGAGAAATGAATGTCTGTGCTGAGACTTGTACTTAAATTTGTTCCTAACAGCATTATTCATAATAGCCAAAAAGTGGAGACAACCCAAATGTCCATCAACTAGTGAATAAACAAAATGTGGTATATATCTATACAGTGTAATAACATTCAGCAGTAAGAAAAAAAGTAGATTTTTAGGTTAATGAAAACACTCTGAAGGTATTATAATGATGGATATATGTCATTATACATTTATACAAACCCATAGAATGTACCACATCAAAAGTGAGCTCCAAGGTAAACTATGGACTTTGGGTGATTAGCTGTCAGTGTAGGTTCATCCTTGATTGGTAACGAACCACTCTGGAGAGAAATGTTGACAATGAGGAAGTTATGCATATGCCGGGGCAGGAGATATACGGGAAATCTCTGTCTTCCTCTCAATTATGTTGTGAAACTGCTCTTAAAAAATTACACTTTTAAAAATACATATTGTTGAAGCACCTGGGTGTCTCAGTCAGTTGAGCAGCTAGCTTTGGCTCAGGTCATGATCTCACGGTTCACAAGTTCGAGCCCTGCATTGGGCTCTATGCTGACAGTTCAGAGTGTGGAGCCTGCTTCAGATTCTGTGTCTCCCTCTCTCTCTGCCCCTCTCCTACTCATGCTCTGTCTCTCTCTCTCAAAAATAAATAAATAAATAAATAAATAAATAAACAAACATTGAAAAAAATTAAAAATATATATTGTTAAGAGGAGATACAGAATAATGCATTCTACACGATTCCATTTTTACTATGTTCAAAAACTGGCTAAACTAATCTATGGTATTACCAAAGATATTGGTTTCTTATAAGGAAAAGACAAAGTTGGGAATGGGGCATGAAGAGGTGCTGTGGTCCCAGCAATGTTCTATTTCTTGATGTGTCTGGTGGTGGTTTCATGGAAGTGTTTACTGTAAAAATTCTATTGTGTTAAAATATGTGCACTTTTTGGGGCATCTGGGTAGCTCAGTTGGTTAAGTGTCCGACTTGGCTCAGGTCATGATCTCATGGTTCGTGGGTTCAAGCCCCGCATCAGGCTCTATGCTGACAGTTCAGAGCCTAGAGCCTGCTTCAGATTCTGTGTCTCCCTCTCTCTCTGTCCCTCCCCTGCTCACAGTCTGTCTCTCTCTGTCTCTCAAAAATAAATAAAAGGTTAAAAAACTTTTTTTCAAATATGTGCACTTTTTCCATATGTAGGTTGTACTTTTCAATAAAAATTTATTTTAAAAATAAAACAAAAAAGAAACAAAGCACTGACACATGCCACAATACACATGAACTTAAAAAATTAAGTTTTAGGGTTGCCGGGTGGCTCAGTCAATTAAGTGTCTGACTCTTCATTTCGGCCCAGGTCATGATCTCACAGTTTGTGAGATGAGCTCCAGGTCTGCACTGACAGCATGGAGCCTGCTTGGGATTCTCTCTTTCCCCTCTCTCTGCCCCTCCCCCATGTGCATGTGTACTCTTTTTCACTCTCAAAAAATAAACATTAAAAAATTAAGTTTTATAAAAACATATACTAACTGAAAGAAGCAAGACATAAAACACCACATATTATAAGGCTCCATTTATATGAAATGTCTTGAAAAGTTAAATCTATGGAGACAGAAAGCAAATTAGTGATTGCCTAGCCCTGGGGATGGGAATGGGAATGATTGTGAATGGGCATGAAGTTTCTGTTTGGAGGATGGAAATGTTCTAAAATTAGGTTGTGGTGATGGTTGCACAACTTTGAGAATATACTAAAAAAAAAAATTGAATTTTACATTTCAAATGGCAGGGTTTAATGGCATGTTAATTACATTTCAATAAAGCTGTGAAAAATGTAGTTGAAATGGACAAATGCTTTGAAAAACACAACTTACGAAAACCAATAAAGAAAAAATAAAAATCTGAATGAAATTAAGTATCAATGAAATTGCATCTTTAATTAAAACTGTTTCGGGGGTGCCTGGGTGGCTCAGTCGGTTAAGCATCCAACTTGAGCTCAGGTCATGATCTCACAGTCTGTGAGTTCGAGCCCCACGTTGGGCTCTGTGCTGACAGCTCAGAGCCTGGAGCCTGCTTCCGATTCTGTGTCTCCCTCTCTCTCTGCCCCTCCCCTGCTCATGCTCTGTCTCTCTCTGTCTCAAAAATAAATAAAAACATTTAAAAAAATTAAAAAAAAACAAAAACAAAAACTGTTCCACAAAGAAAAGTTTAAGTCAAAATAGCTTCAGTGGTGAATTCTGAATATTTAAGGGAAAAAAAATATTACAAAATTACAATATTACAAAAACAAACAAACAAAACCTCTCCCACAGAGTAGAAACGAGGAGAGAATAGATTCAATTCATTGCATAACCTCGGAGTTTCCTTTTACTCCTAAATTACTAAGAGTTCATGAAGAATTGTTAAATTTTATCAACTTTGTTCCCTGTATCTATTGAAATGATTATATGGGTTTTCTCCTTCATATAAAAAAGATAATATTTTATGATCAAGGGTAATTTATGCCAGGAATGTAATCTTGGAATAGGCATAAAAGCATATATTATAAAAGATTGTTAAATTAGACTTCACTGAAATTAAATATTTCTAAATCTAAAAGACAAGAAATAACAAGGGATGGTGAAAATTCAGAGAAAAGGGAATTCTTGTGCACTGTTGGTGGCAATACAGCCACTATGGAAAACAGTGTGAAGCTTCCTCAAAATATAAAAAAATTGGCCTACCATGTGATTCAGCAATGCGACTTCTGGGGATTTATCTGAAAAAAACAAAAACATTAACTCAAAAAGATATTGCAACTGCAGGTTAACTGCAGCATTTTTTACAATAGCCAAGATATGGCAACAACCTAAGTGTCCATAAGTAGATGAATGGATAAAGAAATTGTGATTGTAGAGGCACCTGGGTGGCTCAGTCTGTTGAGTGTCTGACTCTTGGTTTCAACTGGGGTCATGATCTCACAGTTCATGGGTTTGAGCCCTTGTGTCAGGCTCTGCACTGATAGCCTGGAGCCTGCTTGATATTCTCTCCCTCTCTTTCTGCCCCTCCCCTGCTTGTGCACACCTGTTCTCTTGCTCTCTCACTCTCTCTCTCAAAAAGATAAATAAATAAACTCAGAAAACAAAAAATTATGATTACATATTCAGCTGAATATTATTTAGCCATAAAAAAGAATGGCATCTTGCCATCTGTGACAGCATGGATGGATCTTGAGGTCATCATGCTAAGTGAAGTAGAGACAGAGAAAGACAAATACCATATGATCTCACTAAATGTAGAATCTATATTAAAAAAAATAAATTTTAAAAAAAGCTCATGGATTCAGAGAATAGATTGAAGGTTGCTGGAGGGCAGTGTTGGAGGAGGATAAAATGGGTGAAGAGGTCAAAAGGGGTGAAGAGGTCAAAAGGTACAAACTTCCAATTATAAAATAAATAACTCATGGGGATGTCATGCACAGTATGGTGACTCTACCTAATCATCTGTATTGCATAAAGTTACTAATAGAGTAAAACTTCTCATCTCAAGAAAAAATATATAACTATTTATAGTGGTGGATGTTAACTAGAATTTTTGTAGTGGTCATTTCACAATATATACAAATAGCAAATCATTATGTTGTACATCTGAAATTAATATGCTATATGCCAATTATGCCTCAAGTTTTAAACAAACTTTAAAAAAAGAAAAGAAAGAAAATATATACAAGGGGGGGGAACAACTCTAATGAAAACCAGTGTACCTTCATTAATAGCAAACATATAAATTTAAAATTTTTAAAGATTGCCAGAAATAGTTACTGTGTAATAACAAAAGTTTCAATTAATTGGGAAGATCATAATCTCAATACCAAATGCATCTAACATGACAGATCCAAAATATATAAAGCAAGAACTGACTGTACTACAAAAGAATAAACACACCATTATGTTGAGCAATTTTGACCTGGCAAATGCTACCTTGCCCTGTGATCAAGGTTAACCTCACCAGTAGTAAGTCATGTTGATCTAATGTGCTCCTAGTAGCTAGATGAGAAAGGCACTTTACCTTTGTGGGTTTCCCCATTAAACCTGTAACTCCCATCTAACCATGACCAAAACATCAGACAATCTCAAATTGAGGGACATTCTATGAAATATCAGAATAGTACTCCTCAAAACTGTCAAAAGTCATCCCAACATGGAGAGACTAAGAAAATGTCACGGAATAGGGAATACTAGAAGACAAGATAATTAAATGCAGTGTGGTATCCCAAACCAAATTCTGAAACCAAAACACGTCATTAGTGCTATATGTTGTATGTTAATTACATATGAGAAAAATGAGTGAAATTCAAAGAAAATCTGGAGTTTACTTCATTGTAGTGTGTTAATGTAGGTTTACTAGTTGTGATAAATGTGCAATGGTAATATAAGATATTAACCTTAGAGGAAACTGGGTGATAGATAGACAGTAACTCCCTGTATCATCTCTGCAACTTTTTAGTAAATCTAAAGCTATTCTAAAATCAAAGTTTATTTAAAAAAAAAGAAAGATCTCTGTCAAAAAATATCCCTAAGAGAAGGGAAAGACAAACCACTGACCAGGAGAAAGTATTTGTAATAAATACATTGATAAAGAACTCAATTCTTTAAAAAAAAAAAAAAAGTGCACACACACACATACGTATATACAAGTAAAAACCTTGGATTACAAGTAGCTTGTTCTGTGAGAGTTCCACAAGACAAGCAAACGTTTCTAATAAATTTTAATTTGATAAACGAGAGATGTCTTGCAATACAAGTAGTGGCATGAAACATAACATGATCACAACTGAGCCAATGGTTCTTGAAATTTGCTTTGATATACGAGTGCTTTGGATTACAAGCAAGTTTCCAGAATGAATTATGCTTGCAAACCAAGGTTTTACTCTAGATACATATGAAACATCCAGTGGTGTACCAAGGGCGGGGCAGTAGGAAAGTATACCCTGGGAGCAGACAATAAAGCATTGTATTATCTGTGAAGAATGTGCAAGCAATAATAAAACTAAAAGTCAGTATGTACCGTAGTAACATGGCCTGGAAATTGTAAACAATGTCATAATAAAATACTTAAGTAGGAAAAACATCATTTATTGGTGTAAGTTCTAAACTTGAAGTGTGATACATAGACATAAAGTAGCCTGAGATCCTTTCAGAAGTCCATGGAGTAAAAATATTTTCATAATAATATAAATCATTATTTGTCTTCTCATTATGTTGACTATGTGTACTGATGGTCCAGAAACAATGATGAGTAAAATTGCTTGCTCCTCAGCAAGGCAAGTGCACAAATCACACTAGTACACATAGTATTCTTCACCACTAGACACTCACAGTTAAATAACCTAGTTTTACTTAAGAATATCCCTAATGAAACAGTAAACAATGTATTAAATGTCAACCATTGAGCACCCATATTTTTTGTTGTTGTTGTTGTTTATATTTTTTCTTTTTTTTAATATGAAATTAATTGTCAAATTGGTTTCCATACAACACTCAGTGCTCATCCCAAAAGGTGCCCTCCTCAATACCCATCACCCACTCTCCCCTCCCTCCCACCCCTCCATCAACCCTCAGCTTGTTCTTAGTTGAGCACCCATATTTTTTGAGTAATGAAATGAAATATAAAGCACTCTGCTGTCCCAAGGAAGAGTACTTCTGTGATTATTTCAATTGTGAGCTAATCTAACCACTTCTATGGAACACCATTTTGAGTTAAAAAGTATCTGATAGACTGTAGTTATTCAAGCCTGGTTATTCAATAGGCATTATCTGAAAAATGAACAAAGTAAGGCTAGCATTACCAAAGAAAACAATGTAAACATTCATTACCTAAAATTTGAGCTTTCAAACCAAAACTGAATGTTGGAAATCTGTATCTGCTACTGTGAGTTTGAAAGCTTCCATAAGCATACAGACTCTTCTGATGAGATCAGTGGTAATGTTAACAAATGTGATTGTTTTGCTATTGTAAAAAGAAATGTATAAACATTTTTAAAAAACTGCATTAATTCAGGGAAATAGTATTTCCCAAATCACCAGTGACTAATGCTACAAAGTCATGCATGAAGAAAAAGATTCATTCAGAGGTAAGACAGGCCAAGAGACTATAATGTAACAGTATGAAAAGTTCATTTATGTGTTTTCAGAACACATTATAACTAACCTGTAAGAAACTACTTCTTGTCAAGTTTTGGTGTAGTATCAAAGAAGAATATCTACAATTATTTAAATAGGCTATTAAAATACCCTCTCTTCTCCCACTACATATCATGTGAGGCCAGATTCTTTAACTAGAATAACTTATTGCAACAAAGTGGATGCAGAAGGATATATGAGACTCCAGCGGCATAAACATAAAAGGACCCCTCCTTACCATGAAATTTTGTTTTGTTTTGGAAAATTAATTATTTTTTATACATTTATATTGTGTATGTTAATATGCAGTGGATTGTGTATCTTTAAGATGGAAATTTAATTTTAAAAAATATTTAAATTTTTGTTGTTTTAATTTCTAATGAGGTGACTATCAGTACATATAACTCACATAAATAAAAGCAAAGAACTCAGTAATTTGTAAGAATGCAGTAACATCCTGAGAACAAAAAGGATTTTTTTTTTCCTGAGACCAGAGAGTTTGAGCACTGCTGCTCTGAATGACTGCAGCTACTATGTTGAATTTCAATAATACATGTATCAAATTAGTACACCTTTATTACTTTTTCTTTTTTCTGTAATAAGAATTTTATTCTATGTGAAAGCTAATTCAAAGAACTTCACTTCCATAATTAGCCAACTACACACAGACCCAGCTACGTGCATTCATTTTGAGAGTAAATTCTTAACAATTGAGAATCATTCAAACATCCTTCATGTATGGTTCTTGTCTCCACCTCTGTGAAAACACATAGTCCTACTTTTTTTAAAAATTAAATTAAATTAAATTAAATTTTATTTTATTTTAAATTTTAGAAGTAGGCTTCATGCCCAGTATTGAGCCCAGCGAGAGGCTTGAACTCATGACCCTGTGATCAAGATCTGAGCTTAGATCAGGAGTTGGACACTTAACTGACTGAACCACACAGGCATCCCATATTCCTACATTTAAAGAGTGGTTTCTAAGGGCACCTCGGCAACTCAGTCGGTTAAACATCCAACTCTTGATTTCAGCTCAGGTCATGATCTCACAGTTTGTGAACTGTGAGATCAAGCCTGGCTTCAGGCCCCATGCTGACAGCACTGAGCCTGCTCAGGATTCCCTCTCTTCCTCTCTCTCCATTCCCTCCCTGCTCATGCTTGCTCTCTCTCTCAAAAATAAATAAATAAACATTAAAAAAAAAAGAAACAGTGGATTCCAAATAATACAATATTGCAGTGATTATAGTAAAGATAATGAAGATAATAATGATATAGTATGTATATCATACAATATAGCAATGGTCATAATAAAGATAAATAAGAACTCAAGTTACTTCAATTATGTAATTCTATGTGACCATTTGGAGCTTTTATTTGTGTTTAAAATTTAACACAACGAAACAGTGTAAACTGTGAAGTGTAGTTTTTTTTGCTAAGGGTAAATTTGAATCCATAAATGAAATATTTTACTAAATTTTAATAATATCTGTACAACTGAAATGTATTCTTTTCAAATTGTTCATTGTGTTTTAACCTGAAGAACAAATCAAGAAAATAATTAGTTTGTCATATTGAGAAGACAAATGATGTTCTTCTTCAGGTTTTATATATACAGTAGGTAATCACTGCCGACACCACACTAAATGATGACACATTGGATACTGTCCTCCCAAGTTCAGCATCAAGGGCTTCTTTTTAAAGGATGCCTATAGTATCTGTATTCGTACGTCCTCTTTTGTGTCTGATTTTTAATTCCACTCAAAATTATGACTGAAATTCATCCATGTTGGTGAATGTATCAGGAGTTCAATTTCTTCAATCTTCTCAACAGAGTGTCATTTTTCACAATGTTGCTCATGTCAACTCTTAAGTGAAGCGCTCTCAATTCCTTATGTGATTAGGTACTCTTCTGTGATTTCATAGCCTCTTGTAGGTATGCAACTCAACTATAGCACTTACACATTGAAGTTAATCTATCATCTTTTTTCAGTTAGAGAGCTGGGGAACTCAGAGTCTAGCCCAGAACCTGACACATGATAGAATTGTATTTATTGTATTAGTCAGGAGATATATAGCTGGAGACACAGGAAAGCTGACAGTGTAGTTCCAGTCTGAGTCTAGAAGCCTAGGAAGGACCAGCGTAGCTAATGGTATAGTTCTAGTCCAAATGTCAGCAGACTTAAACCCAGGAAGACCCAGTGGTTCAAATTTAGTCCAACAGCAGGAAAAAAAATGATGTCCCAGCTTGAAAGCAGTCAGGCAGGAGGAGTTCTTTCCTACTCAGCCTTTTTGTTCTATTCAGGCCTTCAACTGATTGGATGAGGTCCAACCACATTAGGGAGAGTAATCTGCTTTACTCAATCTACCAATTCAAATGTTAAACTCATCCAAAAACACCCTCACAGAAACATCCAGAACAATGTTTAACCAAATATCTGGGTACCCTGAGGCTCAGTCAGGTTGTAGAAAATTAACCACCACATTTATCAATGTTTCTCTGTCTGCATTGGTCTTTGCCATCAATAACTTAGAGGATGAATAGACATGTAAGGATCATATTTGTAAAGCAGAATGAAATATGGCTAATGAGGGGTATATAGGATGTAAGTTTTACTTCATCTAACAGTTAACTTCTATTGGAGGAGCAAAGGATGAGTAAGATTCTGATAGGAGGAGACTTATGTAGTGAGGGCAAGATCTTACAGACAGGAAGCAGCTTCAACACAAAAGGCTCTTCTGCAGTTTGGATTCAGATCACATTTGTAAAGCAATCTTTGGCTAAAGAAGGTTCCTGAGACAGGTGTTCAGATAACTAAACACACAGGGTGCTCCCCAACCTGGGTTAAATCCAAGAAATTTTCCAGTGCTCAAACAACCACTGTTGTTATCCTCAAGGATCAGCCTTGACTCTGAGCTAGTTACCATGGAGACCATCTAAATCTCACGCTTTTCCTTAGTGATGTCCAAGAAAACTCAGGCTGATATCTATTCATAAAATATTCTAATATATGACTTTATTCCGAAATAGATGATTAAGTCCTTGGTAGAAAAAAAAGCAATGGTGTGTATGTAAGAATGTGAAGGTCAGAGTTCTCTGACAATGCAAATCTTGATAAGTAACTGTTTACATTGTATTCACTCTTCTGATTTCTAACTAAAACATCTTTATTTTAGAAAATTTAGGGGGTGTCTGTGTGGCTCAGTTAAGCTCAGATCATGATCTTAGGGTTCATGAATTCATACCCCACTTGGTTATCAGCACAGAGCCCACTTCAGATCCTCTGTTCCTCTTCTCACTCTGCCTCTCTCCCACCTCCTGTGCTCTCTCCATCTCTCAAAAATAAATAAACATTTTAAAAAATGATTAAAGGGGCACCTGAGAGGCTCAATTCTTTAAGCACCTGACTCTTGGTTTTGGCTCAGGTCATGATCTTGCAGTTTCGCGAAATCAAGCCTCATATTGGGCTCTGCACTGGCAGCACAGAGCCTGCTTGGGATTCTATCTCCCTCTCTCTCTGCCCCTTTCTGACTCACGCTCTCTGACTCTCTCAAAATAAATAAATAAACTTAAAAAAATAAATGACTAAAAAAAAGAGGAAACTTAAAATCACCCATAATCATTTTTTTCCTTTTATGGTGGGAAAGAGTATAAGGTAACACCTGTAAGCCTCTTCCTCCTCCCCTCCAATCTCACCAACCCCATCCCTAAAATAACCACCTTCATCAATTTAGTCCTTATCAGCCCTGCCAATTTCTCTCTTGCTTATCCATTTATTGATTCAGCAAAAATTTATTGAATGGGCACTCTGAGTGAAACTCTATTCTAAATGTAGCTGTTTTACTGCTAAATAAATCTGATAAGATTCCTATTCCCATGGGTTACACTGTAGTGAGAGAAGACCTATAATAAACCAGTAAACAAATGAATACATGGAAAAATACTAGCTGGCAATAAATGTTATACCAAAAATAAGATGGCAATATCATATCTGAGACTAAACTGTGAAGTTAAAATCAGCTCAGTGAAGACTGAGGGAAGATATTACAAGTACAGAGAAGAGTAGGGGAAAAGGCCATGTGGTCAATACAGAAAGAAAGCCAGTGTGGCTCTACAAATGGTGGGAGTGGAGAGAAAGAGTTATGAGGTTGGAGGGGTGAGCCAGTGACACATGACAGAGAGCTTTTGGGGAGGACAGTGTCAAAAGAGCCTGGCCTTTAAAACCAACAGGAAGCCACTGAAGAGTTTTACCAGGGAAGTGATAAGCTCTATCTATGTTTTTGGCTTTACTGTGGAGAATATATTTAGAGCTGAGATTCCCAGCATGAGGTCCACAGACACTCCCAAGAAGTCCATAGATAGAATTCAAGGGGTTCATTACCTGGAAAGGGAGAAAACTACCTGGCCCAGGCCCTTGGAGAAGTCAAACTCTCAAAATTATTTTATTCTGTGTATTCTCCAGTTCCTCTTCCTGAAACATCAAAATCATCCTCTCTGGTTTCCCCAGTGCCATAGTGGCAGGATCTCAATTTGACAGGAAGTAGCTTCTTTTTTCTGTTTTTTCTCTTAGGGGAGTGTTTAAATGTAAACCCCATCAGAAGCCTACTAACTTAAAAGGTTTAGATTCAAAGACAAAGCTAACCTTACATGAAGTGAGCAGATTAAGAGGGACTTTGGGATCAGGGCAAAAGGATCCTCATAACTTGAACTCAATACTTCCATAACCCACTCCAGCTCATTTCAGATTCTGGTTCCCTGCTGCTAACTGCAAAAGGGAAGCAGACACAAAAAATGCCTTGTAATAGGGCAGGAAAATGGGGCGTGGGAAGCACACTTGTAAAGAAAGAAGAAATAAAGTGCTTCTTGAAACCGTTTGCTTAGCAATATTTCCCTAACACAGGCATTAGTTAAAAATACAAATACCTGTGCTCCACCCCAGACACTTTGACTCAGAGTTTCCAAAGGCGGGGCCCAACAATCACCTTTGGTGATTATAATAATCAACCTGGTTCGAAAACATAAATATCTGTGGGGGGAAATCTAGAAGACCCCATGGAACATTTGATTAGCAGGCTCAGACTGAGGAAGCACAATATTACTCTTTTAAGCCCTCATATAAACGGTTTTTGGCTTCAATAATTGTGGCCATTTTCATCAGCAGATTATTAGAAGAGTGACTGACTGGCATATTAACAAACTAAACAATTGATATTTGATAAAACTGCTGAGATTACTGACATTGAAAAAGAGAATGACTGAATTTATCTTCCATTGTACCCTTCAAGATGTAAAATTACTTCTTTTCATGCGGCCAGAACAAGTGAACTCCAGTTGATGTGGACGAGGACCATACAATTTATTAAATGATACTTGGAAACTCTCATAAAAGTGATTAATCTATGTGCACTCAGAGCTCTGAGGAGTCATTTTTCAGATAGTCTATTGTTTCTACATTCAGAGAACCAACCTGAGTGTGTCTGAGCTTTGTAAGAGGAAGAGCTGTTTTTCAAAAGAATCACAGAATATTGCAGTTGGTGATCTCATGTAGTCTCAAGGCTGTCAATGCTTTCTATACATTGCTAGCTCCAAATTCCTATCTCTGACCATTGCTTTCCCCCAAAGTATGGATTCTTAGAGCCAATTGTTTACTTGACATCTCTACTTACTTTAATATGCATCTAAAACCTCCCAAGACTACGACTGAACTTCTGCTCTTTCCTCGCATCCCTCATTCTTTTCCATCTCAGTTAATAAAGACTCTGCTTTTCCAGTTGCTTAGTCATTCTTGAGTCTTGTTTATCTCCCACTCCATATCCACATCCACAAACCAATTCTTTCTACTTTCCCTTAAGAATATATTTAGAACCCACTCACTTCTCAACACCTTCACCATAACCACCCCAATTGTCCCCTGGATAAGTTCAGGAGTCTTCTAACTGGTCACCTTTTCTTCTCCACTTGCCCATCTTCTGATGAGGGGGCATAGGGCAAGCTGAGGGTAAAATACAGGCTGTCACACCCTCTCCCCAGAAGGAATATCTGTGGTATTTCTTGGACACTTCTGGCTACCTAAGAACAGAGGAAAGGGTTTAAGTGCTTGCCATTGTAATGTGGAAATGAAAGCAAATGAAAAATTAAATTCCCTTACTGCCTATAGCCCATTGACAAGTCCTTGAAACTGGCAGAGTAAACTCCCTCTAGGAGCTCAGCTGCCTGGATAATGATACTTCACTAGGGGCAAAAGGGAATCTTGGTTTAACATTATCCCAACCTCAAGGATCCCATAAGTCTACTTCCTTTATCTCAACTGCCCAAAGATATATGCTGGCAATCATACTCCAAGCTTATGGCCCCCTGATTTACATCTGAAGGATCTCATGACTGAAATTTGATTAAACGGTAATAAATGGTGCTTCCTTAGCAACAGCTAGCCCCTTAAGGTCCTGGAAACCTTGCTTCCAAAACTCCTTAGAGACTTACTCTATCCCTGACCCCCTCCCAACCTGAGGGTATATAATGAGTTACCTGTCACAACCCCAGTGCAGCTCTTCCTACCCATGGGTCTTGCCTCCATGCTTTAATAAAATCACCTTTTTGCACCAAAGATGTCTTCAAGAATTCTTTTTTGGCTGTCAGCTCCAGACCACCCCACCATCACTCCAAAACCTCATCATCTTCCATCTACTGTTAACACAGCAGCTAAAGAGCTCTTTTTTGTTTCTTTCATTTTTATCATGGAAAGTTTTAAACAAACATAAAAGAGGGAGAATAGCATAATAAAACCCTGTACTTACTCACTGTTCAACAATTAATTATGAATGCCTGGTCATTCTTGTTTTATCTATGTCCCCATCCACCTGCTCTCCACCACAGTGGAACCTTGTTCAAACCCTCCAATTACTTCCTGTTTCATTCAAACAAAAATCCAAAATCATTTCAGTGGCATACAGGAAGCATACTTGATCTTCCTCATCTCTCTGCTGTTGGGGAGGAAGAATTTACTCTTCCCTTCAAGGTCCTTCTAGCTGGACTAAGAATCAAATTGACATGAGACAGTTTAACAGGAGAAAATCAAATTTAATAGCATATGTATGGGGAATCCACATAGATATGGAAATTCTAAAGACAGGCAACATGAAGTTTATGTGAATAATAAGAAGGGTAGGGGTCTGAGGATTCAAAAGGGAGACAGACCATCAGCAGGAAGGTGAGAAGAAATGTTTGGAGAACAAAGGTTTCCCTATTATGTAGCTAAGTCTTTTAAGTAAAAATGAATCTCCATTTATAGTTTCTTTCCTGGTACGAGAAGGCAATTGAGGGGGAGGCAAAGAACTTTCTCTGAATCTGCTGAGCTTGGATTGCTTTTAACTTAAAATAATGTTCATGCCAAAGCAGCCATCTTGGGAGGGCCTGCCACTGGCCCCCTCACATGAATGAATGTACCTTCCAGTGAGTAAACATGTAGGGCTGATACTGCAAGCCCAGGCACAGCCCTAATTATTTCTGAAGTACAGCAGTGATTTTAGAAAAAAAATTATTAGGGTTAATATTTTTTATAAAATGTGCATAATGTATTTCAATAAAGTATATGACAAGTAGTATTAATACTATGTTGACAAAATGACAAAGTGTGGTTTGTACTGGGGTACAGAGCAGGGCCTGTACTCCTTGAGCAAATACACCTAAAGAATACTCAATTAATGTTAACATTTGGTTAACACAAACACTTCCTATGGGTTAGTCACCAGACTAAATGCTTTACCTGCTTTAATACCATTTAATCCTCACTGCAACTATATGGGAATATTATTACTTTCCATTTTACAAATGAGGATGTGGAAGCACATCTTAGTTGGATAACTTCCACACTCGCACAGCTAGTAATCATGGAGATGAGACTTGGACTCTAGCAGATTTCATATCGGTACACTCATATGTAACCGCCATGTACCCTGCTTCAACAGTAGTCTGACTGGAGTACTCCATCCTTATACACTTTCAATTTTTGTTAGTAATCTGGATGACAATATAGATGGTATGCTGATCAAATTTAGGCATAATCTAAGGCAGGGAGGAGAAGCTATGATAGTAGAGGTCAGAGTCAAGATTCAAGATTATGTCAACAGGTTTGTTTGGTGCTAGAACAGGTAACAACTGATGTTTGCAAATTAATGCATGGTTTCTCAACCTCAGTGCTGTTAACATTTTGGGCCAGATAATTCTTCGTTGTGAGGAGCTGCCCTATGCATTGTAATCTGTTTAGTAGGATCACCCACTAGGTGCTAGTAACAGCCTTCAGTTGTGACACCCAAGAGTATCTCCAAACATGGCCAGATGTCACCTAGAAGGCAAAATCACCCCTGGGTGAGAACGACTGATTTAGTCTTTTGCCACAATTGTTTTTATTAATTCTCATAATTCCGGTAAGAGGCAGGTAGAGTTGACATTGACACCAAAGCTATCTGACTCAGGGTGCCACACTCTCAACGAGATGAAATTAAGGGGAAATGATGTATTACTGCACTTAGAGCCAAACAACGAAACCATAAGCCCATGATGGAAGAAGTATGAAAGCTAGCACATGTGGAAGAAAAGCTGCTCTCAGATGAGTAAGGACTAAATAATGGTAGCAAACATCTGTTAATGGTTTGCTGCGCTTTTTCAGACTCTAATGTGTGCTATGTACACAAGCACATTTAATTCTCACAGGAAGCGCCATGAGACAGTATTGTTGTTATTCCTATTTTAGTGTAGGAGTGTTAGGGAAAAATCTGTTATATGATGGACAACAGGACTGATAAGGGAATTTCAGTCCCTGACCGAAGACTTCCCTTCCAGATTCTTGTTCCCACCCTGCTTGCCTCAGGCGCCAAATTACTACTGTTGGGAAAATAAGTAAAGTTGTGCACCATAAGATGGCTGATTGGACTAAAACAAGTTCTAGTTCCTAGCTTAGAGACTCCTCTTCCGGGTTCCTCCTGCCCCGTTTGTGGCGCATGCAAAAGCCGCTGCGAATGCGGAAGATGACGCTATATATTACCCTTCCCGCCTGCATTCAGGGCTCAGATCTCTGGAGAAAGATCTCCTCTGAGCCCACCGGTGTAAAATTAACCTCTTTCCTTCCAAGATCTCCAAGTGTCACTTGGTTCTTCTGCTGGGTGATCCAGACCAGTTTCCATAACATTTGGTTCCCTGACCAGGAAACCCAACTGCGCTGGCTCATTGTTGCCACCGGTTTGGGAAAACAGCGAGGCAGTGATGGAATGAGGAATTGCAGTGGAGAAGACGCACCCTGCCTGAATTTTGGCAGTCTCCTGCTCAGTCGCCTCAAGCCAGCCCCACTCCGCTATTCCCACCAGACTCAAGGAGACTTGGCAATGGAGGATCTGGGCCTGACGTTGGATATCAGTAAGGCCTGGGACCCAATTCTGTCCTGTCCTGCCCACCCTTGGTAGTGGAAGGGGGACCTGATCACTCCCCAGAGACCTCAGTGGTCTCATCTGTAGACATTCTGTGAGAGGGAATGTCATAACCTCTGGTGTGTATGTGAGTGTGAATGTGCAACTCGGTCTGGCTTGCGTGCCAAGTTCAATTCTGTGGCTCCACGGGTGGGCACCCTTAAGGTCCCCAAAAACCCTCAGAGTCTGAGTGGGCCTGTCTGTGATTCCATGGTAAATGGCATACAGTCTATGGTGGCATCAGAAGTCGTAAATCACAAAGCTGAGATTGCCACGGCTAAGCATCACCTAAGTTCCTTCAGGACACGGCCAGACAGGCATCTGACTGGTCTCCTCATTAGAGAGGGCACCCCTATCCCTCTGTCTGTCTTTGCTCCTCCACCTCATGGGAACATTATGGGGTCAGGACAAAACAAAGGGGTTTTTGGGAGACTGTGGAATTAAGATAACCCCCGGCAAGTTAAGGACCCTATGTGAGTTAAAATGGCCCACTTTTGGTGTAGGAGGGCCCTTGAGGGAAACTTGGATGTCCCAACCATCTGCTGCATCTGGCATGTTGTCTCCAGAGACCCAGGTTACCCCGATCAGTTCCTGTATAAGTCCCGACCTCCACAAATTGTCTCCGGTGAACTGGAGGAAGAACCAATCTTGCCCCACCGTATGAACCTCCCAGTTCCCAATACTCCACCACCTTCGGTCTCCCCACCACCTCCTGGCTTGGCAGATTCTCTTTCCCCCTGGACCAGTGGCCAGATTGTGCCCTCTGCCAGGCACAGGAGCTCTCCAGATGCTGGTCCACAGCTGCTGGTACCAAGAGGCTCTCCTCTGGGGAATCTGAACAGGTGTTAAGAAGCCCATGAATATGCCCAGCCCAAGGGGAATCCCCAGGGATTATTATGAGAGGTTATGCAAGGCTTACACTCCATTTGACTCCAAGGCACAAGAGAGCCACGACAAAAGGATGGGAAAGGTCCAGCCCCAAAAGGGGGAAAGCCCAAAACCTCCTTAGCAAGAGACCAATGCACCTGCTACAAGGAGAAAGGACTTTAAAGCAGGAATAGATTATGTGAATCCAGGGGCCACATGGTACAGCATGAAGTGGGCCGCCCAAATTCAGGACTACCTTCCCCACTGTATGGGCTGAGGACAACCCCCCCCCCCCAGACTTGCCTACACCGGGCCCCCATCATTGTAGAGTTAATCCCAGGGGTTCAACTGCAGAAGGAAATGCCCCCTCCCACAAGAGGCAAGGGCTGGCATCCAAGAAATCAATCAAATTCTGGTTGAATGCCACTCACCCTGGAACACCCCACTTTTGCCGGTCAAGAAGACAAGAGGAGGGTACCGACAATTCAAGCCTGGCACTCGGTGGTCCTGAACCCATACACCCTCCTCAGCTAGATTCCAGGCTCTGCCAGCTGGTTTACCTGCCTAGACTGAAAGGATGCCTTATTCTGCCTCTGCTAGGCCCCCCGAGCCAACCCTTGTTTGCCTTCAAATGGACCAAACCAGACACAGGGCGTCAAATGCAACTAACTTGGATGCACCTCCCACAGAGGTTTAAAAACTCACCTGCCCTCTTTGGGGAGGCTCTGGCTGGAGGCCTTGCTGGCTTTCCAAGGGAGGCCACACACTGCACCCTTCTCCAGCATGTGTATGACCTCCTCTTTGCCAGCAATACCTGAGAGAATTGCACAGAGGGCACAAGAGCCCTCCTCCAACTCCTGTCAGACTCAGGGTATGGTGTCTCATGAAAAAGAGCACTAGGGCCGGAGAAAAAAAGAAGATCATCACCTCCCTACCCTAGTCCCAAACTAAGAGGGGGCTAAAAGAGCTCCTGGGGGCTGTGGGATTCTGCCGAATCTGGATTCCCAGATTCTCAGCAACAGCAAGACTCCTCTATAATCTCTTGGTAGGGCCAGATCAAGAACCCTCTGGGCAGAGGACAAAGCCACCTTCCTAGAGATAAAGTCTGCCTCAGGGCAGGCATCAGCCCTTGGTCTGCTGAATATAGAAAAGCCTTTTAAAGTGACTTTCAGAAAAGGTGGTACAGCCATTTCTGTTTTTGCCCCCTGCCCCTTGCTCCTACATTTTCCTACATCTCCAGCTACGGCCAGGGGTGTGGATGCCTCTCCGTCCACAGGAGCACAGTGTTATGGAGGGCTGAGAGGTTGATTCGTTCTGTGAAGTCATATCTCAATACCTGCTTTGGGTCAGAAAGATGTGTGTTTCAGAAGCCCCAAGGAGGGGGCTGAGACTGTGCCCTAAGGTGACTCTTGATGGTGGAGTGGATTTATGCTTTGGTGTTCATTTAAGAGAACTTTGCTGCGTCTCAGCCTGGGAGAGGTGGAATCTCTCAGCCCTGGATGAAAAAGGAAGGCCACAGAGGCCCAGGGACTGTCACCCCTTGCTGCCAATGTCTGCAGAGCCAGAACTGGGCTCATCCTGGGGGAGGAGGAGAGTTGATAGACAGTTGTGTGGTAGGTTGGTGGGGGGCTTGCTGCTCTCAGATTCTAGGGGATGAGGTCGATATACCACT
This sequence comes from Prionailurus viverrinus, assembly GCF_022837055.1. Lineage (NCBI taxonomy): Eukaryota > Metazoa > Chordata > Mammalia > Carnivora > Felidae > Prionailurus > Prionailurus viverrinus. Next base: position 22,253,771 of record NC_062571.1, on the reverse strand, counting down.
GGGCATCCTTGAGGGCCCCTTGCCAGCAGGTTTTGGCTGGCCACAGACTGGTTCAGTGTGGAGTCTCTTTGTGCATGAGAAAAAACTCTCATGCCTCTCCAAATCTCGGTTAGCACAATACCAGGGACTCCTCTGTGACAATCCACTGGTCACTCTTAAAACAGTGCAGATGCTGAACCCTGCAACTTTCCTACCTTATGAGGAAGGGAAACCAGATCATGACTGTTATAAGGTGACTGAGAAAGTATTTGCAAGCTGCCCAGATCTGCATGACCAAGCTGGACTGAACCCAGACCTCACCTTGTTAAATGATGGTAGCAGTTTCATCTTGGAGGACGTTCAAAAGGTAGGGTATGCAGTGACATGCCTTAATCTGAGCCCTGACCATTCGCAAGGACAAGAGATTCAACTGACTCCCAGTGTGCCTTTGCTACTATACACATACAAAGAGCAGCAATCTACAAAGAAAGGGGCCTCACTGCAGCAGGGAAGAAAACTCCTCGAGGCTGTCTGGCTTCCAAAAGAAGTTACAGTTCTACACTGCAAAGGACACCAGAATGGAGACAACCCTACAGCACAAGGAAATCATCTAGCCGACAGAGCAGCCAAGAAAGCAGCTAATAAGGACGTGCTGAACATAATGATTGGGGCTGGAGTCGCGGTGCTAGTCACAGCCATATTCATCCTCCTGCTGGTATGCAGACTATGAGTAAGTGCAGAAAACTCCAGCCCCAGATGGCCCCAGGTATTAAATAAAGATCCTGCGCATCCAGAAAGAGGTACCAACACTGCAACGGAAGGAGCCCCCACCCGCGGTGCTTGAAGCTGACTTGATGAGGGTGACCTGGATAACTCCCACCTGCTCTCCGAGGTGCTCTACATGCTCAAGAATGTCCAGGTGCTGGGCCACTTCAAGAAGCTCTTCTTCCTGGATCTTCTTCCTGCAGCTCAGCCAGAGTGACTAGTCTTCCAGCCAGACCAGCTGGATGCCAATATCTATGTGGTGCAGGATGGGCTGCCGGAGCTCTGTCTGCCAGGGCCTGATGGGAAGGAGTGTGTGGTGAGGGAAGTGGTCCCTGGGGACAGTGTCAACAGCCTCTTGGGCATCTTGGACGTCATCACCGGCCACCGGCACCCCCGGGGCACTGTGTCTGCCTGGGCGGCCCGAGACTCCACGGTGCTGCATTGCCAGTGGAGGCTTCTCTGCCATGTTCACCAAGTACCCCAAGAGCTTGGTGCAGGTGGTGCATATCATCATGGTGAGGCTACAGTGGGACATTCAGCCACGAGATCCAGCCCCTGTGCCTCGTCCCCAGCCCTGGCCTCCTGGACTGCACCAGCCCCGTGTATGGCTCTAAGCGGGTGGTCAGTGCCTCAACTATCAAGGAGCCAAGGGAGACTCTTGGCCAGCAGCCTGACCACACTGGGGCCCCACTACCTGGACCTGCAGAGGACCTGGTGACCACTCCCTCCTGAACAGCCAGGTTTTGCCCCATCATGCCAAAGCTGGCACCATCATCACCCACCAAAGGGACCAGGATGTAAGCCTGCACTTCGTGCTGAGGGGCTGCCTGCACATCTATACCCCTTCTCACCAGGGGACTTGGTTAAGGTTAGAGACTGGAAAAAGACCTTCTCAAACCACGGTGGACTGGGCGTCTAAAGGCATCACTCCAGGGGTCCACCACTCCAGAGTCAAGAAGGCCAAGCCTGAGGAGCCCCAGACTTGGAAGACTGACCCAAGTCCGATCTTCAGCCCTGCTCCAGCCACACCCCAGAAGCTGGCTGGTCTACGCATGGCAGAAGCTTGAGGAATTGCCAGTCTGATAAAATAAATAGACTGTCTTTACTCCTTGCCATCAGGTTGGCAGAGGCTGCCCCAGGAAGCTGGGGAAATAATGAGAGGTTCCTGTTCGCACTCACCTTCCTCTTATGGATAGGATGTTTTGTTGGTATTGATTTCCTCTAATCTGGGCCTCATTTGTAAGTGTGGGGCACATTGAATGGAAAAAATTGGGGGGTTTAAAAGCTCATATATGTTGTAACCTCTTTCGGTCTGCTGGTTTGCCTGCCAGTAAGGAGGTTAACAATGCCATTTTCGGGAAGTGTTTACAATGATGCATGTGCCTCAAGCTTCAGGAAAAAGATTAAATAATTCTCAAAGTTGGTGCCTAAAATAACCTTCAACCTTAAGGCCTAGGCTAAATGAGTGGAGGTACTACCCATTCACCTGGGGAAGGAATAGCCACGGGAATAGGGACTGGCATAGGAGGCATAGGCTCTTCTGTGGGACTAACGAGTGGCGGACTCCCTGATGTCCTTACAGAGGCAAATAAATTCCCTGGCAGGAGTTGCCCTCTAGAACAGATGGGCACTTGACCTCCTCACTGTCGAGAAAGGGGGCACAAGTATCTTCCTTGGAAAAAATTCTGTTACTTTGTAAACCAGTCAGGAATAGTCACAATCAAAACCAGGGAACTAAGAAAAAGAACCAGCCCATAATAAATGAAGATGTCTGGGGCACCTGAGTCGCTCAGTCAGTTAAGCCTACGACTTCGGCTCAGGTCATGATCTCATGGTTTGTGAGTTAGAGCCCTGCATAGGGCTCTGTGCTGACAGCTCAGAGCCTGGAGCCTGCTTCAGATTCTGTGTCTCCCTCTCTCTGCTCCTGCCTGTTCACACTCTGTCTCTGTCTCTCAAAAAGTGAATAAACATTAAAAATATATATATTTAAATGAAGATGATGCCCTCTAATACAGAGTAGATCTGTTTAAAGGGGCATCAAAGTGGGGAATGTTAGGGAAAACTCTGTTATATAATGGCCGACAGGACTGATAAGGGAATTTCAGTCCCTGCCTGAAGACTTCTCTTCCTGGTTCTTGTTCCCATCCTGCTTGCGTCAGGTGCCAAATTACTACTTAGGAGGAACGCAAACTAACAGACTATAAATTGTCCCCACTGGGCCCACCGGTGTAAAATAATCCTCCTTCAAACATCCTTCCTTCCAAGATCTCTGAGTGCCGCTTGGTTCTTCTGCCAATGATCCAGACCAGTTTCCGTAACAGGAGAATGGTGAAGTTTGAAGAGGTAGCAAAACACAGTGGCAGAGGTAAAGTGGTAGTGCCATTATTTGAATTCAAGCAATCTAATGCTAGAGTCAGTGCTTTTAACTATTTAATAACACACACGCACACACACACAGGAATCATCACTGTAATGTGGCTGGGAGAAAAATTTTAGGGTATATTAACAGATGTCCAAAATGAGAGAGTAGATTCCTCTCCTGCTCTGGTGCCTAGGACATACCTAACTCACAGGTGACAGCTGGGATGGCACAGGCTATGAAGAACCTGATCAGATGGGTCTGAATCTATAGTCTGCGTCTTGAGGAAGGTGAAAGCCCTTCCATGAGACTTCTGTAGATTCCACTGTCTCCAGGCTTCTGTTGTGCACAAACTGTTTGGGTTTTTTTGCACTACATCAACCCAGATGAGGAGTGGAGTCCCTTTCTTAAGGTCACAAATCATAACAACCTGACCCAAAGCTTTCCAGGGTATAGTAAATGTCATTTAAGTCTGTTATGGAGTAAACAAGGCCCCAGATTCTAAAAATCACACTTTCAACTATTCTGTGCTGCAATTCCTACAGGCAGAAAACACCAGGACTTTCCCTGGGGTATGCTTTGTTAAAAACAAACAAACGAACAAACAAACAAAACAGGCCCAAAATGAATTCCCTGCCCCCTGGACTGCAAACCAAGACTTAACTGGGGGAATGTGACCTTTAACCAGTCAATCTGGAATTTCCTGATCAGCACTAGTAAAGTAATTTGTATAATAGACCCCCACCCTCCCCCAAAAAGGTGACCTTGTCTGAAATAATCCTTTCTTTCCTTTTACTAATAACTTCCTTGTCCCACCCAGTTTCTGCCTATAAAAGTCTTCCATTTTGTACAGCTCCTCCTTTCTACTTGTTGGATGGAATGCTGCCTAATTCCTGACTCGGTGAATAAAACCAGTAAGATCTTCACATTTACTCAGTAGTTGAATTTTTTTTGACACCTTCCTCTCTCTGCTCTCATCCTCATCTTCTCCCTTCTGAACTACAAATAATTCTTCCTTTATTATGGTGAGCAATCTGCTCTTCCCAAGGCACAAGGATCTTTTGTTTTTCAAATAGAAAGTTTTAGTCTTTGTTATATTTGGAATTTCTCATTTGTTGCTTTGGTGGCTAGACCAGTAGTTCTCAGGCAAAGGCAGTTTTGTCCCCCAGGGATATTTTTAAATAATTTTGTTTGTCAAAACTGGTGAAGGGAGTGGGGGTGGGGGTTGTAACTGTCATCTAGTTCATGAAGGCCAGGGATGCTGGTAAACTACCTACAGTGGAAAGGACAGCCCCCACAACAAAGAATTATCTGATTCCAAATGTCAATAGTTCCAAGATTGATGAACTCTGGGCCACTGAAGAACAGAAGCTACTCCAGAGGAAATTCAAAGAAGATAATAAAAAAAAACTTGAGGGGGCGACTGGGTAGCTCAGTCGGTTGAGCGACTGACTTTTTATTTTGGCTCAGGTCATGATCCCAGAGTCATGGGATCCAGTCCCGTGTCAAGCTCTGTGCTGTGTGGCGCCTGCTTAAGATTCTCCATTTCTCTTTCTTTTGCTTTCCCTCTGCTCCTTACCTCCTCTCTTCAAAATAAATAAATAAATAAATAAATAAATAAATAAATAAATAAATAAAATTTAAAAACTTGAAATTGTACCACCTGTGGAATGGCTGAAACCATAGCTGTTTAACATGGAAAGGAAGAAAACTTAGGAGAACATGAGAACTGCTTTTGAAAATCTGAAGAGAGTCAAAGACCAAGCTGGGTCATGGAGAGAAGGTGGTATTTACAGAGTGGCAAATTTTATGTGAATAAAAGAAAGACCATCCCAAGAAAGCTGTCTGAAAATGAAATGGGCCTAATCTTTCCATTGTGTGTGAAAAGACTGGGTGACCCTTTGTCAAGTACATAGAGGAGCGTCAGGTAATAAGTTGAACCATATCAAATTTCTATTTTTGTTGGTCAGAAATGGTCACATTTGGCAATTTCATAGAACTCAAACTAATGTTTTAAGATCTCTTCACTCGAGGATTCAGTAAGCTACAATGATATCTATAAGCCAGGATTCTCAGTATTTACCTGAGTAAGAGTCATGACAATAGAATCATTTGAGGGTGGCATCTCAGTCTTGAGCCTGTCTTTCCTTCTTGTCTATATATATTTATATTCTTGGATAGTTTTAGTGTGGTGGAGAATTATTTTCCTCCCATAGGAAACTGTCCTGAGGTAACACTACACAAATTATCTCAGTTCAGATAACACTTCTGCTTCTATGCAAGGAACTTGGTCCATAGCATGTATGATGCTAAGAGACTAAAGCTTTTACCTTCTTTCCACTTTTTCTCTGGGTTGCTGAGTTCCTACATGTTCTTTTTTTTTTTTTAATTTTATTTTTTGTTTTTTTAAATTTACATCCAAATTAGTTGGCATATAGTGCAACAATGATTTCAGGAGTAGATTCCTTAGTGCCCCTTGCCCATTTAGCCCATCCTCCCTCCCACAACCCCTCAAGTAACCCTCAGTTTGTTCTCCATATTTATGAGTCTCTTCTGTTTTGTCCCCCTCCCTGTTTTTATATTATTTTTGCTTCCCTTCCCGTATGTTCATCTGTTTTGTCTCTTAAAGTCCTCATATGAGTGAAGTCATATAATTTTTCTTTCTCTAATTTCACTTAGCATAATACCCTCCAGTTCCATCCACATAGTTGCAAATGGCAAGATTTCATTCTTTTTGATTGCCAAGTAATACTCCATTGTGTATATATATATATATATATATATATATATATACCACATCTTCTTTATCCATTCATCCATCAATGGACATTTAGGCTCTTTCCATACTTTGGCTATGGTTGATAGTGCTGCTATAAACATTGGGGTGCATGTGTCCCTTCGAAACAGCACCCCTGTATCCCGTGGATAAATTCCTAGTAGTGCAGTTGCTGGGTCATAGAGTAGTTCTATTTTTAGTTTTTTGAGGAACCTCCACACTGTTTTCCAGAGGGCTGCACCAGCTTGCATTCCCAAGAGTTTCTACATATTCTTATGTTTTATAAGTTGTGGGAAATAATGGCCAGCTAACAAATAAAAATTGAAGCTTTATGCATCTCACTTCGACTTTTATTAGGAACAAAATTTCAAATGCAGAAGGTTGAAAGAATTGTACAATAATCACCCATATATCAACCATTTGTATTCAAACAATTTTTAAACATTTTACCCTATAAAAATATATTTTACATGTATATCTGTAAATATATATATATATATGTATTTCATTTTGCTAAACCATTTGAAAAGAAGTTGCAGACAACTGATCAGTTTACCTTTAATTATGTCAGTGTGCATCTCCTAAAAATTAAAAAAAAAAAAAATCCAACATAATCACAATGCTATTACCATATGTAAAAAATTAACTCCAATTCTCTAAGATCAACCAACACCCAATCAAAATTCAAATTTCTCTAACAATTTTTTTAATTTAATGTTTATTTTTGCGAGTGAAAGCAGGGAAGGGGCAAAGAGAGAAGGGACAGAGAGAGGGAGACAGAGGGGGACAGCGTGGCTCCGTGCTGACAGCAGCGAGCCAGATGTGGGGCTTGAACTCAGATGCTTAACCTACTGAGCCACCCAGGCACCCAAATTTCTCTAACAATTCTCAAAAATCTTCCATAGCTGTATTTTTTCTTTCAAACTAGATCCAATCAAGTCCATCCATTACATTTGGCTGTTATGTCTCTTACATATTTTTGATATAGAACATTGTTTCAACTCATCTTTGATGATGTTGAGTATTTTCTGAGAGCAGGCAGTTGTGTTTTAGAATGCCCTACCTTCTGGATTTGATTTATTGTTTTCTTACAGTATGTTCAACTTGATCGTCCATCACTTGTATTTTAAACTGGAAATTAAATCCAAAGACTTAATTCAATTTGGGTTAAACATTTGTGGCATGTATCTTTCATAGATGGCTCTGTGTATGTCATATTGCATCTAACAATAGATGTACAGCCATCCTACTATTAATATTTCTAAATTTGATGACTGGGTTAAGGTGGTGACTATCAGATTGCTTCATAGTAAAGATAGCTTTGGAATCATGAGAGTATTCTGTTTTTCAACAAACTTTCACTCAATTATTTAGTAACTATTGATGACCCTTGCCTACATCAATTATCTCAATGGAACAAGGGGATGCAGAATTCTGACTTTCTAATTAGATTGTCTCTTCTACATTTATTATCTGATATTCTTTTGTAAAGGAGCATTCATCATCATTAACTAGGGCTGAACTATATTTCCTTCTAAAAAAGGCAGAGTAAATGTTTCCTTCTTTCACTTTAATTAAAAAAATGAGGATTTTTTTAATGGTTTTTATTAAGAAGACAGTTTCTACTCTTTGAAATAAAGTAAAAATTCTCAAAACCAAAAACAAGAAAATATTTCTAATCTTCTCAGTAAAAGAAGAGGAAAACAGAATTTTAATTACCATCTAAAAAATGCAATTTATTTCTGTAATTATCATGTCATTACATAAGAATTAAACTGAAAATCCACCATCTTCAAGAACAGAGTTTCAAAAAGCAGTAATTAACTGACTAATAACTAATTATCATATATTACTGCTGCAAACATTACTTTAAGAAACATATTAGAATATCCTTCATTAAAGGAATGAATAACCAATCGTAAAAAGTGAAGTTTTATTTGCAAAAATGTGAAATTATTACCCATAAAATTATATTTATTGGCCTTTTATAGTCCAGTAGAGTCATACTTTGCCAAATCACTAATAGTTGTGAAGGAAAATAAAATACATATGCGAAGGTTAAAAAGTAAACTAATATTTCTTAAATAATTGATCACAGAGTTAAAAAAAATTAAAATTTTAGTGCAGAAGGCTCTATGGTCTCTAGAATTAATTTTGGAATTGACTCCAATAAGTATTCATTCCAGGGAAATTTATAGGGCCTAAATTTATAAAACTATCACAATAAACTAAAAACAAAACCTGTATAACCCAATATCCTATGTCCGTTTGGCACCTTTTCCTGTACTGCCCCATTCCTCCCCAAATTACAGAAATATGAAGAAACTTTCTTCATAAATTTGCTACACTAAGGAAACACTGCACTGATATTGCCAACACTACACATTGCTTTATCGTTTTTTATTTTCCTGTGGAGAATGGGGAACTCCAGGCCTTCAAGGACAAAAGAAATGTATTCCCAAGTGGTTAGCCATTCCTGAGGAACCTAATGGAATTCTTTCAGATTCCATTAGGAATGGATGGGCGAAAGAGCAAGAAAAATATATAAAGTGCTTACAGCGAACAACCTGAAAAATCAAAGGAAAAAGCCATTCTTCAGATGGCGTAAACTTCTCTAGAGAATTCCCTTTCAGTTTTGACCTTATAAGCTTAATATTAAAGACATGTTTGATTCTACATCATTCTTTCAAACATGTAGAAATTGATCAATTCATGCGTATCAAGGAAATGAGATTGAACTCCAGCCAGGAACATCCATGACACATAATCTTTCTGAGTCAAATGACCTACCAGACTTCCAGAGTTTTACAATGTAATTTTTCAATGCTACTTGAAACGGAGGTGGAACTTTGCTATTCTGTCTGTTCTTCTGTTATGCTTGTTTTGAAACTAAGAATTTATTCCAGTGCAACTGATATGGGAATAATTCAAACATAATGCAAATTTTGCGTTTGCTTATGTGTAATTTTGTCTGTGAAAACACTAGGTGAATGTAGAAAACTGCATCCAGCTGACATGCACTCTGAAACTGACTCATCACCAGTTTCACCAGAGGCCATGATTCTCACAGAGTATTGCCAGCCAATGACTAAGTGCAGCAGAGATCTAAGGCAGGCCCATTCCTAGGAGACCAGGGATTCCTTTGACATGTTACATTGGCTCAAGGATTCTCCATTGGCTTTGCTGAAAGTTTCTTAAAACTGTACTGATGTCTAAAACTTTTCCTACTGAAATTTCCTTCCTTCTTTCTCTACTCCACAAAGTTTGAACTTTGTATTGCAGTCTAACAGTTCCCCTAGCCTCCTCTGGCTCCCTTCCCTCAGAGCTATTTTCCCCAACAAACCTGTTGTCCATCTAATCCTGTCTTCACATTTCCTTCTCAGGGTACCAAACCTAGCACGGTGATCAATGGGGCTATTGATGAAGAAAAAAATTACCCACGTATTGATATTGGTATATCTGACTATCCACTATACTCTCAAACAAATAGGAAGTCCATTGTACTACCTATTTTAAATCTTTCAAAACCTCCATTGTGAAAAGTTCAAAGTAAAATGAGGGAAGGAAGGATGGGAGGAAGGTGAGAGGGGAGGGAGGGAGAGAAAGGAGGAGGGAGTAGAGTAAGGAACCTGGGTAAGATGCCACTCAAACTCACCAGACACTGCTTTGTGATTCTTGGCTTATCCTATGAGAATATGCATTTAAAATATGAACTGTGAAGCTTTCATTTTTGTGTATGTGGCCTTAATACTCATTACAGTCATCCCTTATTTCTCCCTCCCCCAAGTTCTTAGAAATCATGAATCTATTTTCTATCTCTATGGTTATTTCTATTCTGGACATTTTATAGAGTTGGAATCATGTGTGCCTTTTATTACCTGACTTCTTTCAGTTAGCAAAATATTTTCAAGGTTCATCCGTGTCATAGCATGTCTCAGTATTTTATTCCTTTTAATGGATGAATAATAGTCAATGTATGGATATACCACATTTATTTATCCATTCATCAGTTCATTGACATTTGGGTTGTTCTCAACTTTTTGACTATTATAAGTAATACTGCTATGAACGTCTGCATCCAATTTTCTATATGGACAGATGTTTTCAATTCTCTTGGATATATACCTAGAAATGAAATTGCTGGGTGACATAGTAACTCTATGTTTAACATTTTGAGAAACTTCCAACCTGTTTTCCAAAGTGGCTGCCAATTTTACAATCCAACCAGTGATGTATGAAGTTCCAATTTCTCCACTCCCTCAGCAACACTTGATATGTCTGTTTTTGTTTATTTATTTCTTAGTAGTGTAAAATACTATGTCACAATTTTGATTTGCAATTCCCTAATGACTAATGATAGCGAGCATTTTTCATGTGCTATTAGACATTTTTATATGTTCTTTAGAGATATATCTGTTCAAATCCTTTGCTCATATTACCCTCAGCCTGACCCCATCTTTCCCACGTTAGGTTCCAACACTACACAGAGCTGCCACCCCACTCCCACAATACCTAAGCACCTGGAAGGTGAAGAGGGTAATAAACCACAAAGTTAGAAAGCCTGAGAAAAGCCAAGGTTGTACAAGTCTCAAACAAGGAAACTGTAAGAAGGGCACAGTGATGGACACAGTGAGTGTGAGGTGGGCAACATTCCCTTGACATGGCCAAATGTATAAATACCTGGCTTCTTGGTCTCAATCACTGTCCAGGTTTGAGGCCAGCAGTGCTGTGGGCAGGCTTGGATTTCTATAGGTTCATGGGGCACCATCCACCATGTGATGGGCTCTACCAGGTTGGAGAGGCAGAGGGCCCATCTGGTTCAGGGTCTTGATGCCCTCACCAGGGCTTGGCTTCAACAGCTTTGGCCTTGTCCTCCAGCTTACCTAGGAAATGCTCCTGGGACATGGAGTAGAAGGTATAACCACAAATAGCTAATACCAGGTCCCTGGTAACCACATCAATCATGATATTCTAGTCTTCTGCCACTGGCGAGCTGCACTTGCTACATGAATTACAGCTGAATCAGCTTCTCCCAAGTCATATTGACATGCTGAGCTGGAGAAGCCTTCCAACTCTACATTTCCAGAGGGCCACCAGCAACCAGCACCGCCACATTGCCACTCTGCCCTTCTTCCTTTCTTTTTAAGTTGAGTAATCCCCTTTTATTATTGATGGTAAGAGTTCTTTGCACATTCTAGATACATTCCATTATCAGATACATGATTTGCAAATATTTTCTCTCCTTATGTGGGAACTTGTATTTTTTGATGGTATTTTTTAAGGCATGAAACTTTCTAATTTTGATGAATTTCAGCTTTTCTACTTTTTTTTATGTCACTTGTGTATTTGTTGCCGTGTCTAAGAAACCAATGCCTAATCCAAATTCATGAAGATGTTCTCTTCAAGGAGTGTTATAGTTTTAGCCCTTATATTTAGGTCTGTGGCCCATTTTGAGTCAATTTTTCTATATGGTGTGAAGTAGGGGGCCAGCTTCATTCTTTTACCTATGGATATCCAGTTGTTTTAGCACCAGTTGTAGAAAACACAATTTTTTCCACATTGAATTGTCTTAGCATCCTTGTTGAAAACCAGCTATGTGTAAATATAAGTGTTTATTTCTGGACTCATAAATCTGTACTGTTAAGCTATACATCTATTTTTATGGAAGTATCATATTGTCTTTTTTTTTTTTTTGACAAAGAGAGAGACAGAGCATGAGCAGGGGAGGGGCAGAGAGAGAGAGAGATGGAAACACAGAATCTGAAGAGGTGGAAACACAGGCTCCAAGCTGTCAGCACAGAGTCCAAGGTGGGACTCAAACTCATGAACTGCAAGATCATGACCTGAGCCAAAGTCAGCCGCTCAACTGACTGAGCCACCCAGGCATCCCTCATATTGTCTTGATTAATATAATTTTGCAGTAAGTTTTGAGATTGGGAAATGTAACTGCTCCAAATTTGTTTTTCTTTTCAATATTGCTTTGGTATTCTAGATCCCTTGCATTTCCACATTAATTTTATGGTTACCTGGACAATTTCTATGGAAGAGAGAGCTGGGATTATGTTCAGCATCACATTGAATATGTAGATCAATTTGGGGAATATTGCCCAATATTGTCTTCTAATAGAATGATATCTTTCCATTTACATAGGTCTTCTTTAAGTTCTTTCAATATTGTCTTATAGTTTTAGTGTATAAGTTTTGTTCTTCTTTTGTTAAATTTATTCCTTATTATTTATTCTTTTTGATGCTATTGGAAATTTTATTAGTTTCATTTTTGGATTGTTCATTACTAGATTGTTCATTACTATATAGAAATACAATTGATTTTTTAAATTTTTATTTATTTTTGAGAGATAGAGACAGGGAGAGACAAAGAGAGACAACATGGGGTGGGTCAGAGAGAGAGGGAGACAGAGACTCTGAAGCAGGCTCCATGCTATTGGCACAGACCCCAGTGTGAGGCTCGAACCCACAAACCATGAGATCATGACCCGAGCTGAAAGCAAGAGTTGGACGCTCAACTGACTGAGCCCCTACGCGCCCCACAATTGATTTTTATATATTGATGTAGAATTCTGCAAATGTACTGAACTTATTAGGTCTGATAATTTATTAGTGGACACTTTTCTATATAAGAGCATGTCACCTGTGAATAGACATGTTTTTGCTTCTTTCTTTCCAATCCAGATGCATTTTATTGCTTGTTCTTACCTAATTGCTCTGGCTAGTGCCTCTGGTATGATGTTTCTGAGTCAGTGTGAATGAACCTGTGTGGACTGGGAGGCTCTGCTTTAGCCTTTAGTTTAGTTGTGTCTGTCTGGGCTCAACTGGATTGGGTATCTCTTAGCACTGTAGAGATGCTCCAGACTCCAGATTGATTGCAAGTTGAATTTAGGCCCACTCCACATGTTTCCACATTCTGTTTGAACTTGCAGCTACCAATGATTGGTGAATCACAAGTGTGCAAGAGACCAAGCCCATACTATGAAAACACGTTTAAAGCCTCTGCTCATATCGTTGGGACAGGAAGTACATTCTGCTCATGGGGAGAGGACGTTGTAAAGGTGAGTGGAAAAGGGGGTGAATGTATATTTTTATTAGAGAGGAATAAATAACTGGAACAATAGGCCCAATTTTAAAAAATCTGGGCAGGGGCACCTGGGTGGCTCTGTCAGTTAAGCATCCAACTTTAGCTCAGGTCATGATCTCACAGTTCCTGAGTTCAAGCCCCACATCAGGCTCTGTGCTGATAGCTCAGAGCCTGGAGCCTGCTCCCAGTTCTGTCTCCCTTTCTCTGTCCCTCCCCCACTCATGCTCTGTCTCTCTCTCTCTCTCTCTCTCTCTCTCTCTCTCAGAAATAAAGAAACATTAAAAAAATTTTTTTTTAATCTGGGCATAAAGATGGAGTCAGGGACAGGCTAGAGAAAACTTATTAGATCCACAGAATTCTATCTTTCTCCTTATGTATTTTGCATGGGAAGTTTTTTTCAAATCTGCTATTTAATCAAATTAGTTCATTCATTCATTCAACAAATATTTACTGCTTCTCTCAGGTGGCTTCCTTCACAGCTCTCTCCTCACAGGTTCTGGGAATGACTTTCCTGCCCCTTCACATATAGGGGTGATAGGTTCCTGCACAAGACTTTGTGCACTGCCTTACACTCTGCCCACATCTCTGTAGTGTTTTTATTAAACTCTCCTCAGATTATCCTAATTTAAGATTGTTTTTTGCCAGAACCATGACTAATATATCTGCTAATAGTTTCCAATTAATAATGTAAAGGTAGTGGGACAGACTTCACTGCATTCTGGGGGATATGGACTGGGGGAGAAAAAAAGGGGTGCTTGGAAGTGGCCCCTGGTTCCCTCCCCTGGAGGCACTGAGGGAAGAGGCCTTGGCAAATGGTTTTCTTGCTGGCCACTTGTGGAGGCTTGGATTCAGGATTTGTTCCTAGTGTCCAAGACTTTGATAAGAAACTTACAGAGGTCAATGCTTACCTACAAATCTTGATAGAACAACTAAAGCTTTTTGATGACAAAATTCAAAACTGCAAAGATGATGAACAGAGAAAGAAAATTGAAACTCTCAAAGAAACAACAAGTGAATTCACCCCAAAAGAAGGAGCAGGAAGAAACGACAGCCAGGAACTTAACCAACACAGATACAAGCAAGATATCTGAGCCAGAATTTAGAATCATGATAATATTCTGAATTTACTGGCCAGAATAGCTCCCCAGAGCTCCCCAGAATACTGGCTGGAGTAAAAAATAGATTATAATCCCTTTCTGTGGAGATAAAAGAAGTAAAAGTTAGGATGAAATAAAAAATGCTATAACTGAGCTGCAATCACGGATGGATGCCACGGCAGCAAGGATGGATGAGGCAGAACAGAGAATCAGCTATATAGAGGACAAACTTACGGAGAATAATGAAGCACAAAAAAAGAGGGAGATTAAGGCAAAAGAGCATGATTTAAGAATTAGAGAAATCAGTGACTCATTAAAAAGGAACGTCAGAATCATAGGGGTCCCAGAAGAGGAAGAAAGAGAAATAAGGGTAGAAGGGTTATGTGAGCAAATCATAGCAGGAAACTTTCCTAACCTGGGGAAAGACACAGACAACAAAATCCAGGAAGCACAGAGGACTCCCATGAGATTCAACAAAAACCGACCATCAACAGGCATATCATAGTCAAATTCACAAAATACTCAGGCAAGGAGAGAATCACGAAAGCAGCAAGGGAAAAAAAAGTCCTTAACATACAAAGGAAGACAGATCAGGTTTGCAGCAGACCTATCCACAGAAACTTGGCAGGCCAGAAAGGAGTGGCGGGATATACTCAATGTGCTGATCAGAAAAATATGCAGCCAAGAATTCTTTATCCAATAAGGTTGTCATTCAAAATAGAAGGAGAGATAAAAAGTTTTCCAGGCAAACAAAAATTAAAGGAGTTTGTGACCACTAAACCAGCCCTAAGAGAAATTTTACAAGGACTCTCTGAGGGGAGAAAAGATGAAAATATAAAAAAAACCAAATAAATGAAGACCAAAAGCAACAAAGATTACAAAGGACCAGAGAACACCACCAGAAACTCCCAACTCTACAAGCATCATAATGGCAATAAATTCATATCTTTCAGTACTCACTCTAAACATCAATGGACTCAATGCTCCAATCAAAAGACATAGGGTAACAGAAAACAAGATCCATCTATATGCTGCTTATAAGAGACCCACTTTAGACCTAAAGACACCTTCAGATTGAAAGTAAGGGTATGGAGAACCATCTATCATGCTAATGGTCAACAAAAGAAAGCCAGAGTAGCCATACTTATAGCAGACAATCTAGACTTTAAAATAAAGACTGTATCAAGAGATGCAGAAGGGCATTATATCGTAATCAAGGGGTCTGACCACCAAGAAGACCTAACAATTGTAAACATTTATGCGCCAAATGTGAGAGCACCCAAATATATAAATCAGTTAATCACAAACATAAAGAAACTCATTGATAGTAATACCATAATAGTAGGAGACTTCCGCACCCCACTCACAACAATGGACAGATCATCAAATCAAAAAATCAACAAGGAAACAATGGCTTTGAATGACATATTGGACCAGATGGACTTAACAGATATATTCAGAACATTTCATCCTAAAGCAGCAGAATATACATTCTTCTCCAGTGCACATGGAACATTCTCCAGAATAAATCACATACTGGGACACAAATCAGCCCTCAGCAAGTACAAAAAGATCGAGATCATACTGTGCATATTTTCTGACCACAATACTATCAAACTAAAAATCAACCACAAGAAAAAAATTGGGAAGGTAACAAATACTTGGAGACTGAAGAAGATCCCACTAAAAATGAATGGGCTAACCAAGAAGTTAAAGAGGAAATTAAAAAGTATATGGAAACCAATGAAAATGATAACACCACAACCCAAACCTCTGGGATGCAGCAAAGGTGGTCATAAGAGGGAAGTATATGGCATTCTAGGCCATCCTAAAGAAGGAAGAATGATCTCAGATGTACAACCTAACCTTATGCCTTAAAGAGCTGGAAAAAGAACAGCAAATAAAACCCCAAACCAGCAGAAGACAGGGAATAAAAAAGATTAGAGCAGAAATTAATGCTATCAAACCAAAAAACAGTAGAACAGATCAATGAAACCAGAAGCTGGTTCTTTGAAAGAATTAGCAAAATTGATAAACCACTAGCCAGTCTGATCAAGAAGAAAAAGGAAAGGACCCAAATAAGTAAAATCAAGAATGAAAGAGGAGAAATCACAACCAACACAACAGAAATAAAAACAATAATAAGAGAATATTATGAGTAATTATATGCCAATAAAATGGGCAATTGGGAAGAAATGGACAAATTCCTAGAAACATATACACTACCAAAACTGAAACAGGAAGAAATAGAAAATTTGAACAGACTCATAACTAGTAAGGAAATCGAATTAATAATAAAAAAATATGCCAAAAAAACAAGAGTCCAAGGCCAGATGACTTTCCAGGGGAATTCTACCAAACATTTAAGGAAGAGTTAACACCTATTCTCTTGAAGCTGATCCAAAAAATAGAAATGGAAGGAAAACTTCCAAACTCTTTCTATGAAGCCAGCATTACCCTGATTCCAAAACCAGACAGAGACACCCCCAAAAAGGAGAACTATAGACCAATTTCCCTGATGAACATGGATGCAAAAATCCTCAACAAGATATTAGCCAACCGGATCCAACAATACATTAAAAAAATTATTTACCACGACCAAATGGGATTCATCCCTGGGATGCAGGGCTGGTTCAATATCCGCAAAACAATTAACGTGATTCATCACATCAATAAAAGAAAGGACAAGAACCATATGATCCTCTCAATAGATGCAGAGAAAGCATTTGACAAAATACAGCATCCTTTCTTGGTAAAAACCCTCAAGAAAGTAGGCATAGAAGGATCATACCTCGAGATGATAAAAGCCATATACGAGCGACCCAACGTTAATATCATCCTCAATGGGGAAAAACTGAGAGCTTTCCCCCTAAGGTCAGGAACAAGACAGGGATGTCCACTCTCGCCACTGTTATTCAACATAGGATTGGAAGTCTTAGCCTCTGCAATCAGACAACACAAAGAAATAAAAGGCATCCAAATCAGCCAGGAGGAGGTCAAACTTTCACTCTTTGCAGATGACATGATACTCTATATGGAAAACCCAAAAGATCCCACCAAAACACTGCTAGGACTGATTCATGAATTCAGCAAAGTTGCAGGATATAAAATCAATGCACAGAAATTGGTTGCATTCCTATACACCAACAATGAAGTGACAGAAGGAGAAATCAAGAAATCAATCCCATTTACAGCTGCACCAAAAATCATAAAATACCTAGGAATAAATCTAACCAAAGGGGTGAAAAATCTATACACCGAAAACTATAGAAAGCTTATGAAAGAGACTGAACAAGACAAAAAAATGGAAAACGATCCTATGCTCCTGGATAGGAAGAACAAATATTGTTAAAATGTTGATACTACTCAAAGCAATCTACATCTTCAGTGCAATCCCTATCAAAATAACACTAGTATTCTTCACAGAGCTAGAACAAATAATCCTAAAATTTGTATGGAACCAGAAAAGACCCCAAATAGCCAAAGCGATCTTGAAAAACAAAAACAAAAACAAAAACAAAGCAGGAGGCATCACAATCCTGGACTTCAAGCTATACTACAAAGCTGTATCCATCAAGACAGTATGGTACTGGCACAAGAACAGACACTCAGATCAATGGAACCGAATAGAGAACCCATAAATGGACCCACAAACGTATGGCCAAGTCATCTTTGATAAAGCAGGAAAGAATACCCAATGGAATAGAGACAGTCTCTTCAGCAAGTGGTGCTGGGAAAACTGGACAGCGACATGCAGAAGAATGAACCTGGACCACTTTCTTACACCATACACAAAAATAAACTCAAAATGGATGAAAGAACTAAATGTAAGACAGGAAGCCATCAAAATCCTGGAGGAGAAAGCAGGCAAAAACCTCTTTGACGTTGGCCGCAGCATCTTCTTACTCAACACGTCTCCAGAGGCAAGGGAAACAAAAGCTAAAATGAACTACTGGGACCTCATCAAGATAAAAACTTTTGCACAGCGAAGTAAACAATCAGCAAAACTAAAAGGCAACTGACAGAATGGGAGAAGATATTTGCAAACGATGTATCAGAAAAGGGTTACTATCCAAAATCTATAAAGAACTTCTCAAACTCAACACCCAAAAAACAAATAATCCAGTGAAGAAATGGGCAAAAGGCATGAATAGACACTTCTCCAAAGAAGACATCCAGATGGCCAACTGACACATGAAAATATGCTCAACATCACTCATCATCAGGGAAACACAAATCAAAACCACAATGAGATACCACCTCATACCTGTCAGAATGGCTAACATTAACAACTCAGGCAACAACAGATGTTGGCAAGGATGCAGAGAAAGAGGATCCCTTTTGCATTGTTGGTGGGAATGCAAGCTGGTCCAGCCACTCTGGAAAACAGTATGGAGGTTCCTCAAAAAACTAAAAGTAGAACTACTCTATGACTCAGCGATTGCACTATTAGGCATTTATCCACAGGATACAGGTATGCTGTTTCTAAGGGACACATGCACCCCCATGTTTATAGCAGCACTATCAATAATAGCCAAAGTATGGAAAGAGCCCAAATGTCCATCGATGGATGAATGGATAAAGAAGATGTGATACACACACACACACACACACACACACACACACACACACACACAATTGAGTATATATCAAAAAGAATGAAATCTGGCCATTTGCAACTATGTGGATAGAACTGGAGGGTATTATGCTAAGTGAAATTAGTCAGTCAGAGAAAGACAAATATCATATGACTTCACTCATATGAGGACTTTAAGAGACAATACAGATGAACATAAAGGAAGGGAAGGAAAAATAATATAAAAACTGGGAGGAGGACAAAACATAAGGGACTCTTAAATATGGAGAACAAACAGAGGGTTACTGGAGGGGTTGCGGGAGGAAGGATGGGCTAAATGGGTAAGAGGCACTAAGGAATCTACTCCTAAAATCATTGTTGCATTATATGCTAACTAATTTGGATGTAAATTAAAAAATAAAATTAAATTAATAAAGAAAAATAATGCCAATGTAGTTACTAATAATAAGACTACTTCATATGAAGTTTCACAATTATTTTACTTCTTTTTGTCCTAACAATATATTCCTCCAGGTATATAGCCAAAATATAGTGCTTCATTTTTTTAATCTTTTAATATTTTTGAGAGAGAGAGCATGCACATAGGTTGGGTAGGGGCAGAGGGAGAAAGAGAATCCTAAGCAGGTTCCCCGCTCAGCTTGAAGCCTGATGTGGGGCTCGATCTCAGGACTGTGAGACCATGACCACAGTCCAAATCAAGAGACAGATGCTTAACTGTGCTACCCAGATGACTCCAAAATATAGTGTATCCCTTTCTATTCTATTGCCACAAATATAGCAGCTTAAAATAACACAAATTTCTCATCTCACAGTTCTGTAGGTCACAAGTCCAATTTGGTTTAGCTGGTTTCTCTGCTCCAGGTTTCACAAGTCCAAAATCAAGATGTTGGCCAGCTTGGATTCCTATCTGGGGACTCTGGGGAAGAAGATCCACTTCTAACCTCATCCAATTGTTGCACAAATCAGTTCCTTGTGACTGTAGAATTGAGGTACCCATTCTTTTGCTGGCTGTGGGCATTAGGCCGCTTTTAGCTTCCTGAAGCCTCTATTTGCTTTGTGTGCCTGTGTCTCTCTATCTCAGTGCCAGCAAAAATATGCTGAATCCTTGTCATTCTTGGAATCTCTCTGACATCCCTTTCAGCTCTTCTGTTTCCACCCAGACAAAGTTCTCCAGTTTAGGGGATTGTGTGATTATACTGGACCCAGATAATCCAGGATTATATTATATATATTCCCTATTATAAAGTCCATAATGTTCATCACACCCACAGTCTCTTTAGCCATTATAGTGTAACCTCTTCACAGGCTTCAGATATTAAAGTGAGGACATCTTCAAGGGGCTGTTGTTCTGCCTTCCATATATAGACATTTAAAGGTTCTCTTGTTGTGCCACCAGTTTGATATATAATTATGATTATTTATTTTGGGGGGCACCTGTGTGGCTCGACTGGTTAAGCATCTGACTCTTGATTTTGGCTCATGTAGTGATTTCATGGTTTGCGAGATCAAGCCCTGCATCGGGCTCTGCAATGACAGCACAGAGTCTGCTTGGGATTCTCTCTCTCCCTCTCTCTCTGCCACTTCCCTGCTTGTGCTTTCTCTCACTCTCAAGAGAAATAAACATTTTAAAAAAGGTTATTTTTTTACTTAGTTTTTTTTTAAACTTCTGCTTTCAAAATAATTTTAGACTTACAGAAGGGTTGTAGG
This sequence comes from Prionailurus viverrinus, assembly GCF_022837055.1. Classification (NCBI taxonomy): domain Eukaryota; kingdom Metazoa; phylum Chordata; class Mammalia; order Carnivora; family Felidae; genus Prionailurus; species Prionailurus viverrinus. The sequence goes on along the minus strand of NC_062571.1, from coordinate 22,233,398 downwards.
GAGAGTCTAAAGGGTTTCTGTATTCCTTTGTGTGAATTAGTTTTTGATTTTTAGCAATTCTTTTTTAAAAAATTAAAACATTTTGTTTTGACTTTAGTTACACAAAGCATTTACATGTTCCCAAAGTCAAAATGATATAACCAGGTACATTACAAGATGTGGTTTTCATACCATCTCATCTTCCTGTGTTTTTTCTTCCCTTTAAGATCTCCTCCCCTGGGGCGCCTGGGTGGCTCAGTTGGTTAAGCATCCGACTCTTGATTTCAGCTCACGTCATGATCTCATGGTGGTGAAATGGAGCCCCGCATGAGCCTTGGGGATTCAGCCCCTCCTAGTCCCTCTGCCCCTCCCTCATTTTCATTCTCTCTCAAAAAAAAAAAATTAAAGAATGCCTCCTGTCTCTAATCTGGTAATACTCTGCATTGCTGTCACATCTCTCAGTCTTTCTTACCTGAGTTATTCTTCAGAGGCTCTTCCCTCTTTACTCCTAAGTCTTCCATCAGGAGATGGGAAAATGTAATGATGAAGCTTAGTTACATCTACTGCCCACATAGGGCAGAGTTTGGCAGAGGCTTCAGATGGAACATACATACAGGGTGTGTCCCTAATCACCAACCACACACATGTCCCGCCTTGAAATCATTGGATATCAATAAAACTGATCAGAATTACTTAAATGCACCATATTTACTATACTATGAAATATCATCAATAGTACAACCTACCATCAGTTTAATGACATTTTGAGGGAAATAAAAATAACAATTCCACATGAAACAAACACATAGATTATAGGGTGCATCCCAGTTTCAAAAGTGTAAAAAGTGGATATAAAAACACATATTAGAACCAGGAAATATAGTCCAAATCATTCTAGTTAAATTAGATCCATCCTGTAAACTATCTTCTTTCTTACATTGGCATTCTTTTTCATTTTTTTTTTTTTTCAAATTTATCAGGGAGATACCACAGCCTGCATCTTTCTTGGAAATAGATACTATAATATTTTTAATTAAATACAGTTAATTGTTATTGTTCATGGTAGTTATTATCTATACTGTCTCTGTATACACTGAATTATTGAATTAGTAAACACTAAAGTAGGAGCCATTGCTTCTAGGAGAAATACAGATTTAGGTTCCTGTGAGCTTTTTGTCACAAAGTTTTCATCAACCGATCAATATGTAATCTTATTTTGTGTACGTATCTCTGTAATGACACCTTATTTAATATATCTTGTTCATTCATTAACACTGAACTCACGGCCAACAGCCCTGTGACTCATACCCAAAAGCAGTTTATGTAACATGTTATTTTCTCCCTAAAGCACATCACAGCCTTATTGAGCTTAGGAACACTAAACAGTACCTCAGCACTACACTTGAGGGCCATTTAAATAGTGAAATTTTCAATGGCAAAACATGAGGCACTAGACAGACCATGAGAGGGACACTTTATAGTATACAAGCTGAGACAGAAAGGTGGGGTGTCGTCCTGTTCTACCATAGCTGGGAACATGTGTACCAGGTGACTCAAATTTTCCACTTCTGCAATGTACCACAACTGTACTACATGTATTGATTTGGGGGTTACAAAAAAATTTTAGGGAGTAGACAAATAGACAAATATGGAATCCACAAATAATAATGATCAATTGTATTTGAAACACACAGAAAAGTATTAAAACAGCCTGCCATGCACAATCCAGCCTTGTCAAATCTCAACATTTTGTTACATTGACATCCAATTTAAAAAAATTAATGTTTATTTAGTTTTGGGAGAGAGAGTGTGTGAGAGGTTTAAGAGGGACAGGGAGAGAGGGAGACAGAGGATCTGTAGTGGGCTCTGTGCTGACAGCAGAAAGCCCAATGTGGGGCTTGAGCTCATGAACATCAAAATCATGATCTGAACCAAAGTCAGATGCTTAACCAACTGAGGCACCCAGGCTCAGTATATATATTTTTATACACTTAGTTTTTTAGTATATGTGCTGCTGAAGCGAGCACTATATACTTAGGTTTTAAAGAAATAAAACATTATAGGGGTACCTGGGTGGCTCAGTTGGTTGAACATCCAGCTCTTGAGTTCGGCTCAGGTCATGATCCCAGGGCTTGTGGGATCAAGCCCTGCATCAGGCTCTGTACTTACAGCATGGAGCCCACTTAGGGTTCTCTCTTTTCCTCTCTCTTTGCCTCTCCACCACTCGTGGTCATGCTCTCTCTCTCTCAAAATAAATTTATAAACTTTTTTAAAAAAAGAAATAAAATTTTACAAAGTTGAAGCCCTTTTTTATCTTCTCTCCCTTTCTAGAGGCAACCAGTATCTTGAAATTGGTGTTTATCAATATACACGTCTTTATATATTTAGTATATGTGCAAGTACTCACAAATGATCATTGTTTTGCCTACTTTTAAATTGTATTAGGGGCGCCTGGGTGGCTTAGTCGGTTAAGCGTCCGACTTCGGCTCAGGTCACGATCTCGCGGTCTGTGAGTTCAAGCCCCGCATCGGGCTCTGTGCTGACAGCTCAGAGCCTGGAGCCTGTTTCAGATTCTGTGTCTCCCTCTCTCTGACCCTCCCCTGTTCATGCTCTGTCTCTCTCTGTCTCAAAAATAAATAAACGTTAAAAAAAAATTAAAAGATGGGGCGCCTGGGTGGCACAGTCGGTTAAGCGTCCGACTTCAGCCAGGTCACGATCTCGCGGTCCGGGAGTTCGAGCCCCGAGTCAGGCTCTGGGCTGATGGCTCAGAGCCTGGAGCCTGTTTCCGATTCTGTGTCTCCTTCTCTCTCTGCCCCTCCCCCGTTCATGCTCTGTCTCTCTCTGTCCCAAAAATAAATAAACGTTGAAAAAAAAATTTTTTTTTAAAAAATTAAAAGAAAATAATTGTATTATATGTACTATGTTTCTGCTGTTTGTTTTGCTTCCTCTTTACAGTCTTTTTTAGAATTATCTGTGTTGATACATATTGTTCTAGAGAATTTATTTTTCTAGCTGTATAGAATTAGTTTATCTGTCTACTGTCCTATTGATGAACACTTATTTGTTCCTATATTTTGCTGTTTCATACAATTCTGCAAATATTCTTGTTACTTTCATGTACTTAGTGTACATGTGTGGTTGTTTTCCAGAATGCATACTAAAGAATTGGTGGATTATAAGAAATATGCATTTTCAGTTTTATTGATATTACTAGATTGTTCTTCAGTTTACCATTCTATCAACAATGAATAAGAGAAGAGCGTTCTCATTGCTTCATTTTTTGCCTACATTTGCTATTGTTAGATTTTTAAATTATTATTATTTCTTTAACTTTTAATTTTTTTTGAGAGAGAGACAGAGTGGGGAGCCGTGGAGGGTAATAGAGGGACACACAGAATCCTAGGCAGGCTCCAGGCTCTGAGCTGTTAGCACAGAGCCCAATGCAGGGCTCGAACTCACAAACTGCAAGATCACAACCTGAGCTGAAGTTGGACGCTTAACCACTGAGCCACCCGGGCTCCCCTAAATTATTATTTTAGAGAAAAACAGAGTGTGAGTGGGGGAGAGGGGCAGAGGGAAAGAGAGAGAGAATCTTAAGCAGGCTCTACACTCAGTGCAGAGCCTGATGCAGGGCTCAATCCCACAACCCCTAGGATCATGATCTGAGCCAAAATCAAGAGCTGGATGCTCAACCAACTGAGACATGCAGGTGCCCCACTACTGTTACATTTAAATTTTGTTGCCAATTTGAAACCTATGCGAGGGTATTTCATAGTGGTATCATTTTGTATTTCAGTAGTAAAAGTGATCATTTTGTAGTTGTTTATTGACAATTTGATTTTCTACTTCTGTTGAATTGTCTGATTAATACGGTTTGCCTTTTTTTCTTTTTTTTGTGTGTGCAATGTTTATTTTTGAGAGAGTGAGACAGAGAGACAGAGCACGAGTGGGGGAGGAGCAGAGAGAGAAGGAGACACAGAATCTGAAGCAGAACCCAAGCTCTGAGCTGTGAGTACAGAGCCCAACACGGGACTCGAGGTCAGCACAGAGACCAAGGCGGGGCTTGAACTCATGAACCTCATGAATGGCGGGATCATGGCCTGAGCAGAAGTTGGACGCCTAATCGACTGAGCTACCCAGGCGTGGCCCCCCCCACCCCCCACCCCCTCCTGCCACCTTTTAATGGACTGGTTTTTTTCTTATTCACATATAGGACTTGTTTATATAATGGATAATAATACTTTGTTAGTTATATGAGATGCAGATATCTTTCCTGCTACATGTAGTCTTTTAGGGATCCAGGCTGACAGGCCACCTTGAGTTTATGTTCTTTATGGTGGCCCTGGGGATTACCACTATGGTTAGTCATAAAAGAGAAAAGCAAGGAGGATAGTGCTTAAATTTTTTATTTTTCATGTATGGCAGTGGCATATGTCACTTCCATTTGTATTCCACTCTGAGGAACACTGACCTATGCTCACACCCAGGGGCCAGGGAGGTTGGGAGACATTGATTGAGTACTTAAAAAGGAGAGAATAGTTTTGGTGAATAGTTAGCAGTCTAATAGCCTTTAACTGTTTTTTTCTTTTTTCTTTTTCTTTTTACATGGCCCTTTATGGTTTTAGCATCAGGTTTATTGTCCTCATAAAATACTTGTGAGTTATTTCCTTGTTTTTTTATTCTCTGGAACAGTTTGTGTAAGACAAGAATTATTTGTTCTCTGATTGTTTGGTAGCACTTTCTTATAAATCTTTCAGACCTCAGAGAAGAGTATTTTTTGGAGGAACATTTTAAACTTCTGATTCAATTTGCTCAATGGTTATATTTCAGGTTTTCTATTTGTTCTTGGCAAGTCATTTTTTTCATACAAAAATTGTATATTTTGCCTAAATTTTTTACTTCTTGACTTACAATTGCTTTTAGGTGTTTGCCCCTTATCTTTTTACCTTGCTGAATCTTACTATTTGTTTATCTGGTGTTTTGCTACTTTAGCAGCATCCTATATTTTTGTAAGTAGATTTTAAATGATCATTGTTACAAATGTCTGTTAATTTTCGTATTTAATTCACTTCTGACCCACAATTTACTTAGAAACTATTTTAAATTTCTTAATATATATATTATTTTAGTTGTATTTTATTAATAATTTATCATTTAATTGCATTATGATTGGAAAGCTTGATACTGATTCTTTGGCAAGGCAAGAAATCATGGCTGTTAGGAGTATATGTCTAGTAGGAATTGTGTATCAGGACAACCAAATAATCTTAGCTAATGGAAAAAGACTCTTCTTTACAAAAGAATGACAGCTGATACTGATATAGAAGAAATGGCAAAACTAGACGATTGCCATTTTGCAACCCTTATAGAAATTACTGATTGAAACTAGGATCATCCATGGATGTTGAAATTATTAGGTTGTGATGATAGGAGACAAGATGACAATGAATCCATTGCCAAGATGCTCTGCCTGTTATTTGTTGGGAGGAAAAGGTAAACCATAGCATTGCAATAGCAAACTGGATATCACCACTTTTACTCAGGGACTAATCTTAGCATCCATTTTTAGTCAACAGCCAGACATTATGTGCTTCCTGTATATGCTGCAGTGGGAAGCACACAGCATCGCCAATGATGTATTCTTGCTAAGAATATTTAACCTGCACCTAAACAAGTTTTAGAGCTAAATTTTGGTATTTAGGAAACACAAAGGGCAGAGGGAAAAATTAAAACAATATCAAAAGAAAGAATTAGGCAAATCTAGAAGTGGGATATTCAAGTCTTCAGCATTTTAATGACATGAGAAAAGTAATGGAAGGGCTTTATTAAAATGAGACACTAAAGAGACAGAAAAATGCAATGCAATGGTGTGTGGTCTTTGATTAGATCTTGGTTTGAATAACACAATTGTAAAAGATGTGCTGGTGACAATCAGGAAAATTATGATATCAACTGGGTACCAGAAGCATCTGGCTGGCTCAGGCAGCAGAGATGTGACTCTTGATCTTGGGGTCATGAGTTCAAGCCCCACAATGGGAGTAGAGCTTACCTGGAAATAATAAGGTACTATATGCTAGTAAGGGAATTACTGTTAATTTTATTGGTAATAATGATTGTATTGTGGTCATGCAGGAAAATTATTTGGAGTGAAACATTGTAATGTCTCTATTTTACTTCAAAATATCTAAACCTACCATTCTCTTCCTTAGCAAAGAAAAAGACAACTGTTCTGATTTATTTCCTACAGAATAAAATCCAAATTTATTCTTGTGATATGAAAAAAATAATGCTTCAAATCTGGTCACAATTTACATCTTTAGTCACTTGTTCTCATACAGCTCATGTTCTGGCCTCACTAAATGTTTTTGTTTTATACCATTAGCTATTTTTTCCTCATCAAAATGTCCTTTCCTTCCTCTCCCAAATAACTGAAAAAGTTGATTCCCACGTGTATGTGCACATTTGCATATGCATGCTCACCAAAACCAATGTAAGACATTTTTAACCCAAGTATTGGCTATTATAAATGTGTAAAATATAAACTGGAAGAAAACATATCTATCATGAAGAAGAGCCAGGGAATCAAACTGAGTTGTTAAGAGGGCTAACTATAAGTGTTCTCTGTCTTTTAGGAAAAAGAAAAATAGTAAAAGAAATATGACCAAATAGCAAAATTTATTAATTTATGGTGTTGAGAATTCGTTCTTGTGTGTATCTTATAACATTTTCTCCCTAAGAGAAGGAAAGTGAATGTTTGCAGACTGCATTAGTTTGAACCCCAGTCTTCCAATTTATCATTTGATGATCTGGGACAATTTTCTTAATTTCTTTGAGCCTAAGTTTCTTCATGTTAAAAACAGGGCTAATCATAGTACCTATCTGAGTAGGGTTGTTGTGAGGATTAAACAAATTAATACATGTGAAGCACTAAAGTATTCAGCCAGCACCTGGCATGAGGTAAGCACCTAGTAAATATGAGATACTGTGTGTTGAGACCTGCTCTGTGGCTGAGTTCCTTATCAGTTTTGGTAAACTGTGTGCCTGAATAAAATGCTTGCTTTATAATTATTGGGAACAGGTATACACACACATTTGACTGAGCTTGTTAATTATGTTCAGATCTTTCACATTCTTTGTAATTTTTCATTTGGTTAATCTTTCAATAGAGAGATGTGCTATGGTCACCTATGATGGATTTGTCAATTTATCCACATAATTCTGTTAGTTTTTAATACATACATTTGAGGCTATATTACTGGGTGCATGAAAATTGTAATTGTTTTGGGGTACCGAGTGGCTCATTTGGTTAATCTGACTCTTGATTTCAGCTCAGGTCATGATTTCACAGTTCTTAGGTTTGAGCCCCGCATCAGGCTCTGCGCTGACAGATTCTCTTGTCAGCTTGGGATTCTCTGTCTCCCTCGCTCTCTGCCCCTCTCCAATTCATGCTCTCTCTTTCTGAAAAATAAACATTCAAAAAAATTTTTTTTAATTGTTTTATTTTTGTGGTTATTTGTTCCTTTAATTATGGGATGCCTACTTCCTTTTATATCTTGTAACACTTGATTTCTTTGAGGGGCCTATTTTAATATGGCTTCTTCAGTTTTCTTTTGGTAGGTATTTGTAGAATATATCTTCATTCTTTTATTTTAAATTTTTTTAAGTTGTTGGCTTTAATGTCTCACGGGCTTATAAAAATATGGTTGGATTTGTTTTTTTATTCTGATTATCTCTGTGTTTCTATAGGTAAGTTCAATTACAGTTATTATGTTTCCTGATATATTTGTATAAATTTCTACCATCTTTGTGTGTATGTGTGTGATTTCTATTTATACTGATTTTCTCTGGTTCTTTTCACCTTTTATTTATTTTTAAAATCTCCTTGTGGATTGAAGAAGTATTTGCTGTTCTCCTTTGAACATCACAGTCTTTAGAATGCCTTAACTCCTGTTCCTTTCTACCCATTTGTTGTTGTTTTCTAATATTTTAGTTCTCCTTAAAATAGTAATTATTATTATCATTGGTTTTTAAACTCCCATTATTTATCATCATTATTTTTTATATTTATATAGTCAGTATTTGTTTAAATTTATCCACTTTCTTCCAAGTTTCTTTGCTCATGGTTCTTTCTTGTATCTTGATACTTCTAGAAGAACATCTAGAAATTCTCTTCATTAGTGGTAATACATTTGTCTTAAAATGTCTTTAATTTACTCTTATTCTTGAATAAGTATTATAGCTGTGAATACATTTCTAGTACAGCTATTTTCTCTTAGCCCTTTGATGTTATTACTGTATTGCCTTCTGGCTTCTATTATTGGTATTAAGAAATCTACTGACACTCTAATTGTAGACAATTGTCCTTTCTAGATAGTTCTTATTTTTTCTTTTCTCTCTGGTTTTACATAGAATTGTTTTAATTTTTTTGCACTTATTCTTCAGAGTTTTTACAAGCATATGTTTGAATTTCTCTTGCTATAGCTCTATTTTTATTTATCCTATTCCATTCTTTTTTTTTTTCTTTTAAGTAGGCTCCATGTCCAAAGTGGGACTTAAACTCATGACTCTGAGATGAAGATTTGCACACTCTACCAACTGAGGCAGCCAGGGGCCCCTATCCTATTCCATTCTTATCTTACCTCCTGAATATGACCATTCATATTTGCTATCAATTATGAAAAGTTCTTAGCCATTATCACTTTAAATATTGCTTTTCTATTCTTTTGCTTTGTTTTCTAATTTCTGAATACCCATTAGATGTGTATTGCACCTTGCTTTTCTAACTTCTGCTCTTATATCTCTGTGCTGCATTCTAATTTCCTCAGATCTATCTTCTACTTTGCTAATTCTTTCTTCAGCTGTGTCCAATCTGCTAATTAATTTACTCCTTCAGGGTTTTTAAAATTAATCACTTAATGAAATGAAAAACTGCTCACGTGGCAGTTCAGGTGTTCCTAATTGAAAGAAGACAATGTTAACAGAATAAAAGCAATGATCAGATAAGGCCATTCCGTGTTGGTGTTTGGAACAAGACAGAAAGATACTCTGCAGCCATAAAAATAACTAAACATCCTACTATTTTTTTTAACAATTGTAAATATTTATTCACCCAACATGGAAGCACCCAAATACATAAAGCAACTGTTAACAAACATAAAGGAAGAAATTGATAGTGATACAATAAGAGTTGGGGTAAACATCCTACTCTTGATGAATATGAGTGACTACTGCTTTTTTCCAAATGATAACTCTAGCCCAACTTTCATACTCCTGTTTCTTAGATAAAAATTACCAAGATACTCAAGCACCAAATTTCATCCACTTTTTGACAGTATCTAATTCAGAACTGACACTTGCCGTCTTAAACCTTGCTTAGAATCACCCAGTTCAAGAACAAATCCTGTAATAAATCCCTCCCATAATTTCTGTGATGTACATTCTCCTTTATTGCAGCAAGCTAGATAAAGCTAGCTTTTTTGGCTGTAGGTGTGTTCCTGGTCAACCTACTGAGCCATTCAGACGCCCTTATTTTTGCTAATTTTTATTTGAGAGGGATTATTTCTCTGTGTGTTTTATAATTTCCAGTTGTAACTCCATCTTCATTTTGAGACTCCTTCCAGAGTAAATTTTTGTTGTTTCTGTCAGGTACACTGGAAATGCTACCATTTTTATGCCAATTTTTTTTATCAGTTTATTTTCTTGGTTGGATTTTACATAGAGTACAAACTCCCTTTTTAAGTATGTTTGATGATATTTGACAAATGCATACATTTGTGTAACCACTACCACAGTGAAACTATAGAACATTTCCATCACCCAAAAACTTCCCAAGCAAACCCAACTTTTAAGATACTATGTCAGTTTGGGAATTTTTGGACCATGTAGGTAGTATCAGTATACATGTGAAGTCCCTAACTTCATGAGGCTTAGGTTTAGAGATAACTTTTCCGAAGAGATTTTTTTTTTAACTCTGAATCTTCCTATTTGTCTTCCTGTTTGCTGGTAGGAAGACTTTCAGTGCGGTGTAGCTTTTTGATTATCTGGCATTTTGTAGGCATCTTAGTTACATCTTCCTTCCTGGTATGGCCACATGTCCTCATATTCTGTCTCTGATGGGTATTAAACTCGAACATCGTGATTAGCAAGACCTACGATGCTGCTGTCCCAGTTTCAGCTGCCAGTTTACTACTCTGATTTATAGTGCCTCACTCCTCCCCTTTTTTGATTAATACATTTTGTTGAAGTGCAAGTTACATATGGTAAAGTACATAGATCATAAGTAGATAGCTCAATACCTTTTCACAAGAGAACATACCTATGTAACAAGTACCCAGAAAAAGAAAAAGAACATTGCTAGAAATCTTTTAGTATCCTTTCCAAACACTATCTCCTCCCAAAGCGTATCCTTATTCTGCCATCTAACCTCATAGATTAATTTTGTACATTTTTGAACTTTATATAATTGCAATCATACAGCATATACTCTTTTGTGTCTGGCTTCCTTCACCAAGCAACTCATGTTGCTTCATTCATGTAGCTATAGTTTGCTCATTCACATTGCTGTGTATTATTCCATTGCATGAATATAACAGGATTTATATTGTAGGTGGACATTTGGGTTATTTCTAGTTTTCCTCTTTGCTTTGGAGCCTGGGATTTCCCTTTACTTTTTTTCTAGTTCTGTATTTAGTACCATTTAAGAAGCATTTCTAGGTCAGCAATTCAATATGATCCGTGTCAAGACAAATTTTAGGTTTTGTAGGTTGTCAAATCTCCAGACATATAAATCATGTTTCATTTTTTGTTGAAATTCTTACTTGATTCTCATCTAATTTACTTTAGCTGATGACATATTTCTTTTGTCTGCCATTTGTATAAATGGTTTGTTTCCTTTGAACCAATAATGACTGAACACAAACAGGAGGCTAGAGATCATATATATAATTAATCTTGTAGTCATGGTCTCTTGCCAGGGTGGGATGCTGGATAGCAAGACTAGTTTGACATCAATTAGTGTAAAATATTGAAAAAGCCAATAGTATTAAGTGTGGATGTGGTTCTTTGGGTCCAGGATCTCCTGGTTAGTTGACACTGGAAATATGAGTTGAGAAGAAGGCTCTCTTGATGGCTCTGTGGTATGTAATCAACGTGTTGCTAGAAAAGCCACTCCAAAGTGGATCTGCTTTTGCCCTGCAAAAGTAATTGTTCTACTAGATTAGTGGTTCTCACTTTTGTCTCCAGGGGAGATTTGGTAATGTCTGAAGACATTTTTGGTTAGCATGCTATTGGAATCTAGTGGGTGGAGGCCAGGGATGCTGCTAAACATCCTGCAGTGCACAGGACAACCCCCTCCGAACCCCAACCCGAACAAAGGATTTTCCAGACCCACGTGTCGATAGTGCCAAGGTTATGAAGCCCTGAGCTAGACTCTGAGACCATAGATAGCCTCTAAATCAAAGCTATATTTCAATAAGCAAGCTATATTTCAATATCAACTACATTTCAAGAAATGATAACACCACAGTGGCTCATTCTTCTATGATTCTATCCAAATTCTGGCACTCCGTAATAGCCATCTTATACCTGGCTCATTCCAATTCTTTTCAAAACTGTAACAGTGGAGCCTGCAACCACCAAATCCATTCAGAGTTTGAATGAAATTACTAGTATGTGACAGTAACGTAACTAGATATGTACAGCAATTTATTTATAGCAATAAAAAATTAAACAGAATTTCCCTATGATTTATGGCATTATTTTAGTTTTACTATTTGAAAGTTCAAGGCCATAGGGTAGATCAACTGCACAAATAGCATTAGACAAAGAAAGATTTTGACATTGTGCCTTGCAGTTAGACTATAAGGTATTTTTTCCTTTGTTGTTACATTTTGCAGCTTGACTTTAGGGCAAAGGTAAATTTCATTATTTCTCCAATGGAAGTGATTATCTAAATTTGTCTCTTCTTCCTCCAGGCAGCACACACTGCCATCTATTCTTCTGATTCATTTCCCCTAGATAGCTGAGAAGGAGTTTTATAATGATATTATTGGTTTTGTAACTAGTGTTTCCATTGTAATGTTATTACTGAACCAATGTTGTGATAAATGGTCTGTTTATAAGGGGAATCACTTTTACAAGAAGTAGAAAATTAGACACGCTTCTGCTTTGCAATAACAATAAAAACCACAGTGAAAAAATATTCCCCAGTTTATTCCCATCTGTATCAACAGGGAAGCTTTAGAAGATGGCTTTCCCCCAGTCTTCTAAACACAATTACTGCCTACAAATACCATGTCAAAATGCAGTTTTCCTCCACATCCTATTCAAGACCAATACATTTTTAAGCTTATCACAATGTGGGCCCTTTAAGAAAGTCAGGCACTTTAAACCCCACCCCTATGCTGACTTGAAGGAGTCCCTCGGTCTTTCTGAAGCAGTTAGTTGGTGATAAAGCTAAGAGAGCCAACTTGCCCCTTGCTCAGCCTGGAAGGAATGTTTCTGTTGCAATAAGCTCTAAAAGTGGAAGTTTTAAGATAGTATGGGATAGGAAACAATAGGAACTTGTGAAGTATGGAAGCCAGACCTGCTCTAAGATTCTATCACGCTGCTGAATAAAGCGGAAAGAATGCTGTTAAATCTGAGTTCTCCCTGTGGTGCTGCTCCCTGCGAGCTTTACTCTTCCATTTCACCCAGCAAGTGAGTTTTCCAGAAGCCGTTTCTAATTTAATGAGCTGCTGGTCTCATGTACCAGATCCCCAAAAAGAAAAGTGAGGGAGAGAAATAAATTTCAATGAAAATTACACTGGATCACTTCTAACAATTTACATTGGCTATATTTCTTAAGAGCAAAGCCAATTCTTTTTCTTCTTTTCTCCTGCCACACCAACAATGACTAAGTTCAGAAGTCCTTTAGCACTAAAAAATAACTAGGAGAAATCTGGGGGTTAATTGCAGTTGGCATTTCTCAGCTCTCTGCCAGAAGCAGCCATTTTGGTAAAAGATGATGTCATTTGGAACACTTGGGGTTTTAGTTTATTCCGAGGTACCAGTTTCCATTAGCCACAGAATAACAGATTAATCATTAGATCAAATTTAGGTTTAAAGATAACAGAGGAGTAGGAATAAAAATCATTAAATTCCACCTCTTTATCCTTCATAGCACATTATAAACTTTTCCAAAAGTTCAAAGCAATAGAAAATTTTCACACCTTTTTTTTTTTTTTTTTCCTTTCCTATTTTCTGTTTCCAAGTGTTTGTTCTTCCCTTGACTAAGCTTGGTAATAACTAGTCTGGTCAGTTTCACTTTCCAATTTTTATACATAAGTGAAAGCTGTTTTGTGTCAACAGTTTAAAGATGTTTAGAATCGTCTCACCTGCTGGGCGGATTTCCTGCAAGCCTTTCTTTGGGAGAGAAGAGGGGGAATAAAAGGTTATTTAGAATTTTATGCTTCAAAACTAGAACCCTGAATTAGATCACATCAGAGTAATTAATGCTTTATTTTTAACCTATTAAAGTTTTCTGGAAGTGGGCAAGAGGGTGATGGTTATGCTGTATTCCCACTTAATCATCATTATTTGTACAGCATAATGCTTTGTCTGCAGTTACCTTAGAAAACTGGCACTTAAAGAGATGGGTTTTAATCCACAGAAAGTGTTTCTTTTTTCTTTTTGGATTAGATAAACGCTAGTCTCTTAATCCTATTGCGTGACACGTCCTGGCACTGTTCTCAAAATGTGAAGAGAAAAAGAAAAGAAAGTTGCACCGTGTTTAAAGATTGAGCGCAGTGTGGTTTATGAGATTATTAGGAGGAGGAGCAAAGAGAGTGGCATGTCTCTTCCGCAAATTCTTAACGAGGTTAACCTGTGGCTGCTGTTGTTCCACCCCACTCGGGCTCCTGGCAGGGGAACTTTCTGTTCTCTTAGCGCTATCCTAGGCTTCCCAGTTGAGCTCTCCGAGAAGATAAAACTCAAAGGGCTGCGTGTATGTTTCAAACAGACAGAGGGAGACAGGAGCACACGCAGTCGGCGGAAGACGGGGCCACGGCCCGGCCACGGCCCGGCCACGGCTGAATGCGGGAGCCGGGTGACCTTTCCACGTGTCCCCGACACCTGCGAGGCTAGCGGGGCACCGGGTTTCCTTTTCCCGGGAGCCGGCGCGAGCCCGGAAGAGGCTGGGCGTTTGGGGGCTTAGGTCGGGGGGCCGGGAGGCCCTCCTTCGGAACACGTGCGGCCAGCGCGCAGCTGGTGCGAGGGCTGACCTGGCCTTCCCGCCCCGGCTGGGCCCGCGAGTCCCTGGCCCGCCGGCAGGCGCCGGGAGGCGGGCCCCGGCGGTGGCGGCGGGCGGGTCCCGGAGCTTTCGGCCAGCTCTTTAGGGCGGCCTAGCGAGCGCGCCAGGCCCGGCTGGAGCGAGCCCCAGTGCAGTACTGCCCGAGCCCGGGCGGGGTCTCTGTTCTCTGGCAGAGGAGGTCCCTTGGCAGCGGGAAGCTCCCTCTCTTTCTCTCGCCGCCGCTCGGAGTCTGCGCCCTGCTGCCAGGCGCCCAGCTCGGCGCTCCCCTGTGCTCGCCCGGCGCCCACTCATTCGCAGCCCGGCCTTCGTCGCCGCCGCCTCCCTGCTCCTCCTCCTCCTCCTCCTCCTCCTCCTTTCCCCAGCCCGCCGCGGCCATGGCGGACAGCGCCAGCGAGAGCGACACGGACGGGGCGGGGGGCAACAGCAGCAGCTCGGCCGCCATGCAGTCGTCCTGCTCATCGACCTCGGGCGGCGGCGGTGGCGGTGGCGGCGGGGGAGGCGGCGGCGGTGGGAAGTCGGGGGGCATTGTCATCTCGCCGTTCCGCCTGGAGGAGCTCACCAACCGCCTGGCCTCGCTGCAGCAGGAGAACAAGGTGCTGAAGATCGAGCTGGAGACCTACAAACTCAAGTGCAAGGCGCTGCAGGAGGAAAACCGCGACCTGCGCAAAGCCAGCGTGACCATCGTGAGTTGCTCCCCCGGGGGGCGCGCCGCGGCGCCGACCTCCGCCCGCCTCCGGGAGAGGTTGCACCTGGACCGGGCAGCCCCCGAACTCCCCGAGCCTTCCGGGGACCTGCAGCGAGCACACTCTGCCAAGAACTGCTGGCCCCTGGAGGGTCGGGGAGAGGGAGGTGTCCCTTTGGGGCCACGCGAGTCTGGCCTCCCTCAGGGGTCAGGCCCCTCGCGGGGTGCGGGAGAAAGCTGCTGGGACAACCACCCACATTCTCTTTTCGCCACTGGGGAGGAGGCCCCTCCCGGGCAGTGCTGGAGACTGGTGGCGTGGCTGGGGGGCGGGGTGGGACTTTTTTTTTTTTTTTTTTTTTTTTCAGTCACAGCGTGCCTGAGGTGTACGTCCAGAATCTGGGGACCCCTAGGCTGTGGGAGAGGGAGGAAGCCGGATTAGGTTCCGGGGGCCTGCCTTAGGGTGCGGGGGCTGCGTAGCTGGGCTGGGCACTTCGCTGGCATCTGTACGGCGCTAGCTTGATCGCCCGGGGAGGGGGCGGGAGAGAATGGCTGGGAATCCGGGAAGTGGAGTTTTCTGGCCAGGATTGAGAGGGAAGGGCGGGTACCGGAGCTGATGCTCCCACCTCCGTTGGAAGTCCTTTCCTTGGTTCGGGTTGAGTGTAGGGGGTGCCAGCGGCAGTGCACAGCCTGGAGAATGCAGCATCTTACACTAAACCTGGATAGAGTGAAGGGTGGGTGTGCAGCTTGGACAGGCTGAAACCGTGAAGGGTATCGACTGACTCCTTTTCCCTTGCGGAGGAGGATGTACGTGTGTTTGCTTCATTGGTGGTGGAGTGTCTAGGGATATTTAGCCTCTGAGTCCAGATACTTGATGAGAGAACAGACTGTCCTGTTTCCACCTGGCGCCCGAGGCTCACCCAAAGAGGGTAAGATTAGGTGTGTAGTCTCCCTCCTAGCGAAGCAGGCGGTTAGAAAGGCCACTATAGCCGTGATGAGGCGAAACATAACTGGAAAAAGTACACCGTGTGCTCTCACCTAATATCCCTGCCAGCTAGCCACATCATTAACATGCAGAATCCCCATACAGACAACTCTATTCAGATCAAAACAGTTTCCCAGCCAGGAGCTGAGAAGAAAATGTCAAGAAATCAAGGGCATAAATTACCATAGTTGCTGCACCGTAGCTGATGAGACTGAACCTTCAGATGGAGAAAAAAACATGAATTTGGGAATGGATCAAAGATGACAGTCTGGAAATGAAACGGGGCAAGTTTAGGATGCCCCTGTGCCAGAAAAAGTCTTCAGCAGAGAAGTGAGTGTGTATGTGTGAGTGGGTGTGTATGCTCCCCCAGTGCTAGCTCATACATGGGACCTGGATGGCATTCTGAATTTGCTTAAGAAGCAGATTTCCACCAAAGTTTCAGTGTGATTGGCAGCCTAAATAGAAATTGATTATAGAAAGACACTTAGCATGCTCAAATCCAGTCCTGGTGAATGGAATGGGAACAACATTCACGCGTTTCCAGACTGTCAAGTTCTTGAAGTGCCCTTTTGGTAGGAAGAGGGAGGAATTTGCAGAGGCAGCCACTTCCAAGCCTTCTCTAGCTTTCTTGGCCGAGAGGGAGGTCTCTGCTGAGTGGGGGTTTGAGAAGAGGGGGAAGTTGGTGGAAGCAGTTTATTTAAGGTTTGAGTTAGTAAATGAGAGGGTTAGTCTCTTGGAGAATGTGAACCATAGAAAGTAGTAAAACTTATATGAAACAGAATCTCTAGCCTCTTGTATACCGTGAGCAATTCAGGCTGTTTTTGTTTGTTTGGGAGAGAGGATTAGGGGTGGAGATACTGTGAAAGGGTATCTGTTTGACAGTTGACCGTATTATAAGTAGGTCTGTAAATTATACACAAACACGTTGGCTTCACATGGACAAATGTGTTCATTCCTGGTGCATAAGATTGGAGGCCTTCTGAACACTTGGTTTGACGAGTGTGTGAGGTGGTAGCTTTATTTCTTAGCACTTACCCTCAGCTAAAACTGACACCCCACCAGATATACTTTGTGAAATGTGGCCGTACTGAGTAGAGTTTTAATACTGTTTTAGATGACAGCCTACAAGTACCTTTTGGTACTCAGTTCTTCTTTGATCTCTAATTCATACTTTCAAGGAAACAAAAATGCTTGTGGTTTACCTGGTTCCTTAGTATTTGACAGGTGTTATTAAGGCAAATGCAGAGAAGAGTTCTTTAAAGCTTTTGAGAATTTTGGACCCAGGTTGTGTTGAAGTGGGCTTGACCTCTCATGTATGCAATATGGGAGGAGAGATGTGTGTGACTGTGTGAAATGGGTCTGTGGGTGTAAGGAGCCCACTGAACAATACTGTGTCGTAGTTTCTGTCAAGGTTAAGCTGGACAACCCCTAACAACTCTAAGTTAAACGTAGCCCTTATTAGTATCTGCCTAGAAAGTTTGTGATAAGGCCTATATTCAATTCAATGAAGGCCTTGCTAGATTTTTCATATTTTAGTTAATTTAAAGGGAAGATGGTGTCATAATCCTATTACTTGCTCTCCTGGCTCTTATTAGTTCCTTTACTTACAATATTAACTTTAATATTCTTGAGCACTAAAGGTGATTGTGAGTGTCTTTCCTTTTCCCTGCATAAGTCCAGGAAGGTACACTGCTAATCAGCCACACTGTGGAAGAGTGTGGCTCTTTTTTTTTTTTTTTTTTTTTTTAGCAGCTTATTTTTTTAGAGTAGTTTTAGGTTTGCAGCAAAATTGAGGGGAAAGTACAGAGATTTCTCACATATTCCTTGTCCTTTCCCTCCCCAATTATCAACACTCCCCACCAGAGTGGTGCATTTGTTCCAACTGATGAACCAACTTTGACCCATCATAATCACCCAAAGTCCTTAGTTTACATTAGGGTTCATCTTGGTGTTTGTACATTCTGTGGGTTTGGACAAATGTATAATGACACGTATCTACTATTGTAGTATCCTGCAGAGTAGACCAAGTACTTTAAAACTCCTCTGTGCTTTGCCTTCTCATCCCTCCCTAACCTAGCACCCACTGATCTTTTTTTACTGTCTTCATAGTAATCCATTAACCTGTGAAGGACTTAGTTGTTTCCAAGGTTTGGCAATTAAGAGTAGAGCTGCACCAGACATCTGTGTGCAGGGCTTTGTGTGGACAAGAGATTTCAGCTGTTTTGAGTAAATACCAAAGAGTGCAATTACTGGATTGTATGGTTAGAGTATTTTTGTTAAGCAACGGCTCAATTGTCTTTCCAAAGTGGCTGTACCATGTTGTATTCCTACCAGGAGTGAGTGAGCATTCCTGTTGATCCACATACTTGCCAGCTTTTGCTGTTGTCATTGTTTTGGATTTTGGCCATTCTGATAGGTGTGTAGGTACCTAATTGTTGTGCCCTCTTTTAAAAACCAGTCCAAAGGCTAGTAGAAATCTTAACTAGTGATCATTTCTGTGTATTTTGGTATATAAATGCTTACTTGGATCATGCTACCTATTTAATAAAGGACCGGTTTCATGGGTCCCTGTTCTCAGCATCTGTATGATAAAGTTAAACATAATCTCTAGGGAAGAATCAACTGGATGAGGCCTTTCATCCGTGTGTCCAAGTGCCTGGTGCATCTGGGAGTCACGAGCTTGCCCCTAGTATGTTTTACTTGGGGCTTACGCGAAGAGTGGAATGTTTTTGAGTGATTATCCAATTTCTCCCAGTAAATCAGCAGTGGAACCAGGATGCTGATTATAGCTCATAATTTCTTCTTTGGCGTGGAGAAAGTACACAAAAAACAAATGCTCAGTCTGTTGAATAGCTTTTATATGTTACGCTATATTTATCCTGCTTTTATTGTGGGTGAAAATGTAATTGGAGATGATCTGATTCATTGTAGTAAGAGGTGTCCAGGGGTCGTGGTCTCTGAGATGAGGAAATGCTATAATGGGCGTTAGTTGGATAGTTTTAGAGTTCTAGATGAGCTGCTAGTATTCTCAGTATAAGTGGAGCTTTCACCTGGCATGGCTAGTCTCTAAGGCGTATGCCTTTTCTAGACTGGTTCAGACCTAATAGCATGTGTCTGGTTTGAAAATAAAGGCCTAGTATTTGAGTATCTTTCTCTAACTATAAAGTTAGTTCTTTATTATAGAACTTTAGGGAAATACAGAAATACAAAGGAATTTTGAAGTTACAGTAGAAAAACAGGTTTGTATGGCATGATTAGAAAGCCTGGCTATTTTAAACATCAACAGTGTAATGGTTTCATTAACCAATAAAATCTTCCATATAGTAAATGTTGTGGATTTGGGGTTATTTACTCTGGAAGCTTAATACACTATTTTCCATTTTTAAGACTTAATTTTGGCAGACTCTGAAGTTGTCAGATTGACATTGCCCTTGTAAAGAGGTGTGGTGTATGTCTTTTTTTGTTGTTAAAATTTTTTTTTTCCCCCGCTTAGATTCTTAATGGAAAACACCCAGCTTTAGACAGAACTTTGAGAACGTCTGACTTCACAGTTAGGTCTAATTGTACATGGTTCAGTTTTGTTACAAAGGCTATATGGTTAGCTTTCTTCTGCAGTTGAAATTCTTCATGTTGATGTCTCTTCTGTTTCATGTAATGTAATTGTATTTGATTAAAAAAATACAGAATGTTAGAGGAGATTGTGACAGTCTTTTGCGGTGTTCCTTTTGTTTTGCTGGGGTGGGAGAATCACCAGTACCTGGTTTGCAGTGACTCTTGTTCAAGACCAGAGACACTGGCCTACAGCAAAAATCTGAAACTAGTTATTGCCTGTTTAAAAACATTCAGTGGCTCTCCATTACCCTCTGGATCCAGGTAAACTTTCTGTGGTTTACCAGGCCCTTCTTGCTCTGGCCCCTGCTTGCTTCACACACCTGCCCCTCAACGTCTAGAAGCTCTCACTTGGTTGAACTGCTAGTTGCTGGAATTTCAATAGGTCTCTCTGACTCCTCTGGGATAGACTTCCTGCCCTTACTGCTATCCCTGACTCCTCCCTTCCCTTCTACCTCGTAAATCCTAGTAGACTATAGTACCTTTTCCACCCCCACCCCAGTGCGCATTGCCACTGCCTCTGTACCAGCCACACAGTGGGCTTTGTGCCCATTCATGTGCTCCCACAGGACCCATCTGTCACTCCCTCTACCACCCCATCACATAGGTGCCCCTCAGCAGGGGTATACATTCTTCCAGGGGCAGATTTTGCTTTGTTCACTCCCATTTCTCAGTGCCTGGCATGTGGTAGATACTCAAGGGTATGTTGAGTTGACTCAGGAGGCCCTGGGTACTGCAGTGGTTGTTGTTTTGTGCCCATTCTGTCTTGTCCTTGTACTAATAGGGTCACTCTCCTGCTGCATGTGTTCTGAACAACAGCACATATGGGTTTCGCAGGGGTTGGTTAAAGAGGCTAGATGGATGAATGAATACAGTGTATACTTTGGGGGACCATTACAATCAATGCAACCCAAGCTCTTGTTTTCTAAGGGTGGGTGAGGTTATAGGTTACCTTGTAGCTATATCTAGATGTTCAAGATACACTTCACCTCTGAAAGGGGGACAAAGTGTCTTCAGTTTCACCTTTCCAAGGATTTTTGAGCCAGGCTTTTAGGGGGAAAATGTGGTTCTGTTGGCATGTTCAGATTTACCACTTCAGTTTTGGTAATGGTGACAGATCATTTCAGTGTTTTCTGATGACTTTCGTTAGTTTTGAAATGCCCCACAGCTGCCTCTGGGAAACAATGTGCTATGGTGCATCTCTGCAAGTACCCGTGACCTGAAGCTTTATTTGGGGAAGTATCTGCAAAGGAGATTGGGAGACTTGGCTGAATCCTTGTAGATGTCCATGGGAGGCTTGCAGGGTGGAGTTGCAGGGGCTTGGTAATGGTGTCACACGCAGTGTGCTTGCATTTCTTCTTAAATGCCTTGCAGCGATCGTTGCATTTACACCTAGAAATGCTCATCTGACCTTTTCAACTACAGCCAGGCTGAACCAGGAGTAACCTTCCTCTTCCTCTTTCCCTCCCATACTTCTTCCCTCAGTGGGTAGGTGTTGCTTTTTGTTTTCAATCACAATGCAGCTGCTTTTAGATAGATTGAATTATTGTCAAAGCTGGTGAAGTCAGTGTTCACAGGTTCAGTGTGTTCTTGCTTGGTGGTGGTTGAAATTTTTTGACAGGGAAACTAATGCTCTGGAAAATGTTTCTAATCATCAGGATCTCAGAGTGGTGTTAACTTGCAAACTCTTCCTTCCCCAATATTGTCAAATTTTCTTATCTTTCATGGCTGTGAAACTCACAGCTGTGAGTTTTATTTCAGTGTTCATTCCAGTAAATTACAAACCTTACTTTGCAGAGGTGTTCTCATTTAGGTGAGAAGAATGTTCAAAAAAGGCTAATTGTTTGATTTATGGTTTATTTAGAAATAACCCACCCCCTTATTATTGGTCCCTAGCTCTAATGTATGGGGTACAGTTTAGTGATTAAAATTCATTATAATACTTATTTAATGATGGGAAATTTTCTGTGATTTCTTCCCCCCTTTGCCTTGTCAGTAAGGCACAAAATGGTATGTGAGGAGTACAGCCTGAAAAATAGGCACGATTCAACCTCCCAGTACTTCTCGGAGTACTGGCCTCCTGGGTGCCAGTGCTCTGAAGCACTCAGAAGCAGTGTAAGGGCTTCTCTAGCAGCTTCCCAAGCATTACACTGGACTTGCCGTCAGCTTGGCCCTGGCTTGCTGATGTAGCGACTCAGCAGAGGAACAGCCATTCCCTCTCCAGCACTTTCCAGTCCAGAGAGTGGTGAAGTGCAGGTGCAAGCAAGAAAGGAGGTTCAGCAGACTCTTTTAGGGGTTCCAGGGAGGGCTATGTCACCCTCTTTGTCTTGTTGAGTCCCTTCAAGGGAAATGATGTGCCCTCTTCACTCACAGTTTAATTAGCTTGTAGTTGGTTTTATAAGGCCAAGATGGGGAGAACGGGTTGCTCAGTTTGTCTATGTTGAGGTGGTACTGGGAGGTTTTTGTTTGTTTTTAATTTTCTTTTTTGTTTTTGTGGTGATTGAAAAGAAATGCCACTGATGTCTTAATTTTATAATTTGCATCTGCTGGTAGATTGAAATGATCTAGGTGGTTTTTCCTCTATTCCTGTTATGCCCTGAGGCCCACCCACATTCCTTTCATGGAATACTGTTGGATGGATCGAATTTCCTAAGTCTTTAATCCCAAACCATGTGAAAGTAAAGACTTCATACAGAAAAGTTAATTAGAGATACTAGTTTATGGGCAATTCCAAATTCCAGTTTGTTTGTTTTTTTTTTTTTTTTTAAGCAATGTTGATTGACGGGATAATCTTCCATGCATCTGTTCCAGATCAGACCAGCCTCCTGTGGGTGCCAGGTGTGTGTCCAGGGTGATCTGGCTAATACCCTCCAGGGCATCTCAGGGCACCTCGGATCAAATGAGGCCACTTGGTACTGAGGAGCAGAGTTAGGATATTTAGCCAGACATTGGTCATGATTCAAAAAAGTTTTCCATAGAAGGAAAGAGGAAAGTGACAGAGTGAAAACAACATGGAAGTCTGTATGAGCTAAGGAAAGTTCTTCGAAATCTAGTACCTGCAGTAGATGAAACACTTCATGTGTTGCTTTCCTAAGCAAAGAGTCTTTTTTGTGCAGTTGGCTTTTTGTGACTGAATTAGAAAGGTTAAAATAGTCTTGAGAAAAATAATTTATTTGGTGTTTAATTATAGAAAGAGCTTCTCAACTTGTGACATTATTTTCATGTAAGTGGTGATTGTTTTTCTGTTATCCTAATATACCAACTCAAATAATAACTTTTATTCTATTGAGATTTTTGTTTTTGGTGGTGTTTTTTTTTTTTTTTCCCTTTTTTTTTTTTTTTTTTTTGGTCTTCACTAGACAGGCCTTAATTTATCTAAACAAAGACATTTGCTGAGAGTCAAAACATTGTGTCTCTGCTTCATTTAGGAGCTTCTGATTATAGAAACACTAAAATTTGAGGAGAAAAAAATTGGCTAGATGCTTTTAACATCTTTGCTAACCAGAGTACAATTTAAACATATACACCATAGTGGCACCTGGGTGGCGCAGTCGGTTAATCGTCTGACTTCAGCGCAGGTCATGATCTTGCAGTTTGTGAGTTCGAGCCCACTCAGGATCAGTGCTGACAGCAGGGAGCTTGCTTGGGGTTCTCTCTCTCTCCCTCTCTCTCTTTGCCCCTCCCCCCCCATACACTTTTCAAAATAAATAAATAAACATTAAAAAAATACAGTAAAATATACACAACATTAAGTTACCAGTTTAACCATAAGTGTACAATCTAGTGGCATTAAGTGCATTCACAGTGTTGTGCAACCATTACCCATTTCCAGAACTTACTATCCCAAACAGAAACTGTCTCTATTAAATAATACCTCCTCATTTCCCTTTACCTGTAGGCCCTAATAACCTCTATTCTTAGTGACTTAAAAATTACTTTTAAAAAATTTTTAAAGGAAAAGTTTATAGTGATCTACAAAAGCAGCTAGCTGTTTTTTATTATCCTGGTGTTAAAGTTATGAATTGGGACTGAAAAGATTTTAAAGTGCTGTTGTTATCTTGCTCCATCTCCAGTTTTTATTGTTATTGGGGCTTTCCCTCATCTGGTTTTCTGTCATTCAGCAAATATGGATGGTACCCCAGCCCTGGGCTCAGCACTTTTGGTCCTACTTTGCATTTAGAGGAGGCACCCTCTCAAGAAGAACCTTGGGAGGGAGTAACCCACTGTCAGGGGACAGGACTTTGCCCTGACTCCTCATCAATCATGGGTACTTTTTTTTTTTTTTAATTTAAGTTTTGTATTTTTTAAAATTAATTAACTTTTAAAAAGGTTTTATTTTTAAGTCATGTCTACACCCAGCGTGGGACTCAACCCTGAGATCGAGTCGCATGCTCCACCTACTGAACTACCCAGGCGCCCCTCTTTGTGTGTGTGTGTGTGTGTTGCAAGCAATTAATTTCCTTGATGGCATTTTGAATAGATCACAATTTAAGAAAGGTTGAAAAAACCCAAAAGATTGAAAAAATTAATTAACAATTCTTATTTACCAGCATTGCTCTATTTCCAAAGCAGATTGTGTTGCTGTGATAACAGCTAATATTCATGCAGCACTTACTGTGGGGTTAGGTACTGTTGGGAGGGATCTGCTTGTATTTTCTTATTTAACCCTTAGCACCATCCTGTGGGGTCAGTACTGCTGTAATGGCTCAGAGAGGTTATATAACTTGCCAGCTTTCCAACGCAGGCCGCGGGTGGAGCGGGGGGCGGAATTTGAATGCAGGCCTGTCCTCAGAGCATAAGTGCAGGCTGCACAGCCTGGGGAGGGTGGGGTATAAGTCAATTTATGATCAGTTTTGTCTTTATTTTGTTGTGGGCGTTTTCCTCCTCGTTTTCTGCACTCCTGTTCCTTCAGTGAGAGCAGTCACGGCTGCCCTGTCACCACGACAAATTCCCGGGATGCCAGGCCTAAGGGGGTGTTTCCAGGGTAGCAGACTCCCTGCCTTGGAAGAGAAATGGTGATGGGAGGGGGCAGCCTGTGGCCTATCCAGGGAACCCTGGTAGGTTGCCCCTGTGCTTATAGCACAGCCATCTGGGCTCCCCTCTTCTCCCTCCCTTTGCTCCTGTCCCAGTCTGGAATCAGTCTCTTTGTACTTATTTTATAACCTCTACTTAAAAATAGTCTGACAAGCGCAGTCATAGTGGATTTTTTTTCTTTTTTAAACAAACGTATTGATCACCTGCTGTATACTAGGCAATGTGCCATATATATCAGTGGGATGAGACAGCACTTGGGAAGTTGGTGAAGGGCCCCTGACTCAATCTGCAAGTGGGGACCGTAGTCCAGGCTGTGATTTTTAAGCTACAGCCTGAAGGATAAATGGAAGTTAATCTAGAGGAAGATGGGGGCAGAGGCGTGGCAAGAGGGGCATTCCTCCCTGACTCAGAACCTGAGTGTTGGGGAAAGGAGGCAAACTGGGGAGGAGAGCAGGACCCTGCTAGGCAAGCCTGGTGGGTGCCATTTCTGGCTCCCCTCCAGGAGCTGACTGCAGAAGGGGGGTGGGGAGGGGACAGGGGAACAATAGGAACAGTCCTGTATTTTCATAATCTGCTCTGGCTGCTTAGTGCCGACATTTCTTCGTGTTTTCCTCCTAAGCTATTTGAAGGCACATACTTTGTTATTTATCACCTGTGAGATGATCTTATTCCTTGGTGGTAGCTACATGGTACTGTCTTTTACTGTGTGCCTGGTACATTTCAAAACACTTTTTGTGGGAACTCCTAGCAACCCTTTGCCATCTCCATGTCTCGGAGGAAGAAATGAGGTGTAGGTGTCAGTGACACCTTGAGGGTCACAGTAAGTGGTAGAACAGGGATTTGAACATAGGCAGTCTGAGGGTACCTCACATGAGACTGGTGCAGAAAAGTCCTGCCATTTGAAGGATCATTTCTCCCACAGCCTTGACGCTGTAGGAGATGCTCCGTAAACTTTGTGGGATTTGTTTTGGGGGTGCCCAGGTTTTCATAAACTCTAATGGAGTATGACATGCTTACAATGAAGTGCACAAGGTTTGAATGCACAAATTTATGCTGCACGAACTTACAAATGAATTCACCAGTGTCATCATCACCCTGCTCAAGCTACATGCTATTATCATCATTTCCTTCACCAACCTCCCCTGTCCTCTGTTCTAGTCCTCACACCCCAGAAAATAACCTTGCACTGACTTCTGTCACTGTAGATTTGTTTTGCTTATTTTTAAACTTCCCATAAGTGGTTTTATACGGAACGTTTTTATTGCGTGTCTGGATTCTTTGCTTTGATATCCTAGTTTGTATATTTACTGATATTAAACAGTATCTCTGTTGTTGCATATAGAGGTAGGGTTTTTTAAAGCTGTGCAGTATCCCCATTTTGTGTGTCTGTGGAACTGTTCTGGCGTGTGCCCTCTGGGTCACCCCACCCCTTCCCTCAGCAGTGCTCACTGGGCAGTGGGAAAGGAGGGTGGCACACCAGAGGATGCGAGGCCCTGCGGGACGTGGCTCCCAGTCATTGGAGGCTCCGGCCACCTTACTAGCTAAGTTACATTGCGTTCAGAGCCTGTGAACCGTGGTGGGCTTACTACCTTCTTTAGCATACCTCTGTCCTACTGCTGTTGTAGGTGTAAAATGAGAGCATGCACATCAGAGTGTTTTGATAATTTGTGAACTAATATTCCCGTGGAATATGGTATTTAGATTATTAGTACCCCCATACTTCCTATTGTTTTCCAAAATATATTTCAGAATCAAAACTTTTTTCTTCGTAAGATGGTGTTATCAAAATAACATCTGGAAAGCTGAGGGGGGAGGCGATTGAGGCCCCAAGCCCTGAGCTGTCTGGAGGCCTTAAGTTGGGGAGCTCTGCATCCTGGCTTTTTAGGGCCTGTGTTTCTCTGGCAGTTTGGGATGCCTGGGAACCTGGCCGATTTCCTAGGGTTTGGTGAGTCAGGAGTAAGCCAGCCTGTGTGGTGGCGTAAAAATAAAAGGAGAGCAAGAGGCAAACATGTTTCCTAAAAGAGATGCATTTTTCCTTGTAGGTCGGTTGTAGGGCTCTTTCTGTCATTTCTTGAAATAGGAGCCGACGTGTGCCTTTTCCTAGTTTTCTGTCTTTAGCACTGTGGGCAGCAGACAGTCAAAGCTAGCTTCTCTGTTTTGTGACTTCTGACCCTGTTTCAAGGGAGTGTGGATTCCAGAGGGTGGGCTTTGATGGCTGAGACACCAGTGCCACTCCTGTTTAGCTGCTGGTCTAAAGAACAGAAGCCAAAACATGAATGTCTTTGAAATTGACTGACTTTGCAGGTTTGCGGTTCCTGAATGATGAAGGACAGCTCCAGCTTGTGAGCCAGGACCAGTCTGTGCGAGGCTGGTAGTTTTCTGTCTGCAGGGGACTCCTCAAGTGACCTGTACTCTTTCTGTTGCCTCTGGATCTTTCTCTCTAGCAATAGAAATGGGACTTTTTGAAGGTTGAAGGAACATGCTTTTCACCAGGGCACGGTTGTGGTTTTATTGTCCCAGTGTGAAGGCTTTTGGTATAATGGAAGGGGGGCAAGGAGGACAGTTGGTATAATTCAGGGACTCAGCCAGCATTGTAAATAAGTTAAAGTAAGCCTTCTGGAACCCAGGAAAGCCCTTACTACTTTTGCTGAGGAGGTGTGGCCATAAGCCAAGACTGTTGGAGTCTTTTGGTCTGTCTCAGTCCCCCTCCCAAAGTACTTTGAATGCCTTCCCATTCTTTTTCAGGTAAGAGAGATTAGCACTAATGACTTTAATCCTTTATTTGGTTCGCTCTTGCTTGGCCCAGAGCCCTGTAGCTCTGGGTCATTGGAATTTCTGTTGGGTGATGTGAAAAGGCAGTTGGAATTCACTTGTTAGCCCACAGATGAAAACCATTAGGCTTTGCCACATAGCACTGCCACAGTGTATTCTTTCTCTAGTTCTCACTTTCCTGTGGGTCCCACTGCTCACCTTTTTCGTTTTTATGCTCTCAATTTTATGTGTTGCAGAACAGCATTCTCCGCTAGGCCATCTGTGTGGATTATCCCTCCTTTCAGTTTTATTCATAAGCTCCTTTGTTTTTCCACCCCAAGGTTCTTTGAGTGAACTTGATATAATGGAGAGAGATTTGGAAACCAGATAGGGTTGCCAGATTTGGCAAATAAAAACAGGATGAGGAACCATATTTGAATTTCAGATAAACAATGAATACTTTTTTAGTATATGTATGTTCCAAGTGTTGCATGGAACTAGGTATACTAAGAAATTATATGAAATGCAGATTTAATGACGCATCCTGTATTTTATCCAGCAGTCTTAAAACCCATAGGACTTAAAAATATCTCCATTTTGCTTCTTCCTGGTTCTGTGATCATTTGGCCTTTTATCTGACCCCAAAGACAACATGCCTTCTTTAAAAACAGATCATATTATCTTAGCTCTCAGGTTTGCCTCATGAATGAGGTGACTTCTGAAAGCCCTCAGGACACAGGCAGCACGTGACTTCCTTTTCCCTCTTTGTCCAGTTATTATGGATTGGCCCATTTTCTTTTTCTTTCACAAAGCCAACCCAGTGCGCTTTCCTTAGTGTGGCTTGTCGGGGTTTTCAGGACCTCAGCCCTTCTTCTTCCTCAACTACTCTGTTTGCTTTCACTTTTTCTGCCCTTCCACCACCCACGTATTTATTTGTTCCTCTCTGGAAGCCACCTTTGTGTGCCTCAGGTGTCCCTTCTCTTTGGCCATGTGTTACCAACCCTCTCATTTCATTTCTCCTTTCCTTCTCAACCTGAGATGGCATGGGAAGAATGGGGCCTCTTGGCTTCTCACAGTTCCTGGGGCCAGGTGACGATCGCGTATTATTTTGGGGCCTCAGTCTTCTCCTGTTCCCTGGGAAGGCTTGTTTAGGATTCAGGGATGACTCACTGGCAGCCTGCGTGTGGCCCACAGCGAGTGGTTTAGCTTTGGAGATTTAGAAGACTTCTGAAAGAGAATGTGGTGGGACAGGCACGGATGCTCTGGTTGTCTTGGGCATCACTTCTGCTGCTTCTCACGCCTACAGCAGCTGCACTTGCTTATTTCCTTCCTGTTCCGAAGGCACTTGGATTGGAGACCCTGGAGCTATGCTGTGGATAGTGACTGATGGCACTGTGCGCCTGTTTAATTGAGTTAGCTCCGGAAACAAAGCCACAGGGCACAATCGTGCCACTTTACAGGCTGAGGGAGCTGAGGTCTGGGGTCAGTCAGCTCATAGGTGGTGGGGCCAGGACTTGGCAGCCTGCCCCTGGAGCCCCTGCTCTTAGCCACTGGGGTGTATTCCTGCAGCTATAAGGGTCTTCGAAATTTCTTGTAGGAGCTGGGAACATAGCACAGTTTTGTTTTTTAAATTCATAACCTTAGTCCTTGGCCTGTTGTCTGGGAAGTTGCTGTAATTCATGGGTGGTGAATCCGTAGAATCAGTTTCCTCTCAAAAGCATCCTTCTTACTGTCCCTTAAAGATGTTTCTGAGAGTTTTCTTGTGACCTTCTTATAACTTTAAAAGATTATGAGGTATCCTTGGTGTTTATTTAACTCAGCCGATTTTGGATATCTACCAAGTGCTGGCTCTACGCTTGAGACGTCCTTTTAGGAGCACGGTGGGGTATGATGAATAACTGAGTGCCTGGCCCTGAGCTAAGGGCATCGGAAGCCCAAGCAGACCTGGGGCCTGCTGTGAAGAGGCTGAGGGGCTGGTGGGAGAGACTGGTGAGAAAGCAGCGACCATGGCACAGTTGAAGGAAGATGGCGAGTCACCCATGCAGGGCTCACACAGTAAAGAGGAAACTGTGTGGAGCGAGAGGAAGCGGATGTAATCCAGGGCCTGGTTGCCCCAGTAGGGGAGCTGTAGAGAAGACCACTCCTTGGGGGTGCAGAGAGTTTGGAACAGCAGGATATCACTCCCATCCTCCTCTGGAGGACAGAGGGAGGAGGAAGTGTTATCGACCCAGGGGCAGGGGGCACCAAGAGAAAGCTGGAGCCAGCTGGGCCTTGAGACAGGAATGCTGCCTAGGGTGGATAAGAAGGGGAAGAACACCCCGATTCTCCCTTCTCCCAGCCTCCGGTCTCTTGCCAGTACCTCTGCCTGGCTACACCCAGGGGCAGTTAGCTGGCTTCAGGGGACTGGGAGTTTCAGCCTTCAGAGGTCACCCCGTGCAGAGTGGGAGGAGGGCAGTGGGGATCTGGGGCCAGTCAGACCTGGGACTGGCTCAGGAAGAAATGAAAATGGAACGGCTATGTTTGGCCTGGGCTGTCGTCGAACACTTCACAGATGACAGAGTGTTGGCGGACTTGTAGGTTTTTATTTCCCCAGGAGGATGTGAGTGAAGGACATGCCAGGGAGATCTGCATGGACGGAGGCATGGCCGCTGGAAACCACAGGCTCCGCTTGTAGCAGCTCCTCCAGCTCTGAATGGCTGAATTGACACTTGCGGCCTTTCCTGTGTGTCTTTCTTGAGCCTCAGAAGCCCCTCTCCTAGAATGCTTTCTTGTGTGTCCATGTCGTCCTTTATGGCTGACATGAATTTTCTCACAGAGGAGAGACAGGTGGGGAGCTGACACCTTGAATATCCTCAAGACCAGCCGCTTCTGATAGAGCATGCGGCATTCAACAGTGGGAAACAGCTCGGGATGCCTGGCCAGCACCAGAAAGGAGTTCACGGCCAGTGGCAGTCCTGTCACGGGCCCCAGGGCTCTGATGAGGAGGCTGATGCCTTGGGTGGAAAAATAGCTGCTCAAGTTAGTGGCTTAGTGGCCTTGTCTCCCTGCTGAATGTCTGGCACTTGATCATGCTGTTAGAATACATTTCTCACATTCTCCTGCTGTGAAATTTGTTTTTATGATGTTAGAGGATTTTGTTTAAACTTTTATTATGGAAAATTTTAAGCATACACAAAAGGAAAGTGAATTTGCAAACCATCCAGCTTGACCAATTATCAACATGTGGTCAGTCTTGAGATTGTTTCACCTATAAATAGTTGAGTTTGCATCGCTGATAAGGATTTATAACCACATACCATTATGTATCACATCTAAGAAAAAAAAGTATTTCCTGTAGTAAATTTGTGTTTGAAAGGTAAACAGGAGAGACTTTTCTGGAATCAAATGTGTTATCGTTGCTTCTCTGCTTTAAGCCTTTACCCCTGTGCCTTGAGCCTGCTAGCCCTAGATCTAAATCTCTTCCTGCTAAGTGTGCTGGCAGCTGGTATTGGGACCTTTTACCTGCTGCTCTGCTTCTTGGTGCTTAGTCCCCAAGCATCCCAATCATGTGTTCTGCTCTCAGGAAGGTATGCAGTCTGGCTTCCCAGCCCTCATGTTGCCCAGTGGTGTGGACTTCTGGTCACTGTCTGGCGTGTGTGTGGCAAGAATCACAGCTTTTGCAGGTCTGTTGCAAGGAGGTATGAAGTGAGGCGTCCTTTGCAGTCTTCCCTGGCTTTTCGCTAGGAAGTGTCTGATGAGCTTTCTGGAGAAATCATGCCTTAGGAAGATGGGCTGGCATCTAGGGCTTCTAGAAAGTCTGGTGTAGTGTCTTATGTGAAGCCACGCAGGGCTGGAGAGCACCAGACAGGAAGCTGTGGGCAGTGTGTGCAGACAGATGTCTTCTGGACAGGTAGAAAAATGAGCATCTTTGCCCAGAGTCTGCAGCTCTGAAATCTGCAGCTTGTGCAGCAGATACAGAATGGTGTTAACATGGTTATTTCATTTGAGCCTCACAGGAAGTCTGTGTGTGTAAGAGGGTGGTGGTGGTGGGGTAGTGGGAGTCTCAACTTAAAAATAAAGAATCAGGTGAAATGTGATTAAATTATTGGCCGTGCAGCAGTGCTGACAAATGGGATGGGCGGATAGCAGGGTAGATGGCCTGGGTTGTTAGCTCCTTGGCTGAAGTTTGGTGAAGGGAGTGAGTCTCCTTTTACCAGAAGTTATCCAAATGTGTGCTGGGCTCTGCAGGAGGGCCACTCCATGTGATAAGAGGCCTCAGTGGGGGCTGGTGCAGGGTGGCCAAGCCCTGGGCATAGAAAAAGAAGTGTGTGGAGTCCTGGCTGTTGAAATCACCTCCATGGGATGGTCTAGACAATTTTACCTTGCTCTTAATTTGCCTAAGTCAGCTAGTGTTTGAAGTGGGCTGCTGACCTGGGGGCTTGGGACTTCGTTTATTTTCAGAGCAGTGGCTCTTTGTTGGGACGCTCATCTGACCTCTCTAACTAGTAGCCTCTCACCTTCCAGTCTGTGGATTCCAGACTTTCCTCTCCATCCAAATCACCTGGAGAATTTTAAAAGTCGTGATACCCAGGGTCCCATACTTCAGTGTATGAGGATAGGAGCCAGGCCTTAGTAATTTTAAAGATTCCCAGGTAATTCCAAAATTACCAGCAACGAAGTTTGGGAATTGTTGGTGTATACAATTGTGAGTAGATATTACTTTCACCTAAGGTTTGAAAAAGATGCTGCCATTAAAAATGTTCTTTTTCTCCCTCTGTTCTTTTTTTTTTTTTTTTTTTTTTTTTAGTGCTTTTTTATTTTAGAGAGAGACAGAGACAGAATGCGAGTGGGTTAGGGGCAGAGAGAGAGGGAGACACAGAATCCAAAGCAGGCTCCAGGCTCTGAGCTGTCAGCACAGAGCCCGACGCGGGGCTCAAACTCACGAGCTGTGAGATCATGACCTGAGCTGAAGTTGGTTGCTCAACCGACTGAGCCACCCAGGTGCCCCTTCCCTGTTCTTTTTTTCGGCTTTCTTAAGACCTAATTGACAGAAAGCATTGTGTAAGTTTAAGGTGTACCTGTTGATTTGGTAGACTTCTAAATCGTTACCACCATGGCTTTAGCTAATGTCTGTATCACGTCACATAATTACCTAAAAAATTCTAATTTGTTAATTGGCATTTTTTTTTTTTAATAGAAAGGCATCTCATGATATGCGCTCCCCTTCCCTTTTACACAAAAGGTGGTACAGATGTTTTTTTGTTTGGAGAATTTTCCGTAACAGTACATTCATTAACTTCTTCATTCTTTCTTACAGTTGCATTGTCATTCATTGTCTGGCTGTCTCTTACCATTGGGTATCCAGTTTGTTTTCAGTCTTTGGTCTCATGTTGTTACAGTAACCTTGAACATGGATCATTTTGCATATGGGTGAATGTATCTAAGAGGATACACTGCATTTGCTAATGCTTGTCTAGTGCATCTTACGTACCAGCCACTCTCTTAAGCCTTTTCCTTAAATTGGCTCAGTCCTCAAATTAGGCCTGTGAAGTAGCCAGTATTGTCTCCATTTTACAGATGAGGAAACTGAGGCTCACCAAGGATTAGGTAACTTGTCTGAAGTCCTAAACCAGAGAGGGGCAGAGCCAGAAATCACACCTGTGCAAAATGACTCCACTTTACAGTACTGAATTCCTGGGTAAATTCCCAGAAGTGATGTTGCTGCTTCAGATGTACTGTTGATGTGTAATAGAACAGATGTAGCCAAATCGCCCTTGATAGCGCTTGTACTCATTTACACTTCCATTAGTAGGATATGAGTGAGATAATGGTGGCCCCATACCATGCTTTTATCAAACCTGGATTTTGCTGGTCTGGGGAAAAATAGCATCTTGGTGTAGTTTGCATTTCTCTCAAGGGGATGGGTAAGCATATGTGTTTCTTTTTCTGCAAATGCCCACTTCACAGTTTTTAATTGTCTACTGGGGTGTTGGTCTTTCCCTTGGCCATTTTCTTAGCACTCCATATATTACAGGGACTTGCCCTTTTTTCTAGTAGTCAAAGTAGGAAAAAAATTTCCCATTTTCATTTATCTTTTGACTTGGCTTTTGGCATTGGGTCTTTTTTTGTTTTTGTTTTTGTTTTTTTGTTTGCCACAGTGAAGTTTCTTTACGCTTTCTTAATGTCATAATGTACAGGAAATACTATTACCTTTATGCTTTCTTAATGTCATAATCTACAGGAAATATTATTACCATATTAGGTAAAACTTTGCTGTGTATTTACTCTTTTGGAAAAAAGTGTAGGGTGGCTACTACTGTGTTTTTATTGAAATGATAACATAGTGCATTTAAGAGAGATTCATGGGCGCCTGGCTGGCTCAGTCAGGAGAGTGTGCAACTTTTGATCTCAGAGTTGTAAGTTAGAGCCCCACGTGGTGTAGAGATTACTTAAAAAATTAAAATCTTAGAGATTCAGAAGAAATCCTAGAGGTAACAATGCTAGGTATTCTTTCAGATTGCTTTCAATGACTTGAATTCATGGCTGAATATTAGGGGCACATCTCCTGGTATCCTTTTTCTCCCTTGTCTTTCTTTATACTATCACTTCATTTGTTGTCTACGATCTTGAATTACCGTAAGTCTCCTGTGATGAATTGATCAGTTACTGAATTGTTTGCATTTTGGGTATTATGAGGGTAGCCTTTCTTCTCTCCAGAACCTTCTTAAATGGACTTGTTTAATTGTCATTATTTCTCTCTCCTGGTTAGTTTCAGACTCTTTATCTGGTGGTTTTATTTTACTTTGCAGTATTTTCCATTTCCCCTGCTTAAAGATAGGTTGAAAGCTCAGGACCTTAAATTGAATTTAACGTTCTTTCACATTTAGCCAGTCATCTTTGTTCATCTCATAAGTAATTCTGAGGAGATTCTGTGTGCCAGGTACTGTGATAGGGTCTAGGGGACATTCCCTGCCTCTTGGGGCTTGTGTTCTAGCTGGGTGTGGGGTGGGGGTGAGGCAGAAGGGGATAGACATCAGACAACTAATTTCACATTGCACAGTTAAAATTGTGATAGATGCCTTGAAAGGTAATGCAGGGGCACCTGGGTGGCTTAAGTTGGTCGAGTATCTGACTCCTGACTTGGACTCAAGTCATGATCTCGCAGTTTGTGAGTTCGAACCCCACATCAGGCTCTGAAGACCGTGCAGAGCCTACTTGGGATTTTCTCTTTCCCTTGCTCTGTCTTTCCCCTGCTCGCACACATGCTCTCTTCTCTTGCTCTTTCTCAAAAATAAATGAATAAACTTAAAAACAACAAAAAAAGAAACATGCATATGGTTTTCAGAGGATACAATCAGGAACTCGACTAGGTTAGGGCAGCCAGGGAGACCTTTTCTGTGGTGACATTTGGGCTGCCATTATATGAATGATAAATAAAAGTCAACCATGGAGAGGATTGGTAAAAACATGTTCTGGGCCAAGGGAACAGGCCATGCAAAAATCCTGATGGCCACAGAAGCATGGTAAGTTTGAGGAACTGAGAGATTGTGGTCAGGGTGCGATCTGGATGTGGCCTGAGGAAGGATCTGGAAGTAGGTGGGGCAGATTTTGACAGTGTTCATAGTCTGTCTTCTGATGCTACTGTGAATAAAACCTGAACCAGTGGTGAAATATGTAAGGCATCCATTTGAAGGGAAGAGACTTCTTTAGCTTTAGCTCTTGCCGTCTTCAAATTTTGGAGCTGAGAATACCTTAAATGCCATTTACTGCTAGTCTAATGCTTATTTTTTACAAATGATAGACCAGGGAAATGACTTATCCAAGTCCACAATGGAAGCCAGTAGTAGTGTCTGTCAGAACTTCAACCCAGGTCTCTTGGTTTGTAAACTGTTCTTTGTACTCTACACTTCCTCTTCTTTCAGAAAACACATGTTCTGACTAAAAACTGAAATGTGTTGTGATGGGTGGTTTTATCCTGATTTGTATGACAAATCTTATGAGGATATACAAATTAAATCAGTTGAGAATTTTGTTGAATAACATGTATTAAAAATGTCACACAGAAGAGGAGACTGTCTTCTAGAATGTGGGCTCTGCCAAGGCCACGTCCATGCTTCTCATCCTGCAGCTTCAGGACAACATTTAGTATCTAGAGCATCTACTTCAAGGAGCAGTGCTGGCATATGTGCTTTTAAGTTAGGAATAGTCTTTATTCCAGTGACTATGCCATTCTAGAACTTTCTTCAGATGAATTAATTTGGTTTGCAAAAATACCATTTTAATCCATTCCTTTTTAGTTTTTCATTAGGATGTGTTTTTGCCAGTAGTCTTCATGTTTTAATATCCAAATATGGCAAAAAGATTTACTGCTTGTTCAGCAAACTTTCTGACTTGGTTGGAGGATTAGAGAAGGAATGAAGGTGGAGAATCTGTAGATACAGGACTAAATGTATCCAAAATGGATTTTTCCCTTCTGCCCCGGGTCACATTTTATTCTGTGCTCATTCTAGATGAAAGGTGAGTAGCCTGTTTTGTGCTTTCGTTGTACAAGGGAAGAAAAAAAGGCGGAGTTGGCAGAGGGTATGTTCTCACATCTGTTAGAATCTTAGATCCTTAGGTGGTAGACTCTTCACATGTCCTCAGTGGGATTTCTTAGAATCTTAGAAATGTGTCGAGGATCCCTTTAATCTGTACACTGAAGGAGTCAGAGACTTTAGACATTCCTTATTGGAGCCTGTGCATTTTTGTGTTCTAGCTGTCTCTGAAATGTCTCCTGTGCATATTTCAGACTTTGACTGCTTATGTTGGGGATGGAAAGAGAGCCTGGATGAAAAGGTGGATTCGCTCGTACTACCAGTGAGGTAGGCCAGAGGCTGGGGCCAGAGTGGAGGTTAAAGGTGAGTGGGGAGGATCAGTTAATATTAGCGTCTTGGGCTGGGTCTCAGTAAGGGTCAGATGTAGGAAAATTCCCTTCCTTATGCAAGGATTAGTGCCTGGGGAGAGGAATGGAGAAGAATTGGGTTATCTAGGGTGTGGTCCGGGTCTGCAGAGGGCACCAGGAACCCCACCCCACAGGGCTTGCTTATATACCAAGTTTGTAAGGTAGAGAGCTCTTCTGTGTTTCCTGCTCATGGCTGTTCTGTCTCTTTGCACTTGGTGGGTTTAAGTCTGTAGATGACGATAAGCAGGAACATCCTACTGGCATTTTCCCCAAAATGCGTCCTGTGTTCTTTCTTTATTCAGTCATTAAGTAATACTAACTGCTCATCACTTGTCCCTAACCACTGAGCCTGCTTGCTGTTACTCTTTGTGGAGATCACCTGAGACTTCTGTTCCTCCAACATAAAATGCATACGTTGATCCGTGTTAAAACTGAAAGACCTAGTTTTATGTTTTTTGGAAAGGTAGATTTAAAACTTGTAATTGGTGCATGTGGAATTCAAGCCATATTAAAATGAAAGGTAGTTTCTTTAAAAAAAAAATTAAAAAAAAATTTTTAAATGTTTTATTCATTTTTTGAGAGAGAGACACAGAGCATGAGCTGGGGAGGGGCAGAGAGAGAGGGAGACACACAGTCTGAAGCAGGCTCCAGGCTGTCAGCACAGAGCCCGACCCCGGGCTTGAACTCGCGAACCGTGAGATCATGACCTGAGCTGAAGTCGGATGCTTAACTGACTGAGCCACCCAGGCGCCCCATAGTAGGTAGTTTCTTATCCTTGACCCTGGTTTGTCTTCATAGATGTAACTACTGTTAATCTTTTCTTAGTTGTTAAGTGTTTTTCTGGATATCGTTTATGCACATAGTTTATGTGGGGCTATATTGGCTGAGCCCTTAAGAAAACATACAGCGGTGGGAACACATTGCATGTGTTCTTCTCTATCCTGCTTTTTCACCTAATGACATACATCTCATTCTTTCAAACTGTTTTTGGAGTAGCACTAAAGACCTATCTTTGGCTAGCATAGATCACTCCCTTGGGTCATATAAGAAGGTGACGGTCTTTGCAAAATGGTAGGAAGTATTATGATTGTTCAAAGTATGGGGCTCTCTGTTGAGGATTTTGAACTCTAACAACAGTACATGAAACTTTCTGGCATGTATTGTGTTCAGAGTCTATAGATCTGTTTTCTTAAGACAGGCTTTCCATTCCAGTCACCATCAGTTCACATGATAGGTCCTAGCCCACGTTCTCAAATCTGTTTTAGAAGTTTAAGAGTAAAATGGATTTCCCCATGAAACACACAATCAATTGAGTTCACTCCACTTTCTGTAAGTAGAACCAATAAAAGGAACACAGGCTTTTAATACAGTCTCGTTGGACAAGATTTATAATTTGAGCAACCTTGCAATGAAATGTACTGGTTAGATTTTTCCTATCATTCACCCGTGCTTCCATGAGTTCAGTTGATAGAATAGGGAAGAGTGAAGAGAAGAAAAGGGGAGCCGGGTTTCTAAATACAGAGCCTCGGGAAGGAGGTGACGGCTCCCACCAAGGCTGGTGCTGTTTCCAGTTTCACTCCTGGTACTTGTGTCATCTGCTACACCTGAGTGCATCTTAGTGTTTGACCCTTTCATCCTCTGCAGGGTATTGATGCCATTGTCTCACCTGGAAGTCACAAAAGGGGAGTTTATTTCCTTTCCTAGTTCCTTGTCCCCACCTTCCAGTATCACTTTGGACTTGCTGTACTTTTAGTCTTTTGCAGGACTGATAATGCTGTGTGGCTGTTGCAAAGACACGTGGTGTTTAACTCAAAGACTAGGTGCTGAGGGGAGTTGTTAATACAGAGTAAGGAGATGAGAGAGTGGGCAGTGAACTCAACTGCTTACTTAAAAGTTGATGGGACCCTTTAGAATCCCTGTTACTGTGCTTTGGGAGTAACAATATGTCCTCTTTTTTTCTTTTTCCTTCTGAATTAATTTTTTTTTTTTCAGTTAAAATGTAGACAGATCAATGAGTACCCTTATACTCCTCACTTAACTTAAATTCACCAGTTTTTGGTGTCCTACAACTCCCACGTCACACAAACCTCTCCCTCCCCCTCCTCCCCCCACCCCCTTTTGCCCAACCATCTGAGAGTAGGTTTCAGATATCAGGTCACTCCATTCCTGAGTATTCAGTGTGTATCTCAGGAACAGGGACATGGGAGGGCACATATTTTTGAGTGCTATCTGCCCTGTCACAGTGTTGCTTTTATGAGGACTCACGTAAGAAACTATTTTCTCATGTCTTATTACCAAGTAAAGTTCTTCAGTTTTGGGGCAGCAAAAACTACTAGGCATCTAGGACACTCAGAGCTAAAATTTCAAAATGTAAAAAGACCTGTTGATGAGCACCTGTGTAACTTTTAGTTTTATTTGGCTGTTAGACTTTCTCTTTTTCCCCTCCGGCCATCCATGCTTCCTTCCCTTTTAAAATCTTACATATTTATGCGAAGAACCCCAGTAAATTTTGGAGTAAATCAGTGTATAAAAAGAAGCTCAGAGTGACTCTGCAGTTGCAGTAGACCTCAGCTGGCCCCGAAGAGAGGAATGGGTCAGAGTTGTCTGACCTCGTTTTGCCCTTCTGGGACACCCAGACAGAGCAGGCGGAATTTCCCCCACGTGAAGCCCCAATACTTTCCTTTTTCTTTTGAATATGCTGCCTTGATGTTCATCTTAAAAGCATTTCATCTGTAGTCTTCCAGGCCGTGCTGCACTTGGGTGCACGCCTACCCCTCACAGAGGGCCCTGGCCTCACATTCTCTTAAGGGCAGCTCTGCCTCTCTGACCCAATGTGACCCTCGGTACCAGGGGCCGTGGACATTGCTGGGAGGCAAGCACCCCTTAAAATGGTTGTGTCTGAGAACAAAGGGAAGACCACAGAAAGGTATTGCTTGAATGGTACAGCACTGTTGGAGTGTTGAGGACAGAATTCGTGCTCTCTGAAATGGTAGATGTTGTGAGAAGTAGTGAGGAGAGAAGGCACGGGTGACTGGAAGAGCCTCGTGAGACCCGAATGGGCCTAGAAGGCGAGAATGGGCAAGGAGGGGATAGTTAAAGGGAGGGCAGAAGCGGTCATCCGGACGTTGATCTGCTCTGTGCCATCCCCTCTGGTCATGTCAGAGATGACCACTCCTCCCCAAGTTGTACAGAGATGATGCTGGGCAAAGCCTGGTAGGCAGGACATCCGTCTGGTTGAATTACCATGTACTGTGTACCAGGTGCAGCATCCTCTCCTGTGCCCTCAGAAGAACCCTATGGAGTGTAATCATTTATCCTCATTTACAGCTGGACAAAGAGGCTTGGAGAGGTTGAGAACCTGGCCCACATGGTGGGTATGTGCTACCTCTAGAGTCTCAGTTAAGTGGATGCTGCTCTCTGACATGCTGACACTTCATCCTCCCCCCGCCCCCCCTGCTTTTTTCTGAAACTTTTTGAATCCTAACTTGTTTAGTATGCATGTATGCTAAATGTAAGCTTGGTAAATTTCCACAGGTTGAAGGCACTTGTATAACTTGTGCCCAGATCAAGAAACAACATAACTAACACCCAGGACCCTGCTTTGCTCCCTGCAGTCACCATCCCTACAAGACTAACCCATGTTCTGAGTTTGAATTCTGTTTAGCTGGACTCCTACAGTATGTGTTCCTTAGTGTTTGAGTCCTTTCCCCCAGCATTAATGTCTGTGAGATTCATCTATGCTGTTGATATTTTCTTTTCTGAAATGAGGTCTCAGGATCTAGAGTATCTAGAAAAACCACTTATGCTACAGGGGTATACAATACCGTGTGTGTGTAGTTTCAAAACTTGAAGATTTGGAAAATGTAGTCTGTGAGGTGTTGTCCTAGTTTGCTTTGCCTTGAACTTGAGAAGAAAAAGCTGTCTGAATTTTCAGAGTCCTTGGTAGGAAAGATTCTGTTATTAATAACGAAATGCATTTCTGTATTTTTAAAAGAATGGCGTAAAACTCTTGATGGGATTAATGACTCTGCCAGACACATTTTGTCTTGTGGATATAATGTGCTTTTATGCAGTAGCTAGGATTCTGAAAAGTTTGTTAATGAAGTTAAATTTGGTGTTACCAAGATGTAAGTGTAGGTGGGAAAAGAAATTAGAAATTTGCAAAATGGAATTTGTGCCCTTTAGCCAAAGACCAGCAGGAACACACCTGTCAAGGAACAGGTGAGTATATTACCCCTGGTGGTGAGAGAGAACATTGCCTGGGAGTGAGAGGGTGTTAGACCCTACTATAAGATTTGGGTTTTGGTTGGGTAATCTTGGGAGGGTCTGCAAAAGCACAGGTTCTCTCTAGATCGGGTGTTTTCAAAAAGAGGGGGCACTTTTCTGATTGGCTGTGTCAGGAAATCTTACCAGTGGAGAGGGCAGTTTAGAGTCGATGACAGCTGTACTTGGTAAAGAAGCTGCAGTCACTCATTTTATTTATTTATTTTTAATTTTTTTTAATGTTTATTTATTTTTGAGAGACAGAGAGGGGCAGCATGAGCAAGGGAGGGGCAGAGAGAGAGGGAGACCCAGACTATGAAGCAGGCTGCAGGCTCTGAGCTGTCAGCACAGAGCTCGATGTAGGCCTTGAACTCACAGGCCGTGAGATCATGAGCCAAAGTCGGATGCTCAACCGATGGAGCCACCCAGGTGCTCCTGCAGTCACTCATTTTAGCTGAGAGAGGGGGATGTTTGGCATCTTGTGGGCTTCACTGGGATCTTGTTTTGTCTCATTTTGTCATGGTCCCAGAGTGGCCTTGTTTGATGTGGATGTTCTGTGGGATTGTTTATCCTCCAGGAGAACAACATGACCTCACTGTGTCAGATGAGTTTGTAGTAATACAGAGATTTAGCTATGAGTGTCACACACCAGCTCCTGGATATCAGAGACTGATGCTTTTTTTTTTTTTTTTTTTTTCTTTCTTTCTCAAGGAAAGTTTGTAGGTTTTGTTTTTCAGAAATCTGCACTTATAATAGGGGTGTTTTTAAAATAGGATTGACTTGGGGCGCCTGGGTGGCTCAGTTGGTTAAGTGTCTGACTTTGGCTTAGGTCATGATCTCACAGCTCGTGGGTTCGAGCCCTGCATCGGGCTGTATGCTAACAGCTTGGAGCCTGGAGCCTTTTTCTGATTCTGTGTCTCCCTCTCTCTCTGCCCCTCTCCTGTTCACGCTCTGTCTCTGTCTCTCAAAAATAAATAAATGTAAAAAAAAAAAAATAGGATTGACTTTCAGCAGATACTTATTCCTTAAAATACTAAATAAGAATTCTGAACAGAAAGTGTATTTAGAACGTTACCCTTTAGATCCCTGTTTTCAAGCTGCTTAGGTGACTGGGGTTGCCCTGTGTGGACTGGTTTTTAGAGGTTTTAGGTAATCTTTGTGCAGTCACATGGCCCTTTGGCAATTGCTTAATCACACTTGACCCTTCTCTCCTTATCTGTTGAGTGAGGGTAATTATAACAGGGACCCAAATTTCTTAATGACCCCTTGTGATGTAATGGTTTGATCTCACAATGAGAAGGTATCTGCTAATTTGTACCGTACCTGCTTCTGAAAAAGATTTGAGGTGGCCAAGATGATGTGCAAAACTTTCTCTGAGCACTGTAGCCACATCTTTTCCTTTTCTTTCCCACAAAGAGAAACATTTTCTGGAAGGGGGTGGTCTTCATCTAAGAAAACTTCATCCGGGGATGCCCGGTGGAGGTACTGAAATATCTCATGGGATTGCTCTTTAAAGGAGGGTGAGCACAAGACTTGCACTTTGGTGAGCCCAGCATTCTGGTTAGGAAGAGTTAGGGGCTTGGATGTCACATTTTGGGTCACCTTAGACTCCTGACCCTGTCACAAGGACTAGGAATGGGACTTAACTAGCACATGCTTTTCTCATTTTCTTGTCTAACACAGCGTTTAACCTTCTGATTTCTGGCACCTTCTGTTTTGCTTCTTGAATGCTTATAAACGTAGCCTTATCTGTGAGCCGCAGCTGTGTATGAATGGAACAGAATATGAAACTGGCTAGTGAGAATGGTGAGTTTTACCTTGCAACGTCCCCCTGACAATAAAGAAAAGGACGGGAAAAAGATGAGGCGTGTTTGGATCAGTTGTCCAAGAGCTTCAAACCAATGCAAGTGGGTGAAAAAAAACAGAGGAGCTAGAAAGTAGACACTTCTGCCAGGTGTGG
Source organism: Prionailurus viverrinus (assembly GCF_022837055.1). Lineage (NCBI taxonomy): Eukaryota > Metazoa > Chordata > Mammalia > Carnivora > Felidae > Prionailurus > Prionailurus viverrinus. The sequence continues at coordinate 22,190,931 of NC_062571.1, read as the reverse complement.
CACTTCTTGTGCATGTTTTAGGATGCTGTCTAGTTTTGTTTTTGTTTAAATATATGGTCATTTATCCTATTGAAATGCTTTGAAATAGCATCTAAATCACGTAAGTATCCAGATTTAGTTATGAACACTCTTTTCTGATTCCTTAATCTCTATTCCTGCGTTAATAAGTCTGTTTAGAGTATTACAACCTTACAGTAGGTTTCACTATATGGCAAGTTCTGACCTTTTGTTTTCAGTACTGTCTGGCTGTTACGATTTCCCTCCCACACGTCACACCCCTTAAATCCTGTGGGGATTTTAGGTTGGGGAGAATTTTTATCTTCTAAATCTCCTATATATCCATTTGTTAAGGTTTGTATTTCTTTATTTTAACCCTCTGGTGACGCTTTTAAAAATACTTGGTTTAGCATGTGCAGGCTTCAGTCTTTTTTCTTAGGTACCTTGTTCTTGCCAATGTGAGCAGGATTTTTTCTATTTTACATTCTCATATTTAGGAATGATTTTGTTTTGTGTTTTTAATGTGTTGCTTGACCTCTAGTTACCTGCTAAACAGTTAGTTACTGGTTGGTTCTTTAGCACCTTCTAGGTGGATGTCATCTGGAATGACAGATTTCTAGTCCCTCCTTTTCTAGCATCTCACAGTGTCTTACCATAGAATTAGGTCATACTCATTTTTTTTTTTTTAATGTTTTACTTATTTTTGGGAGAGACACAGAGTGCGAGTGGGGAAGGGGCAGAGAGGAGTCACAGAATCTGAAGCAGGCTCCAGGCTCTGAGCTGTCAGCACAGAGCCCGATGCAGGGCTCGAACTCACGGACCATGAGATCATGACCTGAGATGAAGTTGGACTCTTAACCAACTGAACCACCCAAGTGCCCCAGGTCATACTCATTTTTAACTTGACATGTTTGGCTATTTATACCTAGTAAACAGAAGAGACTACTAATTTAAACAGTGTTGGCTTCTTCATTCTTACTCCATGAGCCTTGTGGCCCTGATCTGTCTCTCCTCTTGCCAGTTGGCTATGCATATTTTCTTGTACCTTTCCACTGCTGCTTTTTTTTTTTTTAATAATAGAACAGGGTTCCCTAGCCCCACCCCGACCATATCGTAGTCAAAGGAAAACTGACTTTATGCCAGTTCCCACTTGCATGCTGGCCTTGGGAGCTAACCCTAACATAAGAAGCATCTTGGCCATATTTTATTTCCTTTCTGTTTATTGCATTAGCTAGGACGTTCTGTACAACCTTGAATAATATTGATGATAGAAGGCATCCTTCTCTTGTTCCCAGCTTTTTTTTTTTATTAAAAAAAAATTTTTTTTCAATGTTTTTATTTATTTTTGGGACAGAGAGAGACAGAGCATGAACGGGGGAGGGGCAGAGAGAGAGGGAGACACAGAATCGGAAACAGGCTCCAGGCTCTGAGCCATCAGCCCAGAGCCTGACACGGGGCTCGAACCCACGGACCGCGAGATCGTGACCTGGCTGAAGTCGGACGCTTAACCGACTGCGCCACCCAGGCGCCCCTTGTTCCCAGCTTTAATGGGAGTGCTTCTAGTACTTTATTCTTTTAAAAAAATTTTTTTTTAACGTTTATTTATTTTTGAGACAGAGACAGAGCATGAACAGGGGAGGGGCAGAGAGAGAGGGAGACACAGAATCTGAAGCAGGCTCCAGGCTCTGAGCCATCAGCCCAGAGCCCGACGCGGAGTTCGAAATCACTGACTGCGAGATCGTGACCTGAGTTGAAGTCGAACGCTTAACCGACTGAGCCACCCAGGCGCCCCAGTACTTTATTCTTAAATATGGTGTCTGATGAAAGCTTTTGGTGGAAGCTTGGACATAGGATGTTGGCTTTGTTTTGTCTGTTCTCACGAGCTAGTGGAGTTTTGTCAAATGTTTTGCATCTGTTGAGATGATATTTACAAAACCTTAATGTAATGAAATACAATAATACATCATCTAATGTTGAACTAGCCTCTTACTCCTGGGATAAGCCCTTCTAGGTAATTTTTAAATTTTAATGCATTACTGTATTCATATGCATTCTGCTAATATATTCAAGATATCTGCACGTGTATTACATATAGGTGGCCTTTAGCCTTTTCTTGTACAGTTTTGGAAGCGGGGTCACTTTTGGGTAGCTTTCTTAGATTTTTTTTTGTTTGTTTTTAAAATTTTTTTTTTTTTTCAATGTTTATTTATTTTTGGGACAGAGAGAGACAGAGCATGAACGGGGGAGGGGCAGAGAGAGAGGGAGACACAGAATCGGAAACAGGCTCCAGGCTCTGAGCCATCAGCCCAGAGCCCGACGCGGGGCTCGAACTCACGGACCGCGAGATCGTGACCTGGCTGAAGTCGGACGCTTAACCGACTGCGCCACCCAGGCGCCCCTGTTTGTTTTTAATAGGTATAGTTTGTATAACACAGCGCTTCCTGTCAAAAACATGTGGGGCTGGTATCCTTCCTAGGTAGAGGAGAGGCTTTAAAAAAAAAAAAAAAATGCCATATTGGGAGAATAGTGGTGGCAAGTAGCCCATGCAGTGAGGCAGCTGGGCATGTCACACATCAGTGGTGCTGCTTTGAAAGAAACAACAGGTCTGCACACATCTGTGTCTGTACATGCACACTGCTCACGTACGTGCTTGTGATGGTGAAACTGCTCTTCAGGATTTTGTAGTAATCACTATTTTTTCAGGACTGCAGAATTTATTTGAGTATTCTGGTAGAAGTACAGAGTACGCAATTATGCCCAAATATCAATGTTCTTTGCATAGTATCATCCAGCACATTCAGAATGCCATGTGGCAGGCATGGAGTGGCCAGAGGTTTGGGCTGGGTCTGTCTCAGCCAGTTTGGTGCCTACATATGTCTTAAAACATCAAATGGAATATAGGGGTTTCTGCCCTGACATATATGTGTTCCTGAAAAACTTTGCATTCTGCAAAATCACTAAAAATATTGGGGCTTGAGGGAACAATAGCGTTGGGGCAGACCCCTCAAACTGTGCGACGTTGTCACTGGAGAACTAAGACCGTTTTTATGCCTTGGGGAGCCTCAGTTGGATGTGGGGAGTAGAGTTCGGCATGTCAGCAACTTGCAGATGATCTGCCAGTGCTTGGGGCACCTGCTGTGTACCCGAGACTCGGAAAGATTCAGTAAAGGTCTTTGTTCTTGAAGTTCACCTGGACGAGAATCTTTCAACTTTGTGCTCTTTGAACCTCCTTTTTCCTCTGCATGTTCTTCCTCATCCCTCAGAGTTTGTCCATCCCAGGACTTCCCTGGTTCAGTCACCAAGGAGCCTGTCACAGCTGCCTTGGTTGAGCAGATCTCTGTCAGACTCTAAATATTTTTTTCTGATGACAAATAACTATTTATTGCAGCAACTTTGAAAACTGGGTTCACTCTACAAAGACTGTCTTCAGTGCCATGCCTCAGAACCACCTCAATTGCTTGAGCTTCTGGTTCTTTCTAACTCATTTGAGGGCTGGGGTGAAGTTTTTAAACAAAATTGGGGTCATGGTGTGGCTCCCAGCCTGTTCTTTCTTGTTGAAGGTGTATCATCACAATTGTCCCTTGTTCTTAATTATGGCAGCATAATTATTCCATTGTTAGGATAAATGACCATTTTTTAGTGCCTGTATTTCCTGTTTCTGCTGTAACAAATGACCACAGATTACTAAGAGCCTTGAAACCACACAAATTTATTTTCTTCTAGTTAGGTTAGAAGTCCAACATGGGTCTCACTGGACTGAAATCAAGATGTGGCAAAGCTGCCTTCCATTCTGGAGGCTGTAGAGGAGAATCCATTCCCTTGCCTTGTCCAATTTCTAGAGGTCACTTGGTCTTCCATCTTTAAGGCCAACAATGGCAGGAGGAGCCCTTCTCATGTGGTGTCACTCTGACCACTGTGCAAGGACTGCTGTGATGACACTGAGCCCACCCAGATATCTCAGGATAATTTCCTTGTTTTAAGTCAGTTGGTTAGCAACCTGAATTCCATCTCTTCCCTTAATTCCAATTGGTCATGTAAGTAATACGGACACAGGTTCTCAGATTTGGGATAAGGACATTTTTTTTTTTTTTTTGGTAGAGGAGGGCATTATTCTGCCCATGTTAGTCTCTTGTTCCTAGATGAATTGGTTCTTTGCATTTGTGTGGATGACAATTCAGTGAACACCTTCATACATCAGTCTCTGTGTATCTCTCTGGTTGACCCATGGACCACCTTTCTATAAATGGAATATTTCAATGTGATTATTGTAATATGTTTGACAGAAATTATCAAATTACTAGAATTCCAGTCTTGAGTGGTAGGAGAACAGAAGGCAAAGAGAAGTTTTCAGAACTGGGAGGAGACCAATTTGTTCCTTTGTTGCATTCCTGCTAGAGTTTAAGGTTCTGTCTCTCATTATAGCTTTGTTATATTCCCTATATCTTTGGCACTTGTGTACACGTTTATTAGTAAGGAAATGAGTATATACACTGATTACATATGCATACACTTCATTATTAAACTCCCTTCTTTCACCTTGTTTCCTTTCCGGTGTTACATATCAATAAGGACTCTGAAAGACTAACCTCGGTTAATTTTGCATCATTTTGGATGTTGGCAGCTGTTTGTGTTTAAGTATAATACTGCCTCCATATCACTGAAATGGGGGACATTTATTCTTGTGAAAAGCAGTTAAGATGTATCTGGATGGTTTTAGCTGTTCTGTCTTGCTAATTTTGAAGGTTAACTGTGTGTCCTGTATATTCTCTTCCTGCTTCTCCTCCTCCCTTAATACAAAAACAGTTTTTATATAAATTTGTGAAGATTTTATAAATACCAGTTGCCAGAAACCGTGAATGGAACCTAGAGTTACTTTGAAGTGGGCAGAATAAAATGGCACATGAAAGTACAGTCCTACCGTCTCTTGCCCATGCGGCCAGATGTGTTTTAGAGTTCAGGATTTTTGGTGGCGAGGGTGGGGGTGCGTTAGTTTCCCACGGCTGACGTAACAAAGCACCACAAGCTTCGTGGCTTAAAACAACAGAAATTTATTCTCTCACAGGATTCTAGAGGTTGCAAGTCTGAAACCAAGATGTTGTAGGGTTGGGCTCCCTCAGAACCTTTAGGAGAGGACAGCCCCATGCGTCTGCCAGCTTCTGGTAGTTCTTTCTGGGCGCTCCTGGCTGCGGCCGCAATGCTTCAGTCTCTGCTCCACAGTCACATGGCACATCCTTGTTCGGTCCGTTTTCCTTTCTTATAACGATGCCAGTCATACTGGGTTAGGGCCCACCCTAATGACCTCCTCTTAATCTGATTGTATCTGCAAAGACCCTATTTCCAAATAAGGTCACATTCACAGGTAATTGGAGAAAGGATTTCGGCATATCTTTTGTCAGGGGGGCAGGGAGACAGTTCAGCTCCTAACAGGTAGGGTGTGGAAAGGTAGTGTTGGGCACCTGCCGTATATGACCCCTCTGAATAGGTTGGCATCACAGTCCATCAGCAAACACATCAGCGGAACATGTGACGAGCCACACTAAGTGATAAAGCTGCATGCTGCCTCATGTCGTTTTAGATCAGGCTTTGCCCCCAAACAAATGCAGTTCAGGCTACTTGGCTTCCTGCCGAATGGTTGCAGCTTTCGGTTTGCAGAGTGTTTTGGATTTTGGAGTCACGTTTAAAAGATTGAGGACCTGTGCTAGGTTTTCACCTTAATTGCTGACAGCAGGTTAGTGAGCTTTCTTGGAAGTTGTATCAGGGGAAGTGACTACTCGTGTATTACTTAAGGGTTATACTCTTTGACCAGACACAATAGACTTAGCCCTGGGTATCAAGGAGGTAATGTAGTTTGACCACTGTATCTTCATTTGCAACCAGATTAGAAATTTTATGCTGCACGGTAAACCCTTGTTAGAAGCTAAACCAGCTCTCTCTCCTCCTTCACAGAAAAAGAGACCCTTCATACATCAACCCCCAAATCCAAAGCCATTCTTCCAGTTTAACCAAAGCATCATGCCTTTCCCCTCTTAAGAGGAATTGGCTTCCGTAGAAAGTCAGCGTAGAAACCAAACCCCCAGACACATTTGAAGGAGAGCAAATGACAAACGGGGGAGTAAATTGGCTACCCCTCTCTCACCTGCAACTGCGCAGGAAGCAGACACAGCTTTGTAGCTGTGAAGAATGTCGGAAGCAGTTTGCTTTAAATCCCCATTTCTTAACTCTGTATTGAAATCCAGCGCTGGGGAATCTGCTGGAAGGAGCATCCAGCTTAGTACAGTATTGGATACTGTCCAAGCATGTTCACTGTAACAGTTCTTAGGGTGGAAGCATTGGAAACATCTGGAATGTCAGGGAGATTGTTTGGGCACATCAGTGATCTAGTGTATTTCTAACATCAAAAATCATTGGAGGAACATTTAATCACAGAGAATACTTACAACATAGTAAGCAGGGTGAAGCGATGTGTGCCTATAATGTGAACTGATTTTATCAAATTGTATAGGCATAGAGTTTAGAAGGGATGGATAACCGTGTTAACAGTACTTTTCATAATGGACTAATTTTCTTGGAAGTATTTTCTATTCTTTTGTAAGAAATCTATTTTCTTTCTCTATCTCAACCCCCCTCCCCACCCCCCCCCCCTTTCTCCCCTCTAAATCCCTTGATCCAGGAGCCTTTTACTTTTGGGGGAGAATTGTATTCCCTTATGGTTTAATCAGAGTACTATGTTTACTTAGGGTTTAATCAGAGTACTACTCTTTTGCTGCTAATTGTCCACTGAGTTTGGAGGATACTTTGTAAGAGTTGCTGTTCAAAGCAGAGTAAGGGCCAGGGCAGGACGAGGAGGATGTGGGAAGAGCACTGAATGGGGGAATAGTTTGGTTCTCATTCCCCACTGACTGGCTATCTTTCTTGTCCTTAGTGTCCTCTGATGACAAAAGGTTTTCCCTAGCGTTCTTCTGGAGAATGTGACTGATTTTTGTCAGTTGCTGTGTCATAAGGGACTTTTGATTCTCTCACGTTTTATAGAGAAAGAAATGCAGGCTTAGGGAAGAAGGAAGCTTGCCAAGGTTAATTAGGAGTTAACAGCAAAGCCAGGACCAGAGCCAAAGTTTCCCAACTGCTAGTGCAGTGTCCTTTCCTCTGCTCAGAACCCCAGGGCCCCCCTCCTCAGAGCTGGCCCACTGTGTCAGGAGAGGGGTAATTTATCTTTTCTTTTCTTTTTTTTTTTTTTTTTTTTTTTTTAGTGTTTGTTTATTTCTGAGACAAAGACAGAGCATGAGTGGGGGAGGGGCAGAGAGAGAGGGAGACACAGACCCCGAAGCAGGCTCCAGGCTCTGAGCTGTCAGCACAGAGTCCAACGTGGGGCTTGAACTCACAAACCGTGAGACTGTGACCTGAGTTGAAGTTGGTTGCTCAACTGACTGAGCCACCCAGGTGCCCCATCTTTTTTTTTTTTTTTTTTTTTTTTTTAATAATAGGTGATGTTAATGTAATGTTGGTACTGGGCTTGTAGGCAGGGCAGCCCCTCCCAGTGTGTGTGTGTGTCTACAAATACAAATGCAAAGTGAATAGTCATATTTACAGAACTTAGTGCTTAGTATGCACAAAACAGTGTTCTCAGCCCTGTGGATGTTGTGTGACAAATTAGCCTCTTAACAATTTCAGAGGCTCTGTTAACATTTCTTGGGTGCAATTCTATTAATTTTTAAAATATTTACAATGATTTATATGCAAGATGTTTATATGCATTTGTATAGTATAATAAAGTTACGATTTTTATTTATTATTAGATGAATGCATTTTATGTATCCTTATTAAATAAAACTTTACTCATGGGATCATAATATACATCCTCTTGCCTTTTGCCATTTTAATTTACTGTATCTTGTGGGAGCTTTTTAATTTCTAAACTTAGATCTGCTTCTCTCATGCCAATGAGTTTGCATCTCAAGAATTGTACTGGGGCAGCATCTAAATTGCTGAAAGGGAGACCCAGAATATGGAGGCAGTGTCACTCACCAGCCCCGGGCTCCACAGTGTTCACCAGCTTGTGTCTCCCGTGTTACTGCTCCACCATCTTGTGTGGGGTTCGCCTGCCTCTGGGGTAGGAGCTGCCTCATAACCACCAGGTCTGAGTCCAATTTGAGGGAAGGAGGCATGTGGATGACAACACTTCCTTTTTGAAGATGTGACTCCAGAGTCACATGCTGCTTCCATTCACCTCCTCTAGACCAGAAATTGGTCTCAGGGCTCAGGTTCACCTCACTCACAGAGAGGCAGGGAAATTCAGTCTGGCTGGATAGTCACGGGTCAAACTAGAGCGTGAGGAGGTCCTGCTGTGGAAAGGAGGAAGAAGAAAGTTCAGGCTGGGGGGACAGTCCCCTACGGTCAGCCATCCCGAGCAGTGTGTAGCAGTGGGGCTAGGAGGGGAGAATGGAAGTCAGAGCTGCCAAGTACAGGGCTGTGTTTTGGTATCACTGGCATCTGTGGAAGCTGATGTGGGGTGTGGAAGGCTGTGAAGGATATAGAATTACTAAACCAGCTGCCTCAAAGGCAGTGATAGTACCGTATTCATTTTTTGGTCACGAGAACTTGACTCGCTGCTGTGGCCATCAGCTAGCCAAGAGAAGAGTGAGGTAGAGAAGGTTCAGATATTAAGAGAAGGCTTTTCCCTGCATTTTAGAAGGTGCCCATGTGTCCAGCATTTGAGCGCTTGCCATATGCCAGGCACGGATCTAGACTCTGAAGCTGCAGCAGTCACCAGCAGATCTGCTGTGCTTCATAAGCCCACATTCTGGTGAGCAGTGACAGGGAGACAGAGAAGGAAAAACATTCGAGTGGCAGTGGATACTCTGATGAAAAGGAAGCCATGTGATGGGTTGGGTGACTGAGGGCTCACTTTAGGTTCGGTGACAGGGGCAGCCTCTTTGGGGGGAGGTGAAATGACAGGTAGCCGGTCCGCCATGTGGCAGAGGGGTCCCACTCAGGAATCATGAGCTGGGCATGTGTGGGAGTAGATGTGCTGGGTGGCGGTAACGTCATGAGCATGGTGGGAGAGGCAGGTGGGGACTCCCATCATGGAGGGTTGGTAGATTACAGGAAGGAATCACTATTTCTGAGTATCCTGGGAAGCCCCTGGAGGGCCTGAACCAGGACAGTGACGTGCTCAGTTTTCTGCCTCTAAAATCACTTTGGATGCAGAGAGCATAGATTGTTTGAGAGCAAGAGGGGAAGAATCAGCTAGGGCTGGCTAGCTGGCTGTTGTCTGTCAGTTGGGTAAAAGATGGTGGCTGCAACAAAGGCAACTGCAAGAATAGAAACAAACATTCTAGACCTATTTCAGTTAGAAACAAGGTGTTCTGATGGATTGAATGGGCACAAGGCAGCGAGGGAAAGAAGAACCAAGGTTTACTCAAGATGTGTTTGGTTGGTGTTGGTTATGTTTGAGGTAACGGTTCCATGATCTCCAGTTGAAGCTGGTAAGTAGGCAGTTGGTTAAGAGTCTGGAGATCTGGGGGAGATTTTTCTGGCTAAGTAGTGTCATGGCTCTCTTAGGGTGCACTTAAGTTCAGACTTTGGGTTATAGCTTATACCACTACACCAAAATCATTAGGGTGTGACGGGTGTGAGGTGTGTCCCTTTCTGTGGCTCCCATGGTTTTTGAAAGACAGATGAAAGATTATTTTTAGATGCAGGGTAAGTCGTTGGTTGCCAAGACTACCCCCAGGTTTGATAATGATGTACTTCCTTCCCCCCAGTGACAGGTGAGAACACACGTGGAATGTTTTCTATCGGGGAAGCTCAACAGAGACTCAGCACCCAGGGTTTCACTGGGTCTGATCACATAGGTACCCTCTGCTTAGCATGTACCAAAATTCCAGACTCCCAGAGGAAAGCAGGTGCTCATCACAAACGATATTGTTTGTAAAGTTTTGACACAATGAGCCCCTTTTATCAGGGTGGTGGGGGTCCTTTCCAAATTCAAGTTTTCCGTCACCAGTCAAGGGCTGAGCTTGTAAACAGGCTTTAAAAGGATAGTGGTTAGGGCTGCTGCTACGTTAGCTCTTTTCTACACATAGAGAGGGTGACTCTTCTTATCTTGCAGTTTCCCAATAAACTTGAATCTATATCCTCACTGGCCTGCTTATGGCCGAACTGCTCCCATGATTTCTTTGACCTGTTTTCCCTCACCCTGACACATACACCCTTATTCACCCTGAAAGATTAGGGGAGAACACATGTGGATGGAGTAAAGCTAAATTGCCAGAGTGTGCTGTGAGCGTGACATGCACGGGAACAACAGTGTGTGTACCATCAGGAAATGTGTGGTCTCCCACTTGGAGCAGTGGTGGGTGGCTGTAGCAAACAGTGGCTCTTGTGCCTTTCTTAAAGATTACCTGTTAGTCACCCAACATTCAGTTACTTTGTTTGGGGAAGGAAATTACAGGGTATCTCCTCCCAAAGAGGAGTTGCTTTGTGGTTCTCGGGCTCTGTGAATGACACGTGTTGGCTTTAATAGTGAGCTGGAGAGTTTTGACTTCTTTCTGGATCATGATGCTACATCCCTTGCACCAGGGGAAGACATTGTCACTGGAAAGGTGGAGCAGGCTGTAAAAGGACCAGGAGCTTTGGAGCCAGTCCAGGGTTTAGGTTAAATTGTAGTCCTGATACTTAGTAGCTTGGATCCTTGGGCAAGTTGCTTGACCTCTCTCAGGTCTTGTTTTTATGTGGGGCTGAAATGTGTGAAGCCCATGTATGGATCAAATGAGATAATTCTGGAAGGGGTCTCTTACAGTGCCAGAAATATAATCGACACTTAAATATTGACTGACGTTACCATATAGTATAGGAGTTAATTCCTGCCATAGAGTTAATTCCTCATTATAAATACACATATATGTATATTTATGTACATACGTATATATGTATATAATATAAAGTTTGTATATTTGTGTACATTTATACCCCTTAGCATGTGTTTGAGTGCTTATGTGCTGGTCATTTCTTCTGTTACTGTAGTGGATAAAATACTTAACCTTTTTCTTCTGTGCAGCTTAATCTCCTTTTAAATCCCTTGATTCTTTAGGCTATTTTATGCAGCCAAGATCACTCCAAGGCCAACTGCTAAATGTATAGATTAATGATGTTACTTTCCTTTAATTGCTAGGAGGATTATGTACCCCTTCAGGCTAGGGACAAGGTCAGTGGTATTCACTGCCATATCCATAGAGTGCTTGCCATGTAGGATTTTCTGTCATATGTATTGAATTAAATTTAAAAACTCTAATCACTAGTTTCTGCTTCTACTTGTCAGGTATTCTGGTTGGGAACTTTAGTATTGAGGGGGAAGCCTATTACTGACAAGGGATGACTCCTAGGAGTAGTGTTGAGGCTCACCCCTGCCCATGTCAGAAATAGTGGGGACATGTTTAATCATGCAGGGTTCCTGGTACAAGGAAACTGTGAGTTTAGGCACACGGTGAATGGTGCATGTCCAGCATTCAATCTGGGATAACAATCATCTGCAGTGAACTTTACCTGTATTGTGAAATTGGCTACCAGTGACCTTAGTCTTTGCTCGAAGAACAACTTGTTTTATCATTTTTAATTTTCTTCATTATGCCTCTGTCTTTGGGAATATACCTTTGGGAGGAAGGATACCTGTCTTTCTGTCTGTAGTGGGCCTGCCATCCTGTTCCATTGAGACCACTGTACCATAGCTCCCCCTATGGATCCTTTGGAGTAGGACGTGCTTGCTGCTCACCTTTTCTCTGGGTTGGCAACTGAGTAGTAATGCTCATTTTCTGAGCATGTCGAGCTGTGTATATTTCAAATTCCTGTTCTCCAGGTCTCAGTTACTGCCCCAGCACCAAATTTGGAAACCTCGAGGTGTTTGGAGATCAGTAGAGGTATAAAGGGTGTGGCATTAGTGGTTTTCTTGGGAAAAAATGACAGAGGCCTCAGTTGGTTTTTGTTTTTAAGATTTTATTTATTTATTTAGTTAGTTCTTTAGTTAGGTTTTTGAGTAACTTCTGCAGCCAATGTGTGGCTCGAGCTTACAAGCCTGAAATCAGGAGTCACATGCCATACAGACTAAGCCAGCCAGCGCCCCTAGAGGCTCAGTTTTAAGAACATGTCTCCCAAGAGTGGTGGATAATTTTCCTCTTGACTTCTGAGCCATGATGTACCCTGGTGGTAGTAATATCTTCAAGGTGAATAAGACAATGGGTGTAAGTTGATGAGTGATGGGAGTCACAACAGAACACTGATGTGGTCATTTCTCTCTTTGTATTTCTGTTCTGTCTAGTTTATGACAGTTCTTACAGATGTGTGTGCCTTGAGACTCAGGCATGGACTTTTTTTGGTCTGATCTCTTTCTATATATTCCTTAAGGATCTGAGGACATTACCCATCATGCTATTGCAGGACCAGTTCCTGTGTTTATAATTGGGAAAATGTGTTGTTATTCCAGTGTGAGACTCTATATCCTCTAGTGCTGTCAACAAGCAAGGAAATGAGTCTTAGCAGGAAGAATTGATCGTGTATGATCCAAAAAAAAAAAAAAAAAAAAAAAAAGGCTCTGGCTACATTTAGTTAGGTCATTGACAATGCAGGTGGTCCACCTTAACACTGACCTAAAGTACTAACCAAATTCTAGAGTTGTTTTCTCTCTCATGCCGATCATTTACAGAAAAACTTCGAGAGATTTTAGGAAATCTGTGTCTTCAAAAGAAGGGAAGAAGCTTTGAAAAAAGGGAAGTATCCTGATTGAGTAATATTTTACTGCTTCTCTCATTAAGAGATGAAATCTGGGGCGCCTGGGTGGCTCAGTCGGTTGGGCGTCCGACTTCGGCTCAGGTCACGATCTCATGGTCCTTGAGTTCGAGCCCCTTGTCGGGCTCTGTCCTGACAGCTCAGAGCCTGGAGCCTGCTTCGGATTCTGTGTCTCCCTCTCTCTCTCTCTCTGCTCCTCCCCTGTTCATGCTCTGTCTCTGTCTCAAAAATAAATAAACATTAAAAAAAAAAAAGATGAAATCTTTTTCCACTCCCTTGATCTTGGATCATACTAGCTCAGCTGAACTTCTGGCTGAATGCAGCAGCATGATCAAGCTCACTGAAATCAGCCAAGGGAACACATATAGAATGATGACAAATAATATATTGTTCTTTATGAGTATTGTGTTTTGTGATGGTTTATTACATAGTGTAGCAAGATAATTGATGGAATGAACTTCTCAGTGAAAGTACTCAGCCAGGGATCCTATTATATTCTCCTTTCCTCTCATAGGAAATCCTCAGGGTAAGGAAAACAGTCTTTCATATTTTAGTATAATTTAGGTCAGTCCGATTGCTTCTCAGTTGTCAGTTGAAAGGGCTGCTAAGTGCTCAGAGCTTTGTTTTATAAGGAAAGGAAGGCAGCTGATTTGGTGTCGTGATTCATTTGGGGGAAAGTACTGTTTGGGAATTGTGCTGTACCAGGGCGGGGCCTTGAGAGCACTTTGAGTGTACTACCAATATGGATCAATAGGAGAGAAAATGAGAAAATACAAGATACTTTTGAAAACTGTGCCTTGAATTGGTTCCATACGTAAAGGGGGGGGGGGGGGGGGAAACCTTTATCCTACTTGTATAGGATCTTTTTACTTTTATTTCTTTATTTTTAAAGTAATCTCTACACCCAACGTGGGGCTTGAACCCATGACCCTGAGATCAAGAGTCGTATGTTCTTCTGACTGAGCCAGCCCAGCACCCCTAATTTTGTTTGTAATTTTTGATTGACTACAGACATTGTCTGTAGAAGACTGAGAAAAATTATTTATGCCCAGAAAGGAGCATGTCTCTTTGTTAGCCCATCAGTGTGAGATTGAGTCAGTCTAATCAGTAATTGAACTGGGTTTGAGTTTTCTTGGTGGTTGTATTTCTGTCCTTTTACCACAGGCTTTATTTATTTATTTATTTATTTATTATTATTTTTTTTTACGTTTATTTATTTTTTGAGACAGAGCATGAATGGGGGAGGGTCAGAGAGAGGGAGACACAGAATCTGAAACAGGCTCCAGGCTCTGAGCTGTCAGCACAGAGCCCGACGCAGGGCTCGAACTCATGGACTGCGAGATCGTGACCTGAGCCGAAGTCGGCCGCTTAACCGACTAAGCCACGCAGGCGCCCCTACCACAGGCTTTAAATTCCTCCAGTACGTTACACGTAGAGTGGGGCCTGGGGTACCCTGTTTTCCTCAGTGTTCTTGCTCTGCCTTCTCATCTTTCAGAAGTGCCTGAATGCCTGGGCTATGGTATATAATCTGCATGCCTTTGCCCCTTGTTCAGCAACACTGTGGTGGTTTCTCCTCTCTAGGCTCCTTGTAGAGGAAGGGGTGGTTCTCAGTTCCTCAGGGCTAGTCTTAGGTTTGTGTGCCTGGAGATACCGTTTTTTTCAGCCCGTCTTTTCGGTAGCCAGTCTCTGACTTGAATCTGCTGTGGCTCTTCAAGACAGTCTCCCACCCATTCTCCAGAGGCAGTGGATCTTTGCCTGAGTTCTGGAGGAAGGACTCCGCCTCCTCCTCCACTTGCTGACTGGTTTTGCTTCTACCTCTTCTCCTGAAGCAGGGGCTCTTGGGCTTGGCCCTGGGGACAGAAGGGTTTGTTGTGTCTCCCAGAGTGGCTTAAGCATGCCCCCCACACCCCCTTTTAAATTGAGATCTAATTTGCATACCATAACTGTCACCCTTTTAAAATGTACAATTCAGTTGTTTTTACTAACATATGTAACCATCACCAGTGTTTAATTACATTTTTATCACCCCAGAACTGAAGCTTATACTATTTCATGGACATTTCTCATTTCCCCCTACATTTATCCCTAGTCAAATGACTAATGTACTTTCTGTCCCTTTGGATTCGTCTGTCCTGGACATTTGTTGTAAATGGAATCATACATTCTGTAGCCTTTTTCATCTGGTTTCTTTTAGTAAAAATAATATTTTCAAGATTCATCCATGTTGTACTGTCAGGACATTATTTTATTATTTTTTTATGGCCGTACCACATTTTGTCTGTTCATCACTTGATAGACATTTGGGTTCCCATTTTTTGGCTATCATGAACAGTGCTTCTGGGAACACTTGTATACGAGTTTCTGCAGGAAAAAAAGTTTTCAGTGTTCTTGAGTGTATACCTAGGAGGTTGAGTTGTATGGTGACTCTAGGTTTAACTTGGAGAAATGTCCCGACTGTTTTTGCAAAGTGGTAGCAGCATTCTGCCTCCTCTCCAGCACTCTGTGAGGTGATAGCTGTAGTTTCCATAGGAGGGTCCTTCAAGAAGGGAGGCAAGGGAGCACATGGTCATGGGTGGGGGTTGGTCTGTGTTCAGCCATGATTAGGGGCAGGGAAGGTGATTTGGTGGGGTGTGGTCTTCTGGGCACTGTCTCCTAGCCTGGTGGTTGGAATGTTGTGGTCCTTATAGAATGGCTTTGTCAATGCCGCAAGAAAGTGCAGTAAGAAATGAACACCATGGGTTATATAGTTAGAGCATGAGTTAGGCGGGCTTGTCTATTTCTGGTTTTAACTATTGGGGTCTGTAGGTGAGCAAAAGGGGTCATTGACATTTTCACCTCACAGACTAGACACTGTTTTTGTTGAGATTGTCCTTCATTTTTACTGATTTGTTTGCTCTCCAGTTTTTTGTGCACTACAGACCTTTCTTCTGGGGTAAGTCCATCCTGTAGAAGCCTTATTAGTGTAGGTCTGTCGGTGATAAACCCAGTTATGGTTTATATGAGAAATGTGGGTTTTGTTTCTTTCTTGGAAGATAGTTTTTCTTGATAACCTTGTATATAGTTTGCCAGTTTTAGCATTTTGAGAATTCTCCATTGTCTCCTTTCTCTATTGATGCTGAGGAGTGATGGCCAGTCTACTTGACTATTTATGGATCATCTGTCATTTCTTTAGACTCTTTTTAGAATTTTGTCTTAATGCTGTACAGTTTGATTAAAATGTGTCTAGGCACCAATTCTTGGTGCTTTTTGTATCGATAGGTCCATGTTTTTCATTAGTTCTGGGAGATTCTCAGATAGTATTTCTGGGATATACCATCTGAAGCCATCATCTCTTCCAATATTCTTTCCTTCTTGATCTTTAGTAAGATGTGTGTTAAATCTTCTCATTTCCTTCCTGTATCTATTGCCATCCTTCACATTTTCCATTTTCTTGTTTCTTTGTGTTACATTCTGGATTGATTCTTAAGTATTTCTTTCAGTCTTTGTGATTCAACTGTGTCAAATTTGCTATTGAAATACAAAATGCAAGATGAATTTAAACATTGATTTCAAGAAGTTCTGTTTTCTTTTTCAAATCTGCCTGATCTATTCTCTTGCTGCTTGTTCATATTTTATCTCTTTGCAGCATTTCAGATAATACTGTTTTATGCTTTATGAGAATTTGAATATCTGAAACCTTAGCTGATCTGAGGGTAGGGTGGTTAGTACGAATGTGTAGAGCTGTAAATCATTTTTGTTAACTTATTCATAATGCACTGTGTCCTTGATATGTGTTTTTTCCTTGGGAACTCAACATAGTTTTGTTCCACCTTCAATACAAACATTCAACTTTGGTATTTCACTTAACCTTTTGTTGTTGGACATCTTTTCATGACAGTAAGTGCAGACCATGTATTTTTGATGGTTCCACTCTGTGTTTTTCTATGGATGTACCATAATTATGTCCATTTCAACTTTTTAGTTAAATGGAGGGAGACTCTGTAAGACTTGACTGTTTTCTCATCAATCCTCCGTGTAATCCTTCCATGCTTCTCCCCAAGCCTTTTTGTAAGTGTCTTTTTAGTGCTTTCTTATGCAAGATACTGTGCTAATAAACTCTTTCTGTGAGTTATATGAATATATCTTTACAGACAACCCAGAGGGAGGTGCCGTTATTTTCACTTTACAGAGGAGAAGGCAGTGGTCCAGAGAGGTCACATGACTCTCCTGGGGGTCACACAGCTGGACGTGGGCAAAGGCGTCTTGTAAACCAAGCAGCCTGACACCAGAATAGTGGGGACTGGTCTTCCACTACAGCTGGTTTGTGAGGCACTGTAGGTTGATTGATAAAAAAAACTTGGTAGCATTTAGAGTCCTTCATAACCTCGAGATCCTCGAGCTCTTCTGTCCTGCAGGTCACCCTTTGTTGCTGTTTGCTCTCTCGGCCTGCAGTCCTGTAAGTGACCTAAGCATCTGGGTTACAGTAGCACAGTTGCAAGGGCTAATAAAGATTTTGCTGTGATGCCTGTGTGCTTACTGATTGGCTGGCAATACTGGAATGGAACAGATAAGCTCTTTAATTTACCGATTATTCATTGTTTTTACCATAGGCCCGGAGTGCAGTGTGTCTGTAACCTTGTGCTCCCACAGACTAGGTGGTAAATTCCAGTTCTGACACCTGTAATTGAAATCATCTCTCTCATTCTCCTAGTCAAAGAAACAAAGGTACTTCATGGACTGTGTCACCTGCCACCCACCCCTCCCTTGCTGGTGCTGGTGCAGAACCACTGCAGGACTGTGTTTGGTGTTGACAAACCCACTGGTATGCCTGGTACTTGACTGATCCCTGAAGAGGCACCAGACATCAGTCATGAATTCTGTTGAACCCTGAGCATCGTCCAGAGCAAGCCACGTGTGCTCTGGTGAACCAAGTGGAGGGACGGTGGACGGAGCGCAGGGTTTTATTCACTTCCCTGGCTTTGTGCTGGGTTGGTTCCTGCTATCGTAACAGTTTGGTTTCCAATGCCCTTTCAAACTGAGATGTTAAGATCATTAAAATGTGGGTCATTAAAATGTGACTAGGCAACAGAATAGTCAAATTAATAATACATTTAAATAGATTCCTAAATTTAAATAATTAAAATAATAAATAGAGCCTGCCTGGGCTCTTAAGCGTGAGAGCTTCAAGGTATCTTAGTTTTATGTTTTTTTGTTATTAAAACAATTAAGCAGTCAACTTAAAAGTAATTTTTAAAAACAAATGCTAATGTTGGGGCTCCTGAGTGGCTCAGTGGGTTGAGCATCCAACTTCAGCTCAGGTCTTGTGGTTCGTGATCTTGTGGTCCTAATGTGTAATCTTGGTAGTCATTTGTATCTTCTCTTGATTATATTTTTTACCTATGGCTGCTATTAAATATTGCCTGCATTTCTTGCTTTGGAAAACTGTTCTCTTCCTTGTGCTTGATAGATCATGAATTGCATCAGCCCACATGATTTTGGTTTTGGCACTTGGATTTTCTTGTCAGCAGTGAGTGGTGCTGCTGAGAGTTTTTGAATTCTGCTTTCTCCGCCTACCCTTGATCTCCAAAGTACTGTTGATAAAGAACAGAAGAACTAAACAATCACCCTGAAATATCCTATGAAATTTGTGTTCTGATCATAATAGCAGTGGGTCAGAATGAGCTGTGTTTTCCTTATTCACAGAAAATCTAAGTGCTTACTTAGAGTATGGTTGCCTGAATATGTGGTGACTCAGGAGAAGATAATTTTTCTAAGAATTTTGGTGTTTATTTTTCCCACAGTACTTGGTAAATTTCTCCTGTCCTTCCCCCTTCCCTATTTCTCTTCTGTACCCCCCCCCCTTTTTTTTTTAACATTGGACTTCTGGTAGGATGGGGAAGGAATGGTGGAGACCTGCTTTCTGCTCTAGTCCTCATATTTATAGATCCCAATGGTTACTGCTAGGAGAGTGTCAAAATAGCTGGTGCAAATATGTGAGTACAGTATACAGAGTCGCCCAGTTTCTACACACAGCATCTAGAACCATATTGAACATGCAGATAGGGTTACAGATATTTTAAAAATTTTCCCCAGATTTCCCCAGTTCTCAACTTTACAGACATATACAGAACACATCCTCCTTCAAAGCATTCCTAAGTTTTCATATTTTCTTTTCAGAGTTTATGGAGTTATAGGTGAACCATGATTCACTTATTTAGCTTTTGAAATACAATTTTGTTTTTGAATTTGGATGTCTTTAAGTATGTTGACATTGTCAAGCATTTCAGATAAAAAGGGAGATAGATTGGTAAAACCGATGAGATTTTTTGAGGTAGCCTGTTTTATCTCTGCTCTGTCCCCCTGTTTTTCTGACTGCTAGTGCCTGGGGCTTGCTTCTTAGCACCTGGGCCACTCTTTACTGAGCTCTTGGCTTTTCTGTGGGGGGAACACACTGGGAAGATAATTCATTTACAGCTTAAATAAAAGGCTTGTTTTGGAATTAGGGGAAGAAAAAGCCAGGACTAAGGCTGAAATTGGGCCCCTGATGCACGTGGCTTGGGAGAAGCTGCGTGGGGAAGTCAGTGGCTACTGACTGCCTGTGTGACTCACGGCTCATACTCTGATAATCAAGTTTTTTTTACCCCTGGTTGTCAGTATACTCTGTCTGATCTTTCAGAAATTTCCTCAGAGGCTATATTGGATACAGCATCTTATCTTTTGTCCTCATTTATGTGTTCCTTCCTAAAGTGACCTGTGACCAACTAGAAAAAGGGTGAGTGAGGTTTTACAGCTTGGGCACCTGGACTCCTGTGCTCCGGTATCTTCTCCTCTGGATGTCAGATGCTGTGGGAGGCAGGGTAACACACAGAACCAAAAAGTGCCAGAAACTTCGCTAAAGGAGGCCTTTGATGGAATCTGTGTAACCCCCAGTAACCCCTGTGAAGTTAGATAGGCTGTAACCAGCTTCCACCAGCAGTTCCTCCTGTTATTCAGGGCTCCTTGAGCGCGCATTTTCCATTAATGGGCTTTGCCTAGAATTAAGCAGCTATTCTAAATGGTGAGTAATTTTGTTAGCTAAAGCCTCAGCCTCTCATGACCAGCGATGTGTCACTTACTTTGGAAGGCACTTTAGAGCAGATCCAGTGCTCCTCAACACTTCCCCGCCCCCATCCTTTTAACATTTTGCTGCTTTCCCTGGGAAGAATTGCAAAGGAGACCAGGTGCCCCGGGAAATACAGGCCCTGCTAATTATCAGAGTGCTTTTTCTTAATCGAGATATAATTCACATACAATAAAATTCATCCTTTTAAAGTGTACACCTCATTGATTTTTAGTATATTCACGAGGTTGTGTAAACTGTTAGCACTAATTTCAGAACATTTTCATCACCCCAAAAAGAAATTCTGCACTCATTAGCAGTCATTCCCCATCTCCCACGCATCCCCTCCCCCAGCCCCTGGCAACCACTAATCTACTTTTTATCGCAGAGTACTGTTTTATATTACACTGAAATCTGTTGTCCCTGCAACTTAATGGTTAGATGGAGGGGGAGGCAGGGGTGGAAGCTACGAGAACACACACTTGGGGCTTAGCCTCTTATTTCCAGCTTCTTACTTCCAGGCCCCAAGTGCAGAAGGGGAGGGTGGTCTGCTGAGCCTGAGTCTGGCTCTTCTTGCTTGTGATCATATACACCAGTTGTCTAAAATACCGAGTGTGTGGCAACACGCAAGAAAGTTGAGTCTGACCTGATAAGAAAAATAATTTATGGCAAACACTCTTTTAAATAGTAAGTGCGGTATCACTAGCAAAAGCCTTACAGTTCCCCTCCACCTTTTTGTTCTGTAACTTTTAGAATAATCAGAAATCAAATTGTGTAGGATGTTGTCAGTCAAAACCAGAAAAACAAGTAGCTTAAACAGATTGCAGGCTTAGATACGTGAGTTAAGTGTGCCTCCATACATACTTGGGATTCCTGCCCATTGGCCCACCTGGAAGTGTGTGACTTGTAAAGAGGAGTGGGGACTCATTTCAAGGGGGAGAGTAAGTACCTTCAGCCGTGGAGTGGAGAGGAGAGTAGGGCCCTGGGAAGGGCTAACAAAACATCCAAGTGTCTGGGAGCCCTCGGGAACCTAGGGATATCTCCCTGGGCGCTCTTGGATGGAAATAAACATTTATTAGCTATGTTCAGCTCTCCGGGCATATCCCAAATGGTTTCTTAAAGAACTTGAGTGCTGGACCTGGTCCCAAAGTTCTCACTTTTTCTATAGCTCTGTTTCTCAGTTGAAATACGACATGCTACTCTCTTTTGTAGAATTGTTTGACAAGCAGTTCTGGGGACTGAAGGACTTCCTTTCGGCCACTGACAGGAGAGCACAGAGGACAGACTCAGAAACCCAGTCTGTTTGGGCACGGATGCTGGATGCTGGATGCTGGGGAAGCTAGAGAATATGTCCAGAAATCTAAGCCACCAGATTTTGGGAGTGGTTGTCAGAGGCTGTACAATAAAGGTGGTAATTGTTTAGTGCTGGTGCCCTTTTGTCTCCTGCTCTCTGGCTTTCATATTCTTGAAGTGACAGGTGCTGGCAACTTGGAATTGATATAGTTCTTTCTCCCTTGACTTGGCTGATAAAACAGGAACACATTGTTTGGGATTAATGCCTCAAAATGATGGGGTTTAAAAAGTGCATTGAGTAGAGTTGAGTTCACTTGAAACAAGTTTCCTATTTCTGAAAAGATTAATTTCCTTCAAGGATGGTTAGTTTTTTGGTGTGTATTCTGTTAAAATATAGGTTTGGGGAAGTGGTTCAGAAGAATATTTTCTTCTCGAATTATTCTGACCCTCTTTTCTTCTGTTCTTAAAATTCAGTAATGTCTGTCCTTGCTCTCACCTCCAAAAAATGCCCAGTAGGGAAATTAATAAAGTAAAAAATAAAACTCCTCTCATCCACCCTTACTTTTCACCCATTGGATTCCTACCTCAGTAGCTACTTTATCACCATTTGGTGTGTATTTCCTTCCAATTACTATTTGTTGAGCATGCAGTGTGCATTGCTTTTATAATTGCTTATCCAAATCCTTTCAGTAATATCCTCAAAAGGTGAACTCTGCTTCAGTAAAAAAATGTTGCCTAGATATTTCAGCTTTATTACAGACCTTTGAGATGTAGTGACTTGCAGAGAGTTATCATGAATTGATGCACAGAATTGGACCTGTGTGCCATCTGATGAGCTCTCTGTATTCTACTGATTGGGGATTGATTCTAAAAACAGTAAAACAGTCTTTATGAATTTCTTCAAAACGTCAATTTAAGAAGAAGGCCATCTGTAGTTCAGGGAGGCTCTTTGGGGGAATAGCCAGATTTTCTTTTAGGGTTGCCGCTCAGCCCCTCTGGTTTATATGTCTTCGGGTGCACTGGTTCACAGGTAAAAATAGAGATCTAATTAAAATGAGTGCCCTTTCTGCAAATAAGAACATTATTTCCATTGTAAATTTCCTGTTTGCTTAACATATTTTTTGTTGTTGCTCTGTTTTAATTTTTTTTTTTTTTTAACAGCAAGCCAGGGCTGAGCAAGAAGAAGAATTCATCAGTAACACTTTATTCAAGAAAATTCAGGCTTTGCAGAAGGAGAAAGAAACCCTTGCTGTAAATTATGAGAAGGAAGAAGAGTTCCTCACTAATGAGCTCTCCAGAAAGTTGATGCAGGTAAATTTATCTTTTCTCACCTTACATCTTCTCTGCCTGTTTTCCTCTCTAGGAAAAAATGACTTTGATAAAGTACTTTGCTTGAAACATTTATAGCCAAAGTTTTTTGGAGATTAAAAAGACCAGGTAAAGATGGAAGAAGCAGTGTAATACTCCAGACTGGTTCTGTGACTCATCTGCTTGGGTAAGGGATTTTATGCTGTGGGCACCTGAAGAAGTTTCTGATGAGCCTGAAGCCTTAGCACAGGAGCAATTGCTGTAAGTAGTGTTTTGGAAATAGGAGGATTAACAGTAAATGTGGAATTTTTTTCTCCTTTTATGTTGATTCTGTAAGGAATAAATCAACATTTGTGTAGCAGAAATGGGTCTTCTGCATTAAAATATGAGGCTGTAAAGTGAAATGTCAGTTGGGGGGGGAATACAAGATATCCGTGATCGGTAGTTAAAATTACATACAATCAGGTGTGTTCAAATGGGTGAGTAATAGGTTACTGAGCAAATAAGTATCAGACAGCTATTAAAACAGCATTAATCTCGGATAGGTTATAGAAGACACAACACAAAACATACAGGAAGGTTTGGTTTTTCTCATTCAGAGTCTCCTTCCTTTTCTCCTTTCTTTTCCCCTCAAAGCTTATAAATTACAAAAGTAAAATTTGTTTAGGGCAAATATTTTGTATGCTACTTACCATGAACTTAATTAAGAATAAGTAGGAGGGGTGCCTGGGCGGCTCAGTTGGTTGAGCTACCGACTTCAGCTCAGGTCATGGTCTCATGGCTCAGGGGTTTGAGCCCCACGGGGGGCTCTGCTGACAGCTCAGAGCCTGGAGCTGCTTTGGATTGTGTGTCTCCCTCTCTCTGCCCCTCCCCCCTTTGCGCTCTCGCTCTCTCAAAAATAAACACTAAAAATTTTTTTAAAAGAATAAGTAGGATATTAAGTTTTCATTACTGAGCACAGATTGTCCAAAATCACTAGCAGATATAAAATTATGCCAGGAGGATAAACTTTGTCAGGTGAGTGTGGAAGCTAGGTAGATGCACCCCTTGTACCCTCCATGCAAGGGCATTGCTGACTGTTTCATTCATTGATTTGGTTGAAGTATGTATTTTAGTGAAGTTATAATAAAAGGATATTTGAGGCTTTTAAAAAGCTTCCTAAATCCTTTTCTTATCTTCCAACATAGACAATCCTGTGAGAGAAAGCCGGAAGCTTTGGTGAAGAAACTTTAATGTTAAGACTGGACAGTGCTTCAGTCAACTTTGACCCCATCTTTCTGCCTAATTACTGAATAAAGATACTGTTAACCGTCTCACACAAAATTTGGTTTCGATGGCTGCTGTTGAAATATGAAGTGTAGAGGTAGCCAGGCATTATTGTCCTGCAGAGATTTATGGCACAGTTTCTGTGTGGAACTCGTTATTGATTCGTGTGCATTCAGATTTAGAGGAAAAAATGAGGGACAAGGTTAGTTTGACCTCTGGCTCTCTCTCACCTTGGCAGCATCAGACAACTTGCTCTGCATATTGCTTCTAGAACTAGAGGGATGCAATTACAGTTTATTTTTCTTAGTTTAGTGTGTAATCAGGTGCTCTAATTTTTAACATTGGAAGAAACAGTGTTTGCTTTCAACTTAAATGGCTATTAGTATTTAGAGTCTTTTACCAAGTTATTTATAAAGCAGCCAAAACCTAGCCAGATCATGCTTCTGTTCTCTATAAAGGTTCATCTTCACTGTGAATGGTTCTATAGTGTGTAGTTTATTATCATAACCCACCTTTTTCCCAAAGACATTGATATCCCTTAAAATAAGGCACTAAAAGAACAGAAGAGCCATGTGCAACAGAAAAAGGAGGTGAATTTAAAGCTATAACCTGGAGAAATACAGTAATTTGTTTTTCATAATTCTTATATCTAAAAAAAAAAAAAAATTTGTTTGGAGCACCTGGGTGGCTCAGTCAGTTAAATGTCCAACTTTGGCTTGGGTCATGATCTCCCAGTCCATGGGTTCAAGCCTTGCATTGGGCTCTGTGCCGGACAGCTTGGAGCCTGGAGCCTGCTTTGGATTCTTGTGTCTGCCCCTTTGTCTGCCCCTTCCTGCTTGTGCTCTCACTCTCAAAAATAAATAGACATTAAAAAAAAAGCGGGGGGCGGGCTTGCCTGGGTGGCTCAGTCGGTTGAGCAACAGACTTCGGCTCAGGTCATGATCTCACAGTTTGTGAGTTCAAGCCCTGCGTCAGGCTCTGTGCTGACAGCTCAGAGCCTGGAGCCTGCTTCAGAGTATGTGTCTCCCTCTCTCTCTGCTCCTCCCTCTCTCATGCTCTGTCTCTCTCTGTCTCAGAAATCAAAAACATTAAAAGAAAAAAATTTTTTTTAAAAAAAAGGGATGGGGGGCGCCTGGTGGCTCAGTAGGTTAAGCGTCGACTTCAGCTTAGGTCACCATCTCACAGTTTGTGGGTTTGAGCCAGGCATCAGGCTCTGTGCTGACGGCTTGGAGCCTGGAGCCTGCTTCAGATTCTGTCTCCCTCCCTCTCTGCCCCTCCTCGCTGACGCACTCATGTGCTTGCTCTCTCTCTCTCTCTCTCTCTCTCTCTCTCTCAAAAATAAATAAATATTTAAAAAAATTAAATTTTTTAAGTAGTTTTATACTTGATCAGGAGAAAAATAATTTTCATATATTAAAAACTTAAAATTTTCCAGAGGCATGGATCTTTCTACAGAGATTGAATAATATGCAGATGGAACAGTCCAATAAACTTTTTTTTACCAAAAGTAGTATATAACATGTAGCACTAGCCTTCATGTGGCCAAGTCAAAACAAGGAATATAGTATGAAGGTATGATTCTGTTGCTGGGGGAGCTCTTAGTAAGACTGTAGCTCGTTTGTGGTCGAACTTAAAGAATCTGGACAAATGAATACTTAGCATGTCTTCAAGACCATCTCTCAGGAATCCCAGCTTGGTTTTGTGTACACACAGACATATATGTATATACACACATATATACATTGTAGCAAAATATACATAACATAAAATTTGTCATTTCAGCCATTTTTGAGTGTATAACGTGGTGGCATTAGGTACACTGTTGTGCACCCATCACCACTATTCATCCCCAGAACTTCTTGAAGACCAAACTCTCTGTACCCATTAAACAGATACTCCTCATGCCCCCTTCCTGGTTCTCAGGCCCTTGAAAGGAGATGGGTGGCAGGGAGTTGAGGTTGACGTCTCTGGCAAGTTCTAGACCTATGTGTGTTCTGTGGCATGACAGATGATCTCTCACTTTAGACTTCAGCTATCACAGCATACCTTTGTTGTAGAACCCCAAGGCCCTCCTCTGTTGTTGGCCAGTCGGAGAGAGCTCATTTGGCCGCGGGAGGGTCTGCCACCCTCTGTTACCCATCCTGAGGCTTGCCTCAGGATATCAGCCCCTTTGTTGAAGGCTCACATTTTCTGCCACACAGTATGGAAGAACTGATCTCCATCTGGAGATTTTTTAGGCTAATTGGTACCAGTAGACTTTTCTAATTTTGTAATTACTTTAACATGGCTCTCTAGGATGGTGCTTCTAGATAGACCTTTTTTTGAAAAGCCTGAGAAGAGAAACTGTATGCAGGTGTTCCTGATAGACGAAAGAGTGAATTGACCTGTTCACCATGAAAGTGTTTTGCCTTTTTCACCCCAAGGCCACTGAAGCCATTTGTGGAACAATTTTGGTTTTGTCACCATGCTTTGACTGTTGTCTCTCATAGTGATTGGACAGTGCTTTTATGTGCATTTCAAAGGGATTCTTTGGATCTGAAAACAAACTGAGATCATTGCTGTGGGGGACACACTTCCCTTCCCTTCCCTTCCCTTCCCTTCCCTTCCCTTCCCTTCCCTTCCCTTCCCTTCCCTTCCCTTCCCTTCCCTTCCCTTCCCTTCCCTTCCCTTCCCTTCTCTTCCCTCCCCTCCCCTCCCCTCCCCTCCCCTCCCCTCCCCTCCCCTCCCCTTCCCTTCCCTTCCCTTAGATAACAGAACTGGTATCTAATACCTTTACAAATGGAAGTTTATTTAAGTGTGGATGAGAGGAAATCCTTTTGTCCTAGAAGATCAAGTTTGGGATATAGCCTAAATATTTTCACATATGTTAAGCATCACTGAAACAAACAAAAACACACAAAAAGCATGCTTTCTCTCTTGCTTTTGTATATATCCCCTAGATGGCCAGAAAATTATACTTTCATTTTATGAAAACTTATTTGAAAAATCTGTATCCTTTTGAGCCCAGACCATAGAATTGATTATCTGATTGAGAACTGTCCCAAAAAGAACCTTCTGGTACTTTTGCTAAGTTCAGCACAAGCCTGCATCTGAACCAGACTCAGCTCTGGAATGCCTCAAACAGAAGTTGTAGTTTAACCAGAATTTATAATTAAAATGTACAAGAAATGTTTTGTGAGCAAACTCTTCATCAGATTTTGATATATAACATGTACATTAGAAAAACAATCTAAAAGACTATTTTCCAAAATGTTAGTTGTAATTATACTTGGGTGCTAAGCTTTGGGTTATATTAGTTTTCTTATATCCTTTTCCTTCTTATTTTGTAAAAGCAACCTGCATTACTTTTGTAAATAGAAAATGTCTTATTTCCTAAAAAGGAAATTAAAAAATTCTGATGCCTGTTTTGTCCTTACCTTTTGGAACCTTCTGTGTCATTGGCTTTGAGAGCTCAGAGTTCTATCATAGCTGTGACTGTCATGCATCATAGTGCAGTGAAGCCTGCTGCAGTCTTGGGTGCGTTTGCAAGTGAAAGAAGATTCTGGAATGCTCAAATCATTAAGAACTAGTATTATCAGACTGCTTTAATACCTAGCTTAACTGTCTTGTCAGTCCTAATATGACTTATTCCACAGGCCCTCAGTCTTAAAACTATTTTTTAAATAATTCTTAACTCCCCTGTTAACTACCAATCACCAATCATGCATATTGGAAGACCTGTCATTGCTGAGATTCATAATGGCTTTAGCAATCCTGGAGTTTTTTCACTTGCTTTGATGCAAGCCTGATGCATCAGGTTTATTTCTGCTCTTTGGGAAGTCCTGTTTTTGTCTGCAATCTTCTCAACTGCTGCCAATTGCTAATGAATACTTTTTCTTTTTTTAAAGCCCTGGAACAGGGCTAAGATAAGAAGGGTACTGGGTATTACATATATGTCTCTGACTTTTTTTAATCTAATCCAACTTTTAAATTTTAGACCTTAAAATAACAAATAGGTTAATAGTTTTGTACTTAAAAAAATTTTTTTTTTAACATTTATTTATTATTGAGAGACTAGAGAGAGACAGAGCATGAGCGGGGGGGTGGCGAGAGAGGGGGGGACACAGAATCCGAAGCAGGCTCCAAGCTGTCATCACAGAGCCCAACGCGGGGCTCAAACCCACAAACCGCGAGATCATGACCTGAGCCGAAGTCTGACGCTCAACCGATGGAGTCACCCAGGCACCCCAATAGTTTTGTACTTTTGATTCATATTTGAAATTGGATCTGGTCCTCAGAAAATAATGCCACTGTCGCTACAGTAGAAAGTATTATATCCTTATGGAAGGGCACATTCTTATTGATGATTCAAAGTACTTAAGAATAACACTTTTCTGGATCTCTTGTTTAATGGCATGGCTTTATTATTACTGACTTGGTCCTTGAGGTTAGAATGCCTTCCAGAACACATGTAGTTAATGTTTCCTAGCATCCATAGAAAGGCGAGACAGGAAAGGAAGGAAGTTGAGGGCAAAAGCCACTGTTGAAGCTGCCGCTACCAAGTGACTGATAGCCAAGCAACTCAGAGGGACATCAGGCGACAGCATTATTCCTCCGTCTCTTTGCATAGGAGTAAAACTGACAGGAAGATTTCAAGTAAGTCCCTGAACCTGCCTGTTCATCTAGACAAAGGCTTACCACTTGGTTTACCCTTTCCTTCTCCCCCCCACTCAGTTCTGGAGAAGCGGTTTCTCCTTCAAGTACCATCTTACTGGTTGTGCTCTCTGGAGTGCATGCTTCCCCAGCCCCAGACAGGCTGTGTCTCAGGGTAGCAGGCATGCCCGCGGGCACAACCAGTGAGCATAGAGTCTCAGATCCCTTCTTGTGAAGCATGTGCATCAGAATATGAGGCCGCCTGCCTTTCACCCCGAGTCCGCCTAGTTACTAGGATGGCAGTGTAGTGATTTTGTTTGGGCAGGCAGCAAAATCTCATGTCAGGGCAATAAATACACATGAGATACTCTAGTTAGTTTTAAAGGCACCTAGGCTCCGATGGCCTTCGCATCAGTTTGGATGAACACTGTTTCTGCCCTCCCCATGGAAGAGGAGAAGAGACTGTGAAATATGTTCTTCATTAAGGTGGCCAGAGCAGTAGCCCTTCTGGCTTTTTTCAGGGCTATTAATGCTGATCTGAAAAATTTGCTGTTACCTATAGCTCACAGAACAGTAGGGTCAGAGAGAGAGAGAGAGAGAGAGAGAGAGAGAGAGAGAGAGAGAGAGTGTGTGCGCGCGTGCGTGCGTGTGTGTGCGTTGTTTTTCATTACAAACATTCTGAACTTCAGCATTGTCTGTTCTTTGTTTCTTTTTACGGAGCAAGGGGCTTGTACGTTGTGTTTCCCAATACATCTGCAAAGGCTCCCGGGATGTTTTTAATGCATTTTAAATGATGTAGCCTCCAGAGGCCAAATTATGAGCCAGAATTTTCCTGTTTAGTAGCCTGCCAGAAATCTCTGTCCAACACAATTTGCATTACGATTAGAAAATAAAATGAACGTGATACAGTTGTTTAGACTCTAAGAAATCATGGAGTTTCTTTCCAAGTGTATGCATGTGTGTTGACATTAGGTCTAGATTGGATGTGCCAGTGTGGACTCCAAAAATGTAAGGGCAAGAGTAGAGGCTTTCAAGCTTCCCATGCTGACTTCCTTTGAAAAGTGTGGGAAAACTCAGGTAGAGAGAAAACAAAAGTAGACAGACAATGAAATTAAAAGTAATGAGATGAAGCTGGAGTGGGAGCTTACTTTATTCTCCAGGGTAGGAGTAAGCATGGTTATTTCTAGGTGAAAAGATGAGTCTGGCTCCACTGTAGATGGACTTGAGCCATCATTGGAAACATTTTTTAAATGACTTTAAAACACTGCAGTTATAAATGTTCCCTGTTTTGCACTTCTTGGGTAGGTTTTCTATTTCAAAACCGTTTACAGTCAGCCCAGTCAGTAATTACCTTAAAATACGGAGCTACCTTCACTTTCTTCCTCTTTATTCATAAAGGTGTGGCCTTGTTTTAGTTCACAGTAATGTCTCAAGTTAGAATGAATTCTTTATTTGGACTGAACACTATTCCTCGGAAGAAGGAAGTGTTAGGTTTTACAAATTGCATTTTCAATGCAGTAGGCCAACTCCAGGCCCTAAAGGATTTCTTTATATTATTTGTGGAGGATCTTTTAAAAATCTCCTAGGGGACCTGGGTGGCTCAGTCGGTTAAGTGTCCGACTTCAGCTCAGGTCATGATCTCGTAGTTCGTGGGTTCAAACCCCACATTGGGTCCTGTGCTGATGGCTCAGAGCCTGGAGCCTGCTTTGGATTCTGTGTCTCCCTCTCTCTCTCTCTGTCTCTGCCCCTTTCCTTCCTGCTCATGCTCTGTCTCTCTCTGTCTCTCACAAAAAAAATGTTAAAATTTTTTTTTTAATTTTCTCCTAACCAGATTTCTCTAAAGGCGTTAATGCTTTAAACAGCTTTGTGCTGTGGGGAATCTGGCAAACTCAAACTTAGCCCACTAGGTATTCTGGGTGGATGGGAAGCCCGATGTTGTAGTGGAGCCATCTGTTCAGACATGAGGGCTTGTAGGGCTCCTGGGTGGCTCTGTCAGTTGAACATCTGACTCAATTTTGGGTCAAGTCATGATCCCAGGGTTGTGGGATCGAGCCCTGCATTGGGCTCTGCACTGAACATGGAGCCTGCTTAAGATTCTCTCTCTTCTTCTCTCTCCCTCTGCTCCTTTCCCCTGCTTGTGCCCTCTCAAAAAAAAAAAAAAAAAAAAAGAAGAAAAGAAATTATGAGGGCTTGTCCTTGAGGTTGAGAATGTTGACAAGAAAATAGCATTTAAAAAATAATTTTCTGGAAGAGCCCAGCTATTGCCTTGCAAAAATTGCTTATACCTTCCCCTCTAGAAAATGACAGATTAGGTAATTCAGACAAACCTCACTGAGGATCAATAAAACCTACACAGAATGCTCTTAAATATTTTTTAAAGCATGAAGAACTAGCAAGATGGAGAAGGCCTGCTGGGCTATGATCTGGGGGAGGTGGGTATTAGGAAGACCCAAACTCCCAGGGCTGGTTTTGTCCTGAGCATTTGCTGCTGCTTATGGAACAGCAGAGAAACTGAGCTGTGCTATGGTAGTTGTGTGGAGCTGAGGTTACAGAAGTTAAAGCTCAGCGTTGGCCAAAGATGGAGACAGCAATAAATGACCTACACTTTAATCATGAACCTTAGGATAAGAACAAACCAGGTTTTTTTAAAAAAAATTTTTAATGTTTATTTTTGAGAGAGAAACAGAGCGTGAGCAGGGGAGGGGCAGAGAGAGAGGGAGACACAGAATCTGAAGCAGGCTCCAGGCTCTGAGCTGTCAGCACAGAGCCCCATGCGGGGCTCAAACTCACAGACTGCAAGATCATGACCGGAACCGAAGTCAGACGCTCAACTGACTGAGCCACCCAGGTGCCCCAAGAACAAACTAGTTTTGTATCACCTGGTGAACTGTAAATCATGAAGCTTTTGTTTTGGATTAAGGTAGACCCAGTCTTCTGGTGCCTGGCAGAAGAAAACAGAATTTTCTGGAGGAAGATACCATCATCCTAGACCACAAATTTCACCTACAAATACAATTTCAAATATGTTGCCCAGCACTCAAGGAGAACCAGGCACATGGGGATATGAGATTTCATGGATCTCAACTAGTAGAAATGAAAGAACAGAAATGGACTTCACAAATACTTTAGATATTGGAATTATCAGACACAGACTCCAGAGCAGCCATGCTTACTACATTCAAAGAAACAAAGATCAAGCTTGAAATCTTTGTTAGGAAACAGGAAACATATCACAGTTTTTCTTGTAGCTATTCAAAAGGAGAGTGAATAACTCATGAATAATCATATATGGCAATACATTTGAAATTTTTAAATTGTTTTTAGTCTTTTTTTTTAATGTTTATTTTTGAGAGAGTGCCAAGTGGGGGAGGAGCAGAGGGGGCAGAGGATCCAAAGCGGGCTCTGCACTGAGAGCAGCAAGCTCCATGTGGGACTTGAACTCATAAACTGTGAGATCATGACTTGAGCCAAAGTTGGATGGTTAATCAACTGAGCAACACAGGTGCCCAGTACATTTGAAATTTTAGATGGAACGGACAAATTAATAGAAAAACATACTGTCTACAACTGGCTGGGGAAGAAATACAAAACATGAGCTTTGTAACCATTAGAGAAATTGAATAGGTGAGAAACAACCTTTGGTAGTGAAAAATTGCAGGCTCAAATGGTTTTACTGCAAGTTGTATCAAACATTCAAGGAAAAAATGCAGGTGATCTTTGCACAGCACAGGGCTTAGGGGTGCCACCTCCTCCTTCCCATCCTTCTCTCCCCTCCCCCAATCAAAATCTGTGTATAACTTTTAGTTCCCCTGAAAAACTTAACCACTAATAGCGTGCCATTTACTGGAGGTCTTACCTATAACATAAATGGTCAATTAACACATATTTTTTTATGTTATTTGTATTATATACCATCCTTTTACAGTAAAGTAAGCTAGAGAAAAAATGTTCTTAAATCATAAGAGGGACACTTGGGTGGCTCAGTCAGTTACATGTCTGACTCTTAATTTCAGCTCAGGTCATGATCTCACAGTTTGTGAGAATTTGCCCTATATCACCGTCTGTGCTGAGAGCCTGGAGGCTGCTTGGGATTCTCCTCCTCCCTCTCTTTCTGCCCCTTCCCCACTCGGGCTTGCTCTCTTTCTCTTTCTTAAAATAAAAAAAATAAACTTAAAAGAAAATACATTTATAGTATGGTACTGTATTTGTTAGGGGGAAAAAAAACCTATGCCTATAAGTGGATTTCAGAGAGAAGAACATTGAAGCTGGAAGGGACAGGAAAGTGCTAAGGCCTTGGGTGGGATCGTGCCTGCCATGTTGGAGGAGCAGCAGAGAGGCCAATGTGGTTGGAGTGGAGTCTTGGAGGGAGAGGAGTAAGAGTTGAGATTGAGGAGGTAATGGGTACTGGGGGCTTGGTGGCCAGCACGCAGATCATGTAGAGCCGTTGAGCCATAATCATGAGTTTGGCATTCACTCTGCAGTGGGAGCCATGGGGGGCAGGAAAGGGGTTTGAACAAAGTAGTGAAATGATCTTGCCTTGATTGCTATCTCAAGAAGAAATTATGGAGTGGAGGCCAAGGTGGGAGCTAGGCTGTGTATTATAAGACTGTTCCATAATCCACACTGAGATAGGGTTGATTGTTCTAGGATGTGATGGTAAAGATGGTGACCATTGGGTTCTAGGTACATTTTGAAGGCATATCCTATTGGATTGAGGATGGATTAGAAGTGGGCATGAGCAAAAGACAGGCTCAAAACAGACTTGGAGATTTTGGCTTCCATGATTGGAAGAATATAGTTAACCATAATTTAAGATGGGAAAGGCTTTAAGTGGAGTAGACTTGGAGTGAGAAGGTCAGAACTTCAGTTGAGTGGCCTAGACATCCATATGGAGATTACAGATAGGCAGCAGGATAGATTTCTTTCAACAGAGAAATTTGGGAGTATTGCCATTAAGTAATGCCTAGAGAAGAACAAAGACATGTCATTGGAAATCACATAAAGAGAATGCAAGGACAGGCCACAGTGTGAGAGAAGATGTTTGCAACCTGTATAACTAACACGAGACTATGAATCAGTATGAAAAATGGATTGCTCCAGAGAAAATGGATAGAGACTTGAACAGACTCTTTGCACAAGCAGATAGGCATATGAGCAGGAAACAAATGAACAAGCACACATTAGTAATCAAGAAAGGCAAAATAAAACACAAGAAGATATTACTAGAGAAGTCTTCTGTATGCTCTCAGGGAATGGAAATGGTTGCTGCTTTTAGAGCAGTTTGGCGTTACCTAATGATACTGGAAATATTCACGGTCTGTGACTCAGCAGTTTCAGTCCTGGATATATTCATGATGTTTGCATATGTACACCAGATGTATACAAGAATGTTTTTTGTGGCATTGCACGTAATAGTAAAAAACCAGAAATGACCCAAATACTCATTGTCCATAGAGTAGACAAATTGTGCTCATCCAGCGGGATATCATAAGGCAGTAAAAATACTGTTCAACTAAGTAATGCAGGTGAATGAAATCCTAAGTTTATCTAGCAGAGGAAGCTAGACAAAAAAGAATGCAAAACCAAGCAAAACTAATGTTTAGAAATACATAGGCAATAAAATTTCTTTTACAGAAAAAAATGCAAGGAGTTCTTACTATGAGTGAGAATCAGGAGAGCAATCACCCCTCAGAGATGGAGAGCTATGATTCGGAAGGATACACTAGGCTCTGGGAGAGAGCGGGCAGTGTTAACATTTGTTGACTTAGGTGATGGTCACCTGAGAGTACTATATATGTAGTAATGGCACCCTTTATATTTACCTAGTTGTCTTGTTCATCCTGAGGCTTACTCTGAGGGAACAGTGTAAAGGAAGTGAGTCAGTGTTTGCATGGACAAGAGATTTGTCCATGATCTGGAGTGGAATTCACTATGTTCTGGTCACTGCTGTTCATGGAGCTTGCAGTCCTGTAAGAGTGATCGAGAATGTATACAGGTGCTCGAGGATGGCAGCACACATCAGGGATAAGGACGAAGGCTGTGAAGTCAGAGACCTGTGTTTTAACCCTGGATCTACCCCTCATCAGCTGTGTGATTTTGAGCAAGTTACTTGACCTCCCTAAGCTGTGGTTTTCTTCTTTGTAAAATGCAAAAGATAGTATCTGACACAGAGTTATGGCCATATAAAATGCTTGGTACATAGTAACTAGTGCCTTAAAGTATTAGCTGCTTTTAGAAGTAGCTAATAGAAAGATACGAAACAAGAACTAGACGTTATCATGCACACAGGTACAATGTGCTCCTCACAGCTTAAAGAAGGGGAGGATACAGTATGTTGGGGGCATGTGGGAAGGTACTGTGGAAGATGTTTTCTGAGCCATCGCTCACTTTGAACAAATAGGTTGGAGGGAGGGATTCAGGCACTCTACCAGAGGGTACAGCACGAACAGGGTTGTGGAGGCAGGGGTGTGCAACCCCTGGACTGGAGTGGTTTCCAGAAGTGTTTGCCCAGCATCATGGGTTTCAGTTTTTTAAATTTATTATTTTAGTAAAAGAGTCTTTACTCTTTTAAGAGTAAGAGTAAAAGACATGAACTTTGCCTTTAACACAGTTACAACCATGTGCTGTTTTTTGGCACATCCATTCTTTGTTAGGTGTCTGGACCCTGAAGGCATTTATGCTCATGAACCTTAGACTGTCACTTGGGCAGAATGTGAAATAGCATGAGGAAAGCTTGGGAAACTTGGATAGGATTGGATCATGGAAGGACTTGAATGTCATGCCAATGATGTTATACTTTTGCAGGTAAGTAGGGAACCATTGAAGGGTTTTGAGCAGAATGTTGATGTATTAATAGGGTTTGTCTGTCAGGATGATCTACACTGAATCTGGGGAGATTTATTAGGAGGCTTTGGCAGTGGCCCAGTGAAGAATAATAAAAGACTTGAACTAGATTGGGGCCATGAACATACAAAGAAGAGGGTGGTTTGACAGCTGCTCTGGAGGCTGACTAAATGCCAACTGGTATCTGATATGAGGTGTTGATTGAGAACAATTGTACCGGTAACAGAAGGGGTTTGGAGGTGGGAATAAGTGTGGGCCCAAGAGGCATTTAGTGGTGATATGATGAATTTGAAACGGGAAGCTGACTTTCTGCGCACACTCCTCAATAGAGTGGCTAAAAAGTTGGTTCATAAAAGACTCAATGTCTTTTCACCTAGTTTTGAACTTTTTTTTTGCAAAGCTTCTATGAATAATATAATTGTGTTTGACATCCCAATGACTTCATGTAGTTATTGTCCTATGGTGGCCTTTACTTGGCCCAGTGCAGTTAGTTCTAGCTTTTGGTAGTCGTCGGTAAACCAAGGATGCTGGCTGTGGGATGGGGGTGGTGAGTACACAGAAGTGTTAGCCTGGACCAGTGAGAAAGAAGGTGGGAGCATCTTGGGTTTATTCTGAATTGCACTGAGAAAGCTGGGTCCTGGGGCTGGTGGCTGGAGGCTTGCCTCACTTGGCAGTAGCTAGATGGACAACAACCCCAGACTCGCAAACATGCTTCTTCCAGCCTGGTATTTGGCAAACTTGCTGCATGCCGGCTGGGAGGCTTGGCTCGACAGCTGACCTACATGTGCACCTGTGATGGTTCTCTTAGGTGAACAGTTTGCAGTGCTTCTACTTGCTAGTGAGAATTCGACCCAGGATAAAGGTCATGCAGTGAAGAATTCTGGAGTCTCTTATACAATAGGCCTGGTTCACAGAAGTGGCTCCAGAAAGTCTTTATAAATTGTAAGATAGCAGTTGTGAGTGATCAAATTATGCTTAAGCCTAGCCTATTTGAGATCAAATTAATGTTATACTTGTCTTTTTTAACAGGCTGGAAGCTTGCTTTAGGGCTTCATATATAATGAGTGGATATGGTAACAAAATGCTCAAGTTTTAATACTTAGAAATTCATAGGTTTATAGTTTGTATCTTTGCTTATGGCTTTCAGTTATGTTGGTTTTGTTTTGTTTTTGATGGTGAAACCTAAGTAGCAAACTTTTATTCATGTAGCCCTAATTCCATTGAAAATGTGCTGCCAGTGGATCATTTGTTACATAATATAATTTCCATTCTACACTTTTTTAAATTAATGTTAACTATATTGCACAAATAGGAGTCATAAAACCCTTGCATAATCTTGGTGATTGACTTCATAAAGTGTATTTATAGGAAATTCTGATTAAAAAATTAATCTGCCTAAGCCTTTTGCTTTAGATATATTTAAGGCACACACGTGAGTTTATTTCAAACACATTAATAGAATTTGCTTGACTGTTTACTTCTCAGTTTGAATGATTTTTGCTCTAGTTTAGGATCACTGACCTTCTTGGAAGATTTAAAGTTGCTCATAAAATGTTAAGACCTTTGATTAGAAATTTAAAATCATGCCTTGAATTTTATGCCTACACGTAGGAAATTTATTTCTGAGAGCTGGCTTGTGTCAGCCTGAACGAGGCTCCTTTTAGGGTTTTTGGTGTCATGAGCTGGGGATGTTGGTTCAAGCCCCGTTGGGGCCGAATGACTTGGATTTACATGGTATCTGTTAAAAAACCAACAATTTCTGAATGTTCCTCAGGTGGACTCTGCAGTTGTTAGTTCCTCAAGATCCCTTTCTGCTCTCTCACCTTCTTGCTCATCTGAACTCTCATGACTTTGAAGGGGGT
The DNA here is from genome assembly GCF_022837055.1 of Prionailurus viverrinus. Taxonomy (NCBI): domain Eukaryota; kingdom Metazoa; phylum Chordata; class Mammalia; order Carnivora; family Felidae; genus Prionailurus; species Prionailurus viverrinus. The sequence goes on along the minus strand of NC_062571.1, from coordinate 22,153,875 downwards.
GTCTCTGTATCTGTGTGTTTCTCTTTGTATTGGTGGTTTCTTTGTTCCAAGGAAGAACCTATTTCCTGTTTCTAATGTTCTGTTCAGAAACTCCACGCTCTGCCCCGAAATTGGCTGTCACCTGAGAGATGTCAGAACAAAGCAAGCAGCAAAGCTGTTTGTTCCAGCCCTGACTTTCGGGGGATGATGAACACGTGCATCTTTTGGGGGATGATGAACACGGGCATCTTTGGCAGACAGATCTCAAGATGGTTTGATCTTTTCCAAATGGGTTAGTGTAACCCAGGGATCTCACTTGAGTTCTGGTGACAACAGCTTTACCATCAAATTTTCCTTAGGGGATATCTCTTGAGAGGGAAAAGCCTCTTAAAATGGAGAGCTGTGATGGAATTTATTACTTGTTTAATCTGTATTCTTAAAGGAAATACCTCATCAGATATTGACAATATAGACCATCTGTCTAAATAGGAATATTTTTCTGTAAGCCAATGACAGCCTTACCTTTTTCTCAGTGGGCCAGACAAGTTTCAATGTTAGATTGCATCCTTGATTGTTTTAATTTACCTCAGGGCAGAAGAATAATGCTAAAAAAAGGGGGGGGGGGTTCTTTTAAATAAAAATGGCAGCAATTGAAAGCATATTGGAGGAAAACATACCTGGTGTAAAAACTATGCAGAATGTTTAAAGGTTTTAAGATTAAAGTTTATTTTTCTAAAACCAGTAGACACCATTTAAGCTTGGTGCTCATGAACTGTTCTAGGTCAAGGGTGACATCTTCACTCAAGATGTCCCCTGCGTCTAACGTAGTACCTACAGATGGAGGGTACACAGGTATGTTATGGAGTAAAAGTGTTAGGTGGGGATGGGCATGCTTTGCTGTTTCTTCCTCGTGAGTGGTCTTGTTGCATCAGGGTCTTTGTGCCTGAAGTGCCAGGAACTCTTCTTGTTCTCTGTTGGTTTCTCTTGTTTCTTGTAATTACTGCTTGATCCTGCAGAACCTGAGTTTTAAAGAACGAGCTAAAAATAGACTTGTCACTGTAAGTGCTTCCTTGCATCTGTTTTTTTCCTGGGTCCCTGCAAGGTTGACCAGCTTTTCTTGAAGTTGCACATCAAAAACAGTTGGAGAAAGAAGCATCTGTTTAGTCAACATTTCCAGCTTAGAAAACTGTCAGATTTTAACCTTTTTTTTAACCAAGTATGTGCTTGCAGAGCAGTGGTAATTGTGTCGGTGTGGTGAGGGTTCGGTGCAGCCGAATGGAGGTTGCTCAGGCCTGGCTAATCTTTTTGGGTTGCCTGTCATGCCATATGCAGGGTTTACCCAGAGACACAGCGTCCTCCAGGCAAGTGTCTGTGGCGTCTTGTTTTCTGTTGGGTCGTTTGACTTTTTTTTTTTTTTTTAATTTTTTTTTTAACGTTTATTTATTTTTGAGCAGAGAGAGACAAAGCATGAACAGGGGAGGGGCAGAGAGAGGGAGACAAAGAATCTGAAACAGGCTCCAGGCTCTGAGCTGTCAGCACAGAGCCCAACACGGGGCTCGAACCCACAGACTGTGAGATCATGACCTGAGCCAAAGTCGGACGCTCAACCGACCAAGCCACCCAGGCGCCCTGGGTCGTTTGATTTTTTAAACGCCAAAGATGCACTAGATGCTAGCGGAGTCTGAAGCTGGTTCCTCCTAGGTTTGCTCAGGATCCAGTGGGAGAATACTGGCTTGGGGTTCAGAGCAGAATGTGGGTCCCAGCCTCCACTGCCTTCAGCTGAATTATCTTGGTCCAGTCTCCTGTTTTGTCACATAGGAAATGGGAGTGATCACGCCTGCCTAATGCGTATGAAGAACCTGGTACACAGTGTCTGCTTGAAGAAGTGATTTTGAGGGTGAAAGTAGGCAGCAGTGTCCTCTTAGACCCCCACATAAAAGTACATGTGTTTCATTGTTTTTAATGGCTTTTACTTAATCTCTATTGGGCCCTGTTGCTGTCATTCTCTCCAACCCCTGCTGTGAACGAACACTCCCAATTGAGAATGTTAGAAATTAGAACCCCAGTTGTCATTTCCTCGATTCCCTTTTGGTTTTGATGGTTGGGGGACCTTTTAAAAAAACTTTGCAGTGACACTATAACCTTATCTTTTGTTTCTTTTATTTTTTTAGAGAGAGCGTGAGCAGGGGGAGAGGGGCAGAGAGAGAGAGAGAAAGAAAGAAAGAATATCTTAAGCAGTCTCAATGCAGAGCTCTGCATGGGATTTGATCCCATGACCTTGGGATCATGACCTGAACCAAAATCAAGAGTTGGACACTCAACCGACTGAGCCACACAGGCAACCCTAACCTTATGTTTTACCTGCATAAATAAGAAGCCTCCCTCCTGGGCTTTTAGGAAAGACGTAGGAGGTGTGATGTACAGTCTCATTATAGAAAGATAATTAATTCTACTGGTTTTTGCCAAAGGATGCTTATTAGTATATTGAGACATAGCATTCAGAATAATTTACTAAATATGTTTTGTGATTGTGACATCTCTTCCTTCTTTACACACATATAAATCTGAGTAAACTAATTCATTTAATTAAAACTGACTGTAAAATTTCTATTTTTAATATAATTTTTATGATGTTATATAGTTTGAAAAGCACTGAAGGGTGTGTGTGTGTTTGAATAGGGATATTTTTTGAAAACGTTAGTTTTATATTTGAAGTTTCCATCCTTACCTCATCCCTAGCTTCCCAATTCCTCTCTACAGAGGCAACAACTTCCATGTTTTTAAAAACTAAACAATCTGTATTTAATCATGGTTTGATGCTCAGGTGTATTTGCCCTGTCACTTGTGGCCTTTTGGCTCAGGCCAGGAGCTTATGTACGTGGACTCTAACTTGTGGTCGTGAATTAGAGGACCCTCGGAGCAGGTTACACACTAGGTGTGCACTTGGGTATCAGCAGAAATGAGGATTGTAGCTTCTGTGATGATACTTCTTACTCAGTGTAATTAGCTTATGGAGCCGGTGTTTCCGTGGCTTTTGAGTGTCTCAATTCCCAGAAAAATCAATTCTGTGATTTTTCCATTTTCCAGTTGCAGCATGAGAAAGCTGAACTAGAACAGCATCTCGAACAAGAGCAGGAATTCCAGGTCAACAAACTGATGAAGAAAATTAAAAAACTGGAGAATGATACCATTTCGAAGCAGCTTACATTAGAGCAGGTAAGAATCTATAGTTTTCTCAATACACTTTTTTCCTCATATTATTCTCCCTCACCTTATTCTTTTTGGCCTCAGATACCCTGGGGCATGTGAGTGAAAAATATTTTTCAGCTGTTTCTTCCCACAGTGGAGACTTCATTTTTGTAGTAAGATTGACAAGTCTGTGGAGCACCTGCTCTCTCTGTCTCACACTTTCTCTTTTTTTAACTGCAATTAATAAAGTTTCTGGAGATATACTGTGATGTACTGACTTATAGGTAGGAAATGTTAAGTTCCTTTTACAAAGGGGGAACAATGTGTTTTTAACCATAGGATAGATTCTGTGAAAGTTCCTGAGACAGTGTTGCTGTGGAACTAAAACTTTTTTTTAAGGGGTTCTTGAGAAGAGGCAGTTAGCATTTTTCTTCTTTGAATTATTAGCAATATGATACGAACCCTATCTTTTCCCAATGTGATTTGTTGGTACAGATATGGAGGCATAGATTTGGTTGCTTATCCTGACTCAGCCTCTCATTAGTTGTATGACCTTGCATTACCTTCTCTGGGCCCAGCTTTTCCATTTGTAAACAGAGAAGGGCAAACTAAAATCAGGAATGGCAAGCTTAACCAGGTACAAAAGGTGGCAAGTCATAGTGTACAATCCCTTTGTCCACTGCCCTCTGCACATGTTGGTGTTTGAGCAGGGTCCTCGCCTTGGGAGTCCAGACTGGGTCTTGTGCTCCTTCAACACACAGAACTGTGGGCAGCCATTGTCAGCCCATTTGCGTTAGTATGCCAGACAAAAGTACCTGTTATCTCTAGTCTAGATGCTCCCTAATGCTTTTGCCCCAATCGAATGTCCTGAAATTTTACTTTCCCTAAGCTAATTATAAGAAGCTGACCATAGTGTACAGCGATGTGGTTTCCATGTAAAATTCAGTGTATTGACGAAGGTCTTTTAGCTCTTTGTGATTTCAATCCTGATTGCCAGTTTGACGGTTTGGCTAAGCCTTTCATGCAAAGTTGTCTGATTTATCCCGACGTTAGGGTCTTTCTCTGTATCTTAGTTCATGCTGACTGATTGTGGAATCTACCCAGGGCCGTTCTAGTTCCATTATTTTACCTGAGAATGAAATGGTGATGGGAATGTCAGGTTTGGGAAGAAGTCCAGGTTGACTTTTGTTTTCTGTGTTATTCTTGTATCTCCCTATATCAAAAGAAAGGGATGTCACTGGGTTTTCTAAGATTATGAATAATGGTCCTAAGAACATTTTTCTATCCCTTCCAGGTAAAAGAAAAAAAAGGTCTATTTTCAAAGGTTGGCTATTTGATATACATCCAGAGTAATCTATACTTACCATTCATCTTTGGAATTCAGATGTAGTATCTAAATTTGGAAAAACCCACACGCTGTTGGGAAACATTTTGTTCCAGAGTTCACCTGTTTAATTCCTAGGATAGGGGACAACCAGTTCCGTTCAAGTTAAAGCTTTGAAGATTCTTGTTGAAGGTCTCTGACACACCAAGTACTTGTTACTGATACTTGTTCATCAAGAGCTAACCAAGTGACCAAGTGAAACTCTCAGTGCTTTGTATTGTGAGAACTTCATTTGGTCACAGCGTTCATGGTGATGGCTGAGTGTTAATGGCTTCTTTCTTGTATTTGCAGAAGTTCTTAAGGAGTCTATGGGACAGGGGCTGTGACTCCAGGGTTTAGTGTGGCCACAAGGTGGAGGTAGTGGTCTGGCATCAGAGAGAGGACAGTTTGGTCTTCTAGTCTATGGGAGAGAGAGAACGAGTTGTTGTACTGTCTAAAGGCTCCAGCGACTTTCATCATGGAAACCCTTTAAAATGATTCCAAGGCATACATTCTTGCCAGGTTAATGACTTAATACACGTTTAGGGTTATTTCACACCTCAACAATTAAGAAATGGATTTCCACAATGGAATATATGCATTGTAAAGCCCTATCCTGAAAATAAGCCTCAGATCTGGGATGTTAAGTTTCTATTTAACATCTTTAAGTGTTTACTTATTTTTGAGAGAGAGTGCGCACATGCATGCACACGAGTGGGAAGGGGCAGGGAGAGAGGGAGACACAGAATCAGAAGCAGGCTCCAGGCTCTGAGCTGTCAGCACAGAGCCCCACACGGGGTTCAAACCCACAAAGGATGAGATCATGACCTGAGCCATAGTCGGACACTTAACCGACTGAGCCACCCAGGGGCCCCTCAAGGTCCTGTTTTAATTAAGATGAGAAACTGCCCCCACCCCGACCCCTGCTTTGTTTTAGTATGTCCAGGATGATTAAATGTTGGGGATCTTTTGCTGTATTCTGTTTAGCTACAAATAATTTTAGTCAATGCTTAAGGGGGAACAGTTTTTTCCCCTCCAGTAGAAATAAATCTCTGTTTCTATGAATGTGATCTGATCCTCTCTTAGGATTATCATCCATATGATATACTATATGTCACAGTCTCTGTTATAGAATATATTCTGTATCATAGGTTATCAGAAGAGCAAAGGCATGTACTATATTATGTATTATATAGATTTATATGTAGTACATGGCTTTGCTCTTCTGACAATAAACATAGTTTTTAAACTGTAAGCTATTTGAAGGCAGTTATCCCATGTGTCTTATGGTATACCACTGCTTTGCTGGAAGAGTTTAAGTGTAGATTTGGCCAGGTAACCGTCATTTGTGTTTTGGAAGGAGGTACAGTATAGTGTTCAGGGCCTGGATACTGGATTCAAGAGGAACTGGATGTGAACCTGGTTCTTCTGCTTAATATCTTAGTTCACTTTTCGGGGGTGGGTAGTAGTGGTGGTAGTGGCTTTATTGAGATACAATTCACATACCATAAAAATCATCCATTTAAAATGTACAACTCATTGGCTTTTAGTATATTCAGAGTTGTGTAGCAACACAATTTTAGAGCATTTTCTAACCTCAAATTTCTAACAATTTTAGAGCATTTTCATTACCTCAAAAAGAAACCCTTTACCCTTCAGCTGTCACTCTGAATTTCCCATTCCCTTTAAGAAGCCACTACTCTGTATTTGCTCATGCTGGATACTTAATAAAAATGAAATCATATATAGTATGTCATCTTCTGTGAGTGGCTTCTTTCATTTAATAAAAGGCTTGTATCCATGTTATAGCATGTATCGGTACTTGACTCCTTTTCCTGACTGAATAATGTTTCACTGTGTGGATATATCCTATTTTGTGTATGTGTTCATCATTTGATGGACATTTTGGGTTGTTTCCATCTTTTGGTTATTAGGAATAATGTGGCTGTGAACATTCACGTACAGTTTTTCATGTGGATATATGTTTTCATTTTTCTTGGGTGTATACCTAGGAGTGGACTTGCTGGATTACATGGTAACTCCATGTTTACCTTTTGGGGAGAGTGCTAGACTGTTTTTCAAAGTGGCTGTGCCATATTGATTATAGCATCCTGGTAAATGTGAACCGGTATCTCATTGTGGTTTTGTATTTCCCTGGTGACTAATGATTTTGAAAATCTTTTCATGTGCTAATTGGCTATTTTTTATATCTTTGAGAAAAATGCCCATTCAAGATCATTTTATTATTGAATTCTAAGAGTTCCTTATATATTCTAGATACATTTCCCTTATCACATATATCATTTGCAACTCACATGCCAGGGGACCCTCACTGTAGACTAGGATTAGTCTGGTCAACATGACTTTAGTGCTTTTATGTTTTGTTTCGTTTTGTTTTTTTAACTGGTGGTCACTGCCTACAAACCCTTATTTGAGAATTTTTGTTTCAACATGGTCATTGTTTGTCTCTTATTTGGCATTCACATTTTCTTAGGAGACAGTAAGAATATCTAGAACTTGGAATATTCTTTTAGTGTCAAGATATCTTAATCTTGAATGTTTTCTGCCAACCAGGAAGAGTTTTTATTATTTCTCTGGAGAAGGATAACTAGCATCAAAAGGTAGTCCACATTTGCCTATTTATTTATTTATTTATTTATTTTTTTAATTATTTTTTTTTTTTTAGCGTTTATTTTTGAGACAGAGAGAGACAGAGCATGAACAGGGGAGGGTCAGAGAGAGGGAGACACAGAATCAGAAACAGTCTCCAGGCTCTGAGCCATCAGCCCAGAGCCTGACGCGGGGCTCGAACTCACGAACCGCGAGATCATGACCTGGTCCGAAGTCAGCCACTTAACCGACTGAGCCACCCAGGTGCCCCCACATTTGCCTATTTATTAAGTGAAGTTCAACTCAGTAGCTCTGGAGGGCCCTCTGTGCACTTGGCATGGAAAACTATGGGAAAGAAGAAAATAGTGGCCATAAGCAGGTGGACTAGATACTTAATCATTCTTAGGTAGTACAACAGAAAAAAGTGGAATAAGTTAATGGAGAATTAGTCCCATAATTCAGCTAACATTTACATCGTGAACAGGATTGCCTGCCAGGTACCAGATGCCTTACTCTTTTTCTTTTCTCTAGCTGGCATAGTGAGTATAGTTTTCTCTGTTACTTCTGGAATTTGGTCCATCATCTTTTATCTGAGCTATATCCTGTTCCCAAAGCAAAGACACTGTTTGTCTAAAGCTGTATTCAGAATGGGATGGCAATTTCATTCATTAGGATCCATTTTTTTAATCTGTCTGTATTAAAGTTTATTTAAGTCATGTCTTCAACCGGTATGGGGCTCGAACTCACGACCTTGAGATGAAGAATTGCTTGCTCTTCGGACTGAGCCAGCCAGGCACCCCTCATTAGCATCCGTTTATAAACATCGTATCCCATGTAGTTTTTAGGGAAACTCTCACCTTGGTTCAAATCTTCCATCTGAATAAACTGTATGCCTTCAGGCAAGCAATTTGAGCTCTTTTGTGAAATAGACATTTAGTACCTAATTCCTAGGTGTGTTGAGGGGATTAATGTTGCATCCTGCCTTTCCTCACACTACATGCATATTGAAGTTCTTCATTCCTCCACTCAGAATCCTTCCAGTGTGGACTGCACAGCAAGAGATAAGTTAACATGGCAACCCAGTACACTGATGTTCTTGTACCCGTATATATGACTGGGACAAGTTCCATAAGACAACATTTCTTTTGATTTTCTATTGAATTCCATTTCATTTTTAGCAAAATGTAGGTCACAGTGGACTAATTTCACAATCCAATAATGGTTCATGACCTGCAGTTTGAAAATCATGCTCTGCTGTGTGCCATGCTTTCTTGCCCCACATCTCCATGGATCTGTTTCCTCTGCCTGGACCGCTTTTCTCCCTCGCCTGCCCCATTCTCCTTCATCTTACCTGACTTTCTTCCTCCAGGCAGTTAGGGGCGTTTGCTGTAAAAGTATTTACATAATGATCAGTATTTCTCTTGTAATACTTGGTACACAAACAGCAACTAGCAAACAATTATACGAAGTGTTTCTTCCCTATAAGTTTTCTAATAAATTGAAGGAGGGAAAGCACAATGTTGACCTCACCACCGTATCCTGGTGACTCACATCTATTAAGCTCTCCAAAAATGGTAGCTGCTGCTGTTAATAATGAAAGTTTCCATCTAATTTCTATGGTACTTTACCCTACCCGTTTTCCAAGAAAATGAGAATGCATATTATTTGAGCCACAAATGTCTCACCACCTTCCTTGACCTTGTCTCCTCAATTTATGAGTCAGAATGTGCTCAAGTGTCATTTGTGACCCAGCCCCTTTGGCTTTCTTTTGTGCCCATGCTATAGTTAGTGCATTTGTATGGTACATATCCTGTATTAATTCAGCACATCTTTGTTATGTGCCTGCTCTCTGCACAAACTCTGCTAACAAAGATGATGTTAGGTCCCAGCCTCATGCAGTCTGATCTCCTGTTCCAGGAAGGCCAGTGAAGACGGATGCTGTATGCATGGCTGTGGTGGAGGGGAGCAGTGAGGCCTCTGTGGTGGCCCCGACCCCCTTTCCCCTACAACCACGGGAGACACCCCAAAGCTCCTTGGCACCGGGTTTAATTATTTGTTAATGGACACACGTGGTTGGATAGATCTAAATCCAGCCTTGTTGCAGGGAAGGAGAGATTGAGAGGAGACAATGGGAGAGAAGACATGCAGTAAAAAGTGAGTGTCAACACTGTGTGGAGCAGAGATACTGGAGACAGAGAAGAGAGCTCATGAAGAAGATGTGAAATTGAATCCTTCCTTTTTGCTGCTGGGCAAGGAAAGAGAAGGAGTTGCATCTTTGGTGTCTTTGAGGGCATAGTTTATCTTTACAGTCAGCATTTTGCATAAGGCAACCACGTAGCTGTAGGCCTCAGTGGTTACCTTCAGCCTGGCAGCATCAGGTACTTACAGAGGCTTGACAAGACCCCAGCTTACAGGATCATTGCAGAAGTGACACCCACTTATCCTGGTGTCTCTCACCATCTGTAACCAGCAAATGCAGAGGCTGGGGTTTAGAGTGATGCATTTCAATCCTTAGGACAAGATTTAATTTTGTTCTTTTTTTTTTTTTTAAGTGAAACAAGGACACTTTTAGTGTATTTTAAGTTCTACTGGGAAGAAAGGAGGGGCACCTGGGTGGCTCAGTCGGTTGAGCATCTGACTCTTGATTTCAGTTCAGGTCATGATCCCAGGGTCATAGGATGGAGCCCTGCATTGGGCTCCATGCTGAACGTGGATCCGGCTTAAGATTCTCTGTCTCCCTTTCCCCTGCTTGAGCATGTGTGCTTTCTCTCTCTCTCTCTCTCTCTCTCTCTCTCTCTCTCTCTCTGTCTCTAAAAATTTAAAGAAAGAAAGGAAAGTTTTAGGTTTCCAACTCTTAGAATAGTTGCTCTTAGTCAAGGATACTAGATGGCCTTTCTCACTTACTTGTATACAAAATAATTCATTCAAAATACAAACCAGTTTTGCATCTTTGGTTGATCTTTTTTTAGTTGCTGTGGAGCCAAGGTATTTTTAAAATTCACAGGGAATGTGGCCCTACTGGGTTCTATTAGAATTCCATTCACACTAACTGCTGCCCTTGCAGATTCTTGCAGTGCGAGGAATCTGGGTAGTACCTGCTGATTTCTGTGTGCTGTTTTTCCCCCCAAAGAACAACCATGTTACTTGGGGTTTACTTCCATTAAAGAGATGAAATTTAGTGACCACTGCATACTTTGAAATTTGATTTCAAGTGCTAATCTCAAATTATGGAAATCATGGGAGTTTTTAATTAAATGTTTATATGAAAATAATCTATTGCTCTTTCAAGAAAAATCGGAAGACACAGAAGTACACAAATGATAAAAACATTACCTGGATTACAATCCACCCCTCAAATAACTACTATTCATATTTCTTCTTCATCTTCCCCCTTTTTTTTCTTTGTTCTTCCTTTAAAAAAAACTGTAGGGTATTACAATTTGCTACCCTGATTTTATTTTATTTTTAAATAAAACATCATAACTTGTGCCTGCACATTTATGCAAAATGCATTAGGGTACAGCCAGACGTAATCATAGTAAATCCTGAAGTTAGCTGGGTGGCAATTTGATTGTAGCAAATCCTTGAGGGTGTTTGGGTTGCTTGAGAAGCCTGGGTACAAGCATCTTACCTACTGCTTATTTGGGAAAGCTGGGAAAAAGCATAACTGAAAAATTAGTGGAATTTTGTGCCTTGAAAGCAAGCAAGCTGGGGGCACTCCTCCAGTAGTAAAAGGAAGCATCAGTGGGCTCTCTTTTCAGTTGATTTGTTTTGTAATCCAGAAAACAGGATGTCATGAAGCCAAGGATGTCATGAAGCCAACTGAGAGGTCCCAACTCCAGACTTGGGAAAGTAAACTCTGAGTTCTGTCAGGGACACAGATAAGGAGGTCTTTCTGCAGGATATGGGGGGAAAAATCCCTCAGAATTTCTTTGCTAGATCTCATTTCAATTAAGTAGAAAAACGCACTGTGTTTCATCTTGTCAGACTTTATTTTGAAGTATCAGATAACACCTGCCATGTGGATCAGTTGGTGCAAATGTTGTTACATAGTGGCAGGGAAAAAATTCAAAATGTGTTTCCTGTGTAAGGAAAGAGATACCTCCCCATGATCCAACAGTGTGTGTTTCTGGTCATGCATGCATGTATGTATGTGAAAACTCTCGCCAGTTAAATTGAAGTCCGTTGGTATGCTACAGTAAGGGCAATAACATCCAGAGAGTACTGTACTCAGGCTTTCTCATTGCTTGTGATTTTGAAATGCATGAAATCTGTTTATGACCAGAGCAGTAATTTGGTTGATGACTTAGAAAGGGCATTCTCCTTAGCTAAACATGCATGGCTAATGAATGAATGTCTAAGTAAATCCAACATCTCTGCGTAAGGAAGTGGGATGGATGCAGTAATGACTTTTCATGGAAACTTCCATTTTGGATAAAGCATATCAAGAGAAGTTTCCCTAATGTTATTTTCTTAAGCTTATTGTAGATAATGGACTGGTGGTAGCCACTGATGTGATACTGTATCTACAACATACACTGTGTTATGACTTCTTTCCCAGGTGTTCTCCACTGCAGTCTGGATGTAGCAAAAGAATGTACACCCTGTTCCATCAATGGTACTTATGTTAAAGTCCCCTAGAATTATTTACCCACTATGCAAATTTGTATATTATCCCGGTTAAGTGATGAAAACTTAAGTCCAGAAACCATATAAATCTGAATAATTCTGTGTGTGTGTGTGTGTGTGTGTGTGTGTGTGTGTGTGTTTTCATAAAAAGGCCTTCATTTCTCAACATCACTGAATAAAAGTTTTAAACTTTAATAAAATTTATTAAACTGGTAAAATGATGAAATAATGTCATTTTTACATGTTAATATTGATGCAATATTAATATTGTCCTGAAGTTCAGTTCATCAGAAAACAAATCTAATTTTTATAGGAGAAGTCTTTGAGAAAATATATTTGGAAGCTGTAGTATAAAAGGTTGACTCTGGGTTATCTGGAAAATTCTCAGAGTATTTCTAATAGCTGACACTTCACTATTATCCTCTGAGATTTTATTGGCTTATTCTGGATTTTGTATATATAAATTATCATCTTCAGTTAATGGATGTACTGTTAAATTGTACTGGGAACTTTCACTTTTAAGATCAGACATCTTTAAATTTCTTCTGTTACAAAAATAGTAAGTGTTCATTAAAGAATTGGGTGGGAGCAGGAAAAGGCGGGAAGAGAAATTATCACCAATATTCTGTTCACCCAAGGGGCAGCCCTAATTATCTTGCTGTATAGTTCTTTATGGTTTTTTTTAACATCTCTTTCCTTTTTTTCCTCTATCAGTATATTCCTGATGTACATAGATAGATTTTTCACTTGTGATTTTGACTTCTTGGACTTAAAAGTGAGCAGCCTTTCTCTCCTTTTTTGTTGCTCTTCACTGACCAGCTTCCCTCGGTTCTTATTTGGCTTTGCATTACACTAGCAGTGGTGATGACCTAGAACTTGGTTTTAATTTTGAAACCAGCCTGCAGCTTGGTTAATCAGATAGGTACCTGGGGGCTCTGTGGTCTATGAACACCTGTCTTAACTCATCTGTAATAAAATCTGTAATAAAAATTGGCAGTTCGATTTCTTAAAAAAAAAAAAAAAATTTTTTTTCTTCAGAAGGCAAGGGTCAGATATCTTCCACCTAGGAGGAGCATTGTCAGGGCTGAGCAAAATTCCAGTGATTGCCTGAACAGACACCAAGAGAGGCACTAACAGAGTGTTTTTAAGTTTTACTCCATGTCTGTTGCTTTAATTTGCGAACAAGGCTTTGCCACAGATTAAGGACCATGATGTATTATTATACTCAACTCTTTTCATGTGAGTTGCCCCTGATCTGTTTTAATAGCCCCCTCATGAATCCTGTTCTTTCCTATGTCTATGTAAAACCTTGATTAACTCGAATGTATTGGCAAAGTAGGATGGGATGAGATCTTTTATTGGCTCTACTCCTTGTAGTAGAAACAAAAGGGTCTTATCCCATTGGGGCTGCTAGAACAATATAGACTGGCTTTGTTTCTCATTTCTCATGGTTCTGGAGGTTGGATCTGGATCCTGGTGTGATGGAGTCCCGATGAGGACCTTCTTCCAAGTTGCAGTCTGCCCACTTCCCCTTGTATCCTCATGTGGTGGGGAGAGCAGACAGCAGCAAGCTTCAGGGTCTCTCTTGACTTCTAGAAAGGACATGAATCCCATCATCAAGCGGGTCATGACCTCATGACATCAACTAAACCTAATTACCTCCTAAAGGCCCCACCTCCAAATACCATCACATTGATGGTTAAGGCTTTACCGTATGAATTTGGGAGGGGGGGGAGCACAAACATTCAGCCATTGAAAAAATACATTTTTTTTTTACTGTAATTTAGTCATTTTCTGAATATTTACTGTTATTTTCCCAAGTGGTTCTGTTGTATCTCCAGGGTCACCACTTTGAACATCTATAATGGTATTATATAACAAATTGATTGGCAATTGGGCTAAATTATCAATAGGCTTCAGATACTACCTAACTTGGAAAGTTCGGGGGGATTGTTGTGCTAATCCATAGTACCCACTTGTTTTCTTAGGATTTATCTCTCTCTTTTAGGAAAAAAAAAAATCTAGTCAACTAAGAGTTGGTTAATATAGGTCTTAGAGGACTCTGTGATTTCTTTTTTAAACATGGGGTACTCTCCTTACATTGTCACCACCTAAACTACCCTCTCCTGTATGTTGTAACAAACTGTGTGTCTGTGTTCTGTTTGTATGATAGCTCTTATTTCATGGGCATTTCCCTCTCTTTTATTATCTTGGATTAGTTGTAATGGGCTGCCTTCCAAAATTTGTTTTTTAAGCCATAGGTTTGGGGCTCACAATATATTTTCCCATGGAAACAAGGATGATATTGTTAGACTACAACTTTTTAATATAGGTTGAACAAAGTTCACTAAGACCTTCCAAGATTCTAGGATTGAACACGATGGTTAGGCTGAAGTTCTCATGAGGCTTTTTGGCTAACCATTTCTTTCTCATACCTCTGCCCCCAGTGTCCCAGTTCTCTTTAAATCAGAAAATGCTGCAGTGAGAAAGAAGTGTGATGGTGTTTGGAGCCATCTCTCGGCCACCCCCTACCTTTTGCTTTTTTGGTAATGGGTCAGTATCTGCCCACTGAGAAGATACAGATAGGATGGGCTGTGAATTCAGATCAGCCAGCTAGATTTATTATACTCAAATTTTATCCACTAAAGTTTCTATATTTATTTTGGGAACATAATAAGAACTCCTGGTCTGACATTAATTAACTTGCAGTGGAAAGGAGAGCTACTGAAGAGAAGAAAAGAATTTGGCAGTCCATTGAACTGACTTGATTATAAAGCAGGCTTTCAAATGAGTATTATACAAATCTGTGATATCCATTGGTGCTGAGTGCTCGCAGAATCAGCAGTCAGAGTGGCTTGGGTTTGCCCGAGAATTTGATGTTGGTGATAGATGAATGGGCGCCTGTTGTACGAACACTGAATGTAAAAAGCCCTCAGGTATTACTAGGAAGGAGTTGGGGAGAGGATGACAGTTAGAGACCAGCATAAGGAAAGCAGTGTGTCACTGGGCCGATGTTTCCATTCAGGCAAGACTCTCTGACTTCCTACTCTGTAAACTCAACATACACTGTCAGTTTTGAGGACTGTCTGGTATCAGGACAGTGCAAGCATGGAAAAATCTACTTCTGTCTGAACCGGCAGAGCTGGTGTGTATGCTCTGGCTCCAGATGTATAGGTTGTGGAATTAGACAAGAGGTGGAAGGGCAACTCTGATCCAGAACTTAAGAGAGTATTAATCATAATCATAATTAAACATGATAATATCATTTCCTCTAACTTCTTTGCCCTTTAGTGTCAGAGCTCCTCAGCAATGCAGAAAAGTTGAGATTTTTAGTTTTTTAAAAGCATTCATTCATTCATAATTCATTTATTGAAAAGTTGAGATTTTTTATTTTATTTTTTTTAATTTTTATTTATTTATTTTTTCAACGTTTATTTATTTTTGGGACAGAGAGAGACAGAGCATGGACGGGGGAGGGGCAGAGAGAGAGGGAGACACAGAATCGGAAACAGGCTCCAGGCTCTGAGCCATCAGCCCAGAGCCTGACGCGGGGCTCGAACTCCCAGACCGCGAGATCATGACCTGGCTGAAGTCGGACGCTTAACCGACTGCGCCACCCAGGTGCCCCAAGAGATTTTTTAAAACTGAAAAAACCCCGAAAGACCCTACCCTTTCTAAGGCTTAAAGATAATGTGGACTCCTACAGCACTGCCCGCCTGTGTAATGAAACCCCTGCGTCTGAGCCGCTGAGCCGGGGCCTCCTGTGTCGTCTGCTTCATGGAAGTAAGTTCATAGAGCATTGGTACAGCAAACCCAGCTTTCACAGGAAGCCTTGGTTCACTGAAGGCAGTAAATTGATAACTTGTAGCTCAACCAGTAGGTGCTGAAAAGAACCTGAGATTCACGTACCTTTTCTGCTTGTTTCTCCCACTCTCTTACCTGTGTCGGCATCGTGTCAGACTCCTAAACTACCCTCTGCTCTGCTGCTCCCAAGAATTGTTGGCTCACAAATCAGAATAACTTACCCTAAATCTTACTTTCCCTTCAGGATCCCCATAGTTGAGGGTTGGACAGGACCCAGTTCTTTTGGCCACCGTGGTGACTGCTCCCACTCCTATCCTGGTGATGTCGCTTTGCCAGAGTCACACGATCTCCCAGGGCAGTGGTCTCTTGGCGCTGAAATGAAAGGATGGCCTTAGATGGTTCTCTTGCTCCCCCTGTCTCTAAGGGTCTGGAGCTGAACTGGCTCAGACTGAAGACAGCTGCCATCTTAAGCCTCACAGAGAATGATAGTGGCTAGTCCTGGAGGGGACCACACAGGTCAGGTAGGCCAGGCTTCTCATTTAGTGGATAAGGATCTGCTCACAGCCACATGCTTAGTAAGTTGTACATGGGTAGAGACAGCTTTGTCTTGATTTTGCTTTTCAGAGTTATTGATTAGCATTATGCATGATTACTCTAAAATTAAAAGCAATTTGGTATAAGTTTACTAGGCATCCCTATGGTAAAACAATTCCTAGCTTGAAATTTTCCTTGCTTGCCAAGTACTCTCTATAATGCTTTTAGTTAAACATGGGAACAGGATCCTTACAGGGTAAATGCCTTGGAATTTTGTTTCTTTAAAAAAATGGCTGTAAATTGTACTTCAATGCTTGGCTAAACATGTGGTCAGTGCAGAGAATCACGCAGTTTAATAGGGGTTCCATGAGCTGCTCCAGGGTTTCTCCCGGTTGCTGCAGGTTGAAAGTGTCTGACATTCCGAAGAGCATTTGTGCATTCGTGTGCTCCCAGCTTCACTGCACAGAATGCTTCTGACTTGTTCTGAGTCCCCACCACCCTCCCCACCCCCATGCAGGGAAGGTATTTCCAAGCTGTATTTTCATTTGACCATGTGATCTTGGTTTATTCACTGTTAATAAGATCTGCTCTGGTTGCTTTAAAAGTCTACGGTTTATACATGGTACTGGGCTCATTTTACTGTGTACACAGGGACCTCTGATCAGTGAGGAGTCTCTGTGACCTGCTAAGGACATCTTTGCAGCTGTGCAATCAGAAATAATTTGTTGACTCGGTGATTGAAAAAGTGAATTGCTACTGGTTGAAGAGACAGCACAGGGGCAGTACCGTAGCCATTCTCTCTTAAAAAAAAAAAAAAATCTGTTACAATTATTTAATATCTCAAACATGTAGAGAAGTGTAAGAATGATATAACACATTCCCTCTACTGTGGCTGTGAAATTTAGCATTGCACTCTCTATCCCTCTTGCCAGCCTTGTATTTCTTCATCTCTCTTTTGCTCTCCACCAAAGTATATAACTTATTTCACTTACTATCTATGCCCCCACTAAAATGTAAGTGTCATGAAGGGCAGAAAATTCTGATTTTTTGGTTCCCTGCCAGTGGCCTTGTTCACAGTATTCGCATACTGCCCAGTATTGATTGATTAAATGAATTTTTCCATGTTTGCTTCTTTTCATGGAGTAGAGTGCATTTGGGGGTTTCCTTTGCAGATGCACACTTTCCCCCAAATCAGATCTTTCTCTTCCCTACCTCCTCAGAAGTTACTAGTATTGTGCATCCTTTAACCAGTATGTAGAATTGTCTTGAGGTGTTTGAGTTCTTTATATATATATGGTAATATAACCTTTCTGGTTTAACTACATGCAGAACCTGGGGGGGACAGACCCAGATAAATCCTGGTGTGAGTGGTAAGCACAGCTCCCCCAGACCCTCTTTAAAGAAGACTTTTGTGTGTCTTGACTAAATGCTAAAACAAGCAGTGTGATTCATGTACCAGAGGGCAATGAAGCATTCACATCAAAGAGTGAACCTGTCTCAGTTTTCTCAGTTGAAGTTTAAGAACTAGATGCGCTTAATGTGTCTGTGCCAGGAAACTGGCCATTTCTTTGCAGATTTCTCCAAGCAAGGGGGTCCTAATGGTCCAATCAAAAAACCTCATTAACAAGGTTTAAATGGCCTACTATTCTCAGTAAAACTTTTTCCCTTCCTTTAGTTGAGACGAGAGAAGATCGACCTTGAAAATACTTTGGAACAAGAACAAGAAGCACTAGTTAATCGTCTCTGGAAAAGGATGGACAAACTTGAAGCTGAAAAGCGGTTTGTTTAGTCTTGCTGTTCAGTACGGTGTGTGTGCATGTCTGGGGTGCTGAGCTGGGTGTGACAAGGATAACAGAAGGGGCATTGTGATGCCCTGAGTGATGCACTCATTCATTAATTTGCCAAACCAAAAAAGTGTTGACAGCCTTCTGAACTCTTCTCATGCTGGTCATCTCTTTATATTTCTCTCTTATCGTCCCAGTAAAATTTCCTTTCATTTGGGGTTAAAGGCTTTGAAGAGATTAGCTAAGGTGCTATTTTTCACCTTTAAATTATTTGAAAGATGGTTGCAATTTCAACTTTTTACCTTGTTGAACTGGCTCCCCCAGTTTTCTAAAGTGGTTAGGATGTATATTGTGTACAGTTAATGATTACACATCTCTAGAATGTATTTCATGAGGAAGGCCGAGATTTTAACAGGAAAATTATCGATTTTAAAACTTACTGTAAAAAACTTGATGTAGTTAAGGTTAGGAATTGTGCTAAAAGTAGGTACATGGATGTGAAATGTCATTCAACAGCAAATGTTTCTTGAACCCCTTTATGCAAAACACTGTCAGGCCCTAATTTCTAAGTACTATGTACTTTGCGGGGGTGATGGAGCAGGGCTTGAAGAATGGCAGGGAGGTTCTGTATGTGGGATGTGTTCATGGGTATGGAAAGGGAGTTTTTAAAAAATGTTCATTAAGCTACTTCACTAGGATCTTTTGTTTGCTAACCAGAGTCCTTTTGCCGTAACTATTTGGTCTGCATGAACATCCATAAGTTATTTTGAGTTCATCTCTAAATTTGCAAAATATAGTCCTGTCTTTAAGTGAAAAATGGAGCTCTGTCCCTGGGGGAAATATTCAAGCTGTAGGTGAATTGGCTGTTTTGCATTATTGTAGTGGTACTAATAAATTGAATTATTAAAAGTTACTTAATATAATAAATGCAGGGATCATTACAGTATTTAACATACCAGTTTTCTCAACAAGGGCAGGCCTGAAGGTGATTCACAGTTTGCATTTGGGCAAATTTAAAGGTAAAAAGTTAAAAACCAAACCAAAACCCTAGCAGCTTATAAAAGGGGACTTGGAGGTCCTTTGTCAGTCTGCCTTCCTTTGCAGAATGCAGCTGGAGGTTTTGTATAGATAAGTACCAGAGTATTGTGTTAAATAATATGAAATTATCATCTGTAGGTCAAAAGTTGTTGAATATTCACATTCCATGTGCTTCAAACTAATGATAATTGTTAGAAGGTGGGACCACCAATTATTAACCCAGTGATTTTGGTTTTATTTTGTTCTTTTTGCCTCTGCTATGGCCAAAAGTAAAGGGCCTTCAGTCCAGTTTGTCATGCCGTTAGGATTGGTTTTTCAGGAGGGAATTTTAGAAGTGGAGTCCATGTGAAGCCACCTTCCAAGGGGGTTCATAATATGGAATTTGTAAGTTTCACCAGCACTGGGTGAAATTTCTTTAGTCAACCATACAAATCAATATGATGAATGTTTAGGTAGCAGATAATTCTGAGTGCCTACTGTATGCCAGGCATAATAAGCAGAAGCAGACATTGCAGACTTTCTCGCTAATGCTTAATTATCAGTGGTCCCTGAAAAGAAAAAAAAGGGTGGATCCTACAGCCCTGCCTTTTGACCTTGACTGGATCCTACTAGGTAAGGGAGCTCAGAAGTAGATATAAAATGGGCAGAGGAGTTTGGCAACCCTGTGAATTCTGGTGATTTACAGGAGTTTGCTATTAAAACAAACCCTCCAGCTAGTAGGTTGTTTTGTCTTTTAAGGCAAACTGTTTTTCATTGTTGGAATTTTTCTTTTCACTGAAGAATCCTGCAGGAGAAATTAGACCAGCCGGTCTCTGCGCCCCCGTCGCCTAGAGACATCTCCATGGAGATAGACTCTCCAGAAAACATGATGCGCCACATCAGGTTTTTAAAGAATGAAGTGGAGAGGCTGAAGAAGCAGCTGAGAGCCGCTCAGTTACAGCGTATGTAGCCTCTGATTTCACTGGTCTTCTGAGTACAGAATTAATCCATTTCCCAGCTACAGGATTTTACCAGTATTTACCATTGAATTTGCATAAATCAAATCCATACTGTATTTCATTACCAGTACATATGTCTAGAAATCTTTCTATCATCCTGGAATAGATTATTTTTGAAAGTATTATAGTGGGACAAGGCAAATAGTTTAGAATACTTATAGAAAATCAAATAATTTGAGGAGGGTCCAGAATCAGGCACTATTATTAATCTTCTGCCCCATGTTCATCTCTAAGATTGCAGTAACAAATGTACTTTTGGGGAATTAAGGCAGAGAATATAGTAGTTATTTTCCTTACTACTAAACTTTAGCATCAGATAACATCTGTTCATCATACTTGAGGAATAAATGCTTTAAAAATTTATACTGATTATTTTGGAAAAGGTCAAGATGTTGAGTTAGAAATCAAAGGAACTAGATTTCTGAACACTTGCCTAGGGCACTGTGTATTTGCTTGGGCTTCTCCTGTTTATGCAGTTGGGTTGCTCATGTGGGTCTGAATAGACCTTGTAGTGAAAGGTATGCAGGGAAAAGTAGCTGTCCTTCTCACCCCTGACCCCAACCACCCAGGTCTCACAATTACACAGTTTTTATTTATTTCTTCTTCCAGATAAACTTATTTTACACAAAAAGTAGCACAATGAACACACTCTTGTATTTTTCTTTTTTTTACTTACTGTATCTCGTAATTTTTTCCTTGCTAATACATAGAGATGTCTTACTCCTTTTCTAAAAGGATGCTTGGTATTTGGTTAAGTGGATACACTAGTGCCCCCGTACCCCCAGTTTCACTTCCCATGGTGTCCATTACCTGTGGTCAACTGCAGTCCAGAGGCAGATGGTTCTCCTCCTGACTTAGCGTCAGAAGGTCAGTAGTAGCCTGATGATATGTCACATGCCTGTGTTATTCACCTCACTTCCATCTCCTCATGTAGGCATTTTATCATGTCACATCATCACAAGAAGGGTGAGTACGCACAGTAAGATATTCTGAGAGTGTCAGAGATGAAGACCTTCCCTTGCCCTTCAAGGTCCTTCTAGTAGGACTAAGAATCAAATTGACATGAGACAGATTAACAGGAGAAAATCAAATTTAATAGCATACGTATGGGAAATCTACAGGCAACATGAAGCTTATTTGGACAAAGGGAGGAGGGTTCTGAAGATACAAAGGAGAGACAGACCATCAGGAGGAAGGTGAGAGGAGATGTTTGGAAAACAAAGCCCTATTATGTAGAAAAGTTTCTTAGGTAAAGAGGAATCTCTGTTTATAGCTCTCTTTCTGGCACAAGCAGGCATTGGAGGGGAAGGTAAAGAGCTTTTCCTAAATCTGCTGGGTTTGGATTACTTTTACTTCAAAATAATGTTTGTGCCAAAGTGGCCCATCTTGGGTGGCCTGCCCTCCCTACAAGAGAGACGGAGACAACTTCATGTAGCTATAATTGTTATTATAAATTGTTCTATTTTGTTATTACTTTGTTGACCTCTTACTGTGCCTAATTTAGAAATTAAACTTTATCATAGGTGTGTATATTGAGGAAAACACCTAGTATATGTAGGGTTTGGTGCCCTCCTTGGTTTCAGGCATCCACTATGGGATCTTGGAGTACATCGCCCTTGGATACCTTATACCATAATTTAGTTAACACCAGTTGTGATGCTGCAACCACAGTGGACATCTGTGTCCACACATTTGATACCTGAGCAAGAGCATCTTCAGAAGAAACTCCAGAAGTGGATTTGTTGAGTCACGTGAATGTGCATTTAAAATTTTGGTGATTCATACCTTAACATTGTCTTCTCTAAAGTTCACTGCAGATTCTAGTCCAGTAGTATCTGGGATGGTGACTCAGGATCATCCTTGGAACCTTTAAAAAACAATGTTCATTTCCTCTTGTTGCTGTAACAAATGACTGCAAATTTAGTAGCTTAAAACAACACAAATATATACCTTTCAGTTCTGGAGGTCTATAGTCCAAGATATCTCTCACTGGGCTAAACTCAGGCTGTCAGCAGGGCTGGTTTCTGGTAAAAGGCTCTAGAGAGACTCTGTTTCCTTGTTTTTTTCCAGCTTCTAGAAGCTGCCTGTACTTTTGGGTCATAGTTCCTTCTTGCATTGGCATCACTTCTACCTGCATCTAGGATTGGATCTTTTCACTCCTGCTCCCCTGCCTCCTTCTTACAAGGACCCTTTGATTACCTTGGGCCCAGCCAGATAATCCACGATAAATTCCCACCCCAAGGTCCTTAACTTCGTCACAGCTACCAAGTCCCTTTGGCCATGTAAGGTGACATAATCCCAGGCTTCAGGGATTAGGATGTGGACATCTTTTGGGGGTCCATTATTCTGTCTAACCTCATACAGGACTCTGGGCTTACTCTAGGAGTACAACCTGGTCCTCCATTTGTTTTAATACAAAGAATTCTGATGTGTACCTTGGGTTGAAAACCACTACATATATTTCATGAAAACAAATCAGTTTTCAAATACTAGTTATGTTAGGATATTTTTTGAATTTTTGGTGTGTCAGACAGATGTCTTTTAGCCCCTTTCTGAACTTCCTCCAGTGCTGTCAGTTTACAGTTCTTTCTCATGTATACTTATGCCCCAGACAAAACTTTTAGAAGAAATTGGGGAAGAATTTTCCATTCCCATAACTTTCTTCCTACGGCACTATTTGGTCTTTGAAGAGACTGCAGATGACTACAGGAGCATCCATAAGTGCTATTTCAATTTCATGAGGGCAGAGAAAGCTGAATGGAAGAAGGGGCGTCCTGCTGCTCACATTTGGTCTGGATTGGTTGAGAAGATGAGTTAATGACTTTCCTTCATCCTCCAGAGGTCAGATACCCCACCTCTCTGCCATGCTGCTGGGACAGTTGGCTCCTTACCCTCCAAGTCCAGCGGTGTCAAAACTTGAACTTCTCTCCCAATAGTTCTTTAGCTCTGGATAAACATGAAAATCCCTTGGGGGCTTTTCAGTATCCCAGTGGAGAGGCTTTATCCTCAGGATTCAGATTTGTTTGGGGTAGGGTCCGGGCATCAGCATTTTCTAAAAGTGTAAACTTGAAAGGGATGCAAAATGTACAGGCCACCTTTGGATCATATGGGAACTGCCTCTTTGGAGTCTGTCTGAAAGTCATCCTCTATTGATGCTAACTTTGTGACTAAGTGTTCCAAGATGGCTGAAAATGGGGGAAGCATCGACTGTGCCCCCTGAGTCCTGGGAACTCTGTGAGAGAGGGTGAGAGGGTGGTGACTCACTCATGGGAGTAAATCCAGTCTCTTGAAATCCAGTGTGGTGGTGTGCCAGCAGAGGGCACCCAAGGAATACCCTGGTGTCAGCCATCTGCGGCTAGCTCTGTAACACTCAGAGGTGTTGGGACTGGTGCTTTCTCTGTCCTCTAGCTTCTGGGTTAATTGCCCAACTGCCATGAAAGTCCTCCAGCCATCACTCCTGCTGACTGATGTTCTTGTGTATAGATTATTAAGTATTCCCCTGCTGATTTCCTCGGGTGCTAAAGGATTGCATCTGAAAGACAGTGTTTCTCTTAAATGATTGTTCTTGAAGCCTCATAAATCCTCAGTTCTCTGAAGCTTTCCTATTTATGGAAAAGAAAGGCAACTTGCTCCAACAGCCGTCCCTCTTGTTCTAGAAACATTAATACTCCAAGGGGCCAATCTAATGCTTCCTGTAGAGCTAGTGAAAAATTCTGCATGCTTGCATATTTGGGATGAAATAATTTAAATCATTTATATTAAAAGTGTACTTTGTAAATATTTTCCCAGCATGCCTTCAATTAAAGAGATTTTTGCATCTGGATTAGACAGCAGGGTTTCTGGTTATATTGAAAACAACTGAGGGATTTAGTGTTTAGTGCACATAACTGTTTAATAATTTTGGTATTTTTATTTGTATTTCTAAAATAAGGGTATTCAAGAACTTTTATATGTTCTGTAATGATGTGGTCTTAGAAATCATTGAATACTTAGCATCAAAAGTCATTATTTGCTAAAACATCAGAACTTCATAGAAGTGCTTAAAACTGAAAGTAATTTGGACTGGAGAGTTGAAGTAGGGTCACTTTGTGGGGAAGAGGTGGTCATTGTGGCATTCCACACCTTCCTTCCTTCTTAAATTTGGAGTGGGCTAGTAATATGGAGCAATAGTTTATAGGACTGTTTCCTCAGCATGACCATGACCGCTCTGAGTTTGTAGCTGTTTTTTAGAAATGAGAAATAGGTGGAGATTTTATTTGTCCCAGGATGTTCATTGGCTGAGGGAGGGAAAAAGGATGGAAGCAAGAAGATGGGTTGACCCTACATTTTGTGTTAACATTATTTTGGTGACTTAGTAACAACACATTCTGTCAGATGTAAACCAGCAAAGGGCTGGGGGTGGTCACGTTTTACTGTTAATTGGAATGGTGCCAGAAAGTACCCCACAGTCCTGCACAGAGTGATCTCAGAAGGGCGGGGGTTGTGAAAGCTCCAGAGAATTCAGCACAAGGACATTGTAGAGCCCCATGAAGATGTCAGTTCCACATTTCAGATTTCTGTATGGAGAATCTGATGGGCTTGGCTTGGTTCCATCTAGCCCTGAGGCTAATTGACCCTGGTCCAGGAGACGGGTACTGTAGCAGAGGCCTCGCTCAGTGGGGCAGCTCCTGAGGAACAGGAATTTGTCATAAGCAGGACTCCGTCCCTGGAGCCTACCTGCACACGGGTCTGTACCTGCCGTCTGACTCAGGCTGTGCATGAGTCAGGGAAGTAGAGTCACACACACCCGGAAAGTTAGACGTGACATAGTCATTTGAAGCTATTCACTACGTCAATTTCTATTTTTATAAAGAGAATTCTAACCTACCGCGTGTTCTAGTAGCCTGGTTCTCACTGGTGTGCTAACAGGCTGATGGCCTCCCTCTGTGTCTGGAGCTGAGGGGCAGCAGAATTGGTGCTTCCTCGAGGGGAGCCCAGGGCTGACGCAATTTCCCTGGCTGGCCCCCTCCCCCCTCGGCTCCAGCGTCGCCCTTACTTGGCTCCAGCTCCACCATTTCCTCTTCCACAAACATCCCTTTAGAAGGCAAGTAAGTGGGAGTGAAGGTGCCTAACCACTCCGAGTGCCGCTTTGTATGCATGTGTTTTTCTAAATGCAAACCGTGGGTAAACTTCAACACGAAGGGGAAGCCTTAGATCCAGATCTCCCTGGGCGAGAGGGTAGGGGTGGGGGAGAGCCGCTGCCTCAGCATTGCTGCTGGGCGGCCTTCACAGTACACGTGGGGGTGTGACGGCGCCTGCTCTGGCTGTGGTCTAATGGAGAGCTCTGGCCTTTCAGATTCCGAGAAGATGGCGCAGTATTTGGAGGAGGAGCGCCACATGCGGGAAGAGAACTTACGGCTGCAGAGGAAGCTGCAGAGGGAGATGGAGAGAAGGGAAGCCCTCTGTCGGCAGCTCTCTGAGAGCGAGTCCAGCCTGGAAATGGATGATGAAAGGTGTGCACGTCCTCTGAGCCTTGTGGAAAAATAAAGGAAACCAGGCCCCGAGAGGTCTCCCTTCGCATCCTGCTGGATGTGGAAGGAGATGGCTCGCACTCGCCGTGGTGATGCCACCGCCGCATCCAAGTAGATGCTGAGGATGGGGAAGTGAAGAGCTTTGGCCATTTTCCTTAATCACAGACCGAAAAAAAAAAAAAAGGTCTTTTCAAAGTTACTACTTGGTAGTAGTAGTCTTAGTTGAGCAGCTATATTGTATACTGAACTAGGAATGACAATGTCACATTTGAGAGAAAGAAAATAGTTGGAAACTTGAGATGTCTCCAAGTTGTTTATTCCTTAAAGATGAAGAGGTGTTTTTCATTTTTTTTTTTTTTCAACGTTTATTTATTTTTGGGACAGAGAGAGAGCATGAATGGGGGAGGGGCAGAGAGAGAGGGAGACACAGAATCGGAAACAGGCTCCAGGCTCTGAGCCATCAGCCCAGAGCCCGACGCGGGGCTGGAACTCACAGACCGCGAGATCGTGACCTGGCTGAAGTCGGACGCTTAACCGACTGCGCCACCCAGGCGCCCCATGGAGGTGTTTTTCATTGCCGAGCAGGATGTAGGTGCCACCACGGTGGGCTGCCCTGGAGGGGCAGGAAGAGTCAACAGTGGGTAGCTGAGAGATGCATGTGAAATTTCGGAGCCTGGTTTTCTTTAAGCCACATAAACCAGCATGGAAATGGCTGTGTTCATGTTCTCATAAACTGATTGACAATCAGGGCTGAGATCTTCCCTGGCATAAAGATGTCTGCACACACGGCCATTTCTTCCTTTGGCTGTATGGCCTCTGAAGGTTAGCTTACTGGGAAGTCTCTCAAGCAGAAATCTCTCCTTGTCAGCATTCTGTGCTTGTTCACAGCATAAAGGCTGACTTCCCTAACAATCACGCCTGAGTATTCTCAGGTCTGATGTGACTTCCACATCCAGGAGGAATGGCGTGGCCAAGTGTGGCTGCGGTACATGTGCTGTGCTAGTGTCTGTTACTATATTCTAGCGTGTGACTGTTTGTTAAGCAAAGCTTGTCTTGTAAATGATTGACTTCCAGTTCATGGGAATACCATTATCTTTAAGCTTTAATTTGATGACATAAATCTTAGAGGGCTTGTTTGGTTTTGAGTTTCAAATAATAATTTAAATGTAGCCATTAAAGCATGGATGTGTCTGTAATTCTTGGGATAGCGGAGGTAGACTTCTACATAGCTGTTGTGTGAGGAAGGAAAGCCCAGTCCTCTCTGTTGACTGGAGCAGCTCTGTTGGCAAGCCTCCACCTGGAGCTAGAACATTCCAAATTCCCTAGCCCGTACCCCTAGAGAGAGGACTTTGCCAAGCGGTGGAGCTGTGTGACGCCCAAGTCCACTGTATACATGTCTCCTAGCTTTG
The DNA here is from genome assembly GCF_022837055.1 of Prionailurus viverrinus. NCBI lineage: Eukaryota > Metazoa > Chordata > Mammalia > Carnivora > Felidae > Prionailurus > Prionailurus viverrinus. The sequence continues at coordinate 22,127,028 of NC_062571.1, read as the reverse complement.
TACATCAATCTCTAAATACCCCGAGTTTGACCTCAAAATATGAACCCCCAACATTTTCTCATAGGAGGTCTCTTAGGAACTACTGAAGTGCAGACAGTTCTGATAATCTCCCCCCTCTCCTCTTAGGTATTTTAATGAGATGTCTGCACAAGGATTAAGACCTCGCACTGTGTCCAGCCCGATCCCTTACACACCTTCTCCAAGTTCCAGCAGGCCTATATCACCCGGTAAGTACACGTCCACAGCTACTTCTGTGACTGATATCTGGGACATCTAATAGGCATCTCCAAATATGTTCCCCTCCAGCATATAAAAATCTTGTAAACAGAGGGTGAATGGTCCTGTGTTTTTCAGAAACATCTAAAACAAATCACTATCAAGACTGAGTTTTAATCTGAAATTTTTAAGCATAAATTTTATTGTGCCAGCTTGTGTTTTTAGATTGTTTGTTGTTGTTTAAAAAGAATTTAACTCCAAAAATTCTTTTTAAAAAGACGGTCTTAGACTGATTTTAAGTGCCTGTGGATTGACAAAGCATTGGATAGATGTTTTCTAAGATGGATCATAGCATATCTCCTGTGGGTTCTATTGTTATGTTGTATGTACGTTATCTCATTTTTATCCTCAGAATAGTTCATGTAGGCATCATTTTTCTCATGTTAAAATTGAGGAAGCAGTGATTCAGAAATTCATTGGCTATTGGTCTTAGATCCAAGGAAATTGCAAGGCAGGGTGGCTCTTATTTCCAAAGCTTGTATTCTTTTGAGCACAAGCTGCCTCCTGATAGTCCCACTGATGGGTGAGTGGGACCGGGCCCTAGTAGGCAGGCCATGCAAGAAGGAACTGGCCTTGCTTTTGGCTTTGCTTCTGCATCTGGCTTTGCTGCTCAGAAGCCTTTCCCTCAAAGGCGTGCTTGTCTTCATCTGACCCCGAAAACTCTCTCCCCCCAGGGTCTCTGGCTCAGAACCAGCACAGCGTGGGGCTCTCGGGCCAGGAGGGCAAGTAAATGATCCAGCAAGGAAGAAAGAGGAAGCCGGGGGCGGGGGTGGGTGAGTGGAGCAGAGGGAGGAAAGAAAAGGTAGCAAGCCAAAGGATTGTGTCTTGTGACCGAGGGGACGAGTCTGAGTTTCTTGTCCTTGCTGGTAAACAGATTTTAAACAGAGTTGGGGAAAAAGAGTGTCGGGGGGAGGAGTTTCACAGCAGAATAACGCGAGGTGCCTGCTTGGAAGAGTGGCACAGGAAAGGCTTTGTCGTTTTGGAAAGTAAAACAGCTACATGTTAGGTAGGTACAGCCTCACCTTGTCTGTTGCAACACTGACAAAGAGGAATGCCCTTCAGGTGGATGAGGGGAAATGCTACAGTAATGCACATTGCCACAGACATGCTGTGAGGTTAGGATCTCAGCCCTGTGCTATACTGCTGTGACCTTTTTTTGTTTGTTTTTTAAGAGGAGAAATCAAAAGAATGTCCAGCACAAAGCATGGCAACTTTTGTCTGGTTCAGGCAGGGTAAAGAGGAGCTGTTTGCAAACCAAAAGGACTTCGTATCATAGATCAATGCATGATCATCTCCCCCTTGTTCTTGCCCAAAAGGATGTTCTGGAATCTGTTTCTCCTGTTTTCTCATGGCCTTTAAATCTCTCCGAAAGCTCCTCTGCCTTGCTGCCTCTCAGTTTTCCCCAAATAATGCTTGGGTTTCATTACCATGATAAAAGTCTTTGCCTTCTGATTTATTGATATAAAAGGAAGGCATGCATTAGGAAGAAGCAAGATGGGGGTAGCTTTTATAGTTGATGGTGATGTTGATTCATATGAAGTATAATTTAGCCTTCTGTTTGATTTATTTAAACCTGAAGAAATCCTTAGAGACCTGTATTTTCCAATTCATTAAACCTAGTGTGGTCATTGAATAAAAAAAAAAAAGCAAAAGTCAGACCTTGGCTGGGAATATTAACTTCTATTGTAACAGATCTTCTATAGGAAGATCTTACTCTGTGTACATAATTTTGACTGTCACTGCACCTGTCCCTGTAGTGTGGGACGTGCCTGTATAGATAAGCCATTTGCTTTTTCCTTAAACTAAGTAATAAGTAACACCTAGATTTTTTTTTTCTTTCAGCCAGCCTAAGTGAGAAGAACATGTGTGTCTTATTTTAAGCTCGATAATATCATCAAAGTTGATTTTATCTCGTACTTGGCAGCAGAATTACTCCTAATCTAGTCCCTTGTTGTCCCATACGTAGTTCATCAGCAAAACGTGAATTTTCAAGTTTGCTTTTCAATTTAGTTTTTATTGGAAGAAGTTGTGGTTCTTTGTATTAAGAATCTGTAATCACTTTCTTAGTAGAATTATATTATTCATAAAAATAGTTTCCATTTCCATGCTAAGCATTTTGGCTCGTTTCTTCCTTTACCATTTCTGATTAACATTGGCAATCTCGGTTTCATCAAGTTGTTGAAATGTTTTAAGTTCTCTTTCAGTTTGACTGAAAAGTGTATTTCCTAGAATTTACGAAAGATCCTTTTAATAATATGTGGTGTTACATATGTGGATTATATATGAGCAGAGTATTACTTGTCAACAGTTATCTTTCAGGTTGTCCATTATTTGGTGCAGCCTGACAAAAGACACTCCCAATTAGCATATTTTGATGTGCCTAAATCAGAGATGGGGACTAAGGAAGTTTGAAAAAGGGTCTACACCCCAGTAGCAACAAGCATAGTCACTGCTCAGATCTTGGTTTTTAATTCCATTCTCCAGTGAAAAGAACTGGATGTTTCTAGGGCTTAGAGAAGGGGATATGCAGGATGAACCTGAAAAATCTGATAATGCTGCCAAGTAAGGAGGCGCTCAAAAAACAAGATGAAGGTATGTGAAAGAGACCCAGGAGCCAACCAAAAGAGCTCCCTGAGGCCAAAGCTGGAACCATTGGAGCAACACAAGAAATAATGTCATGCTGGGTTATAACCCAAACATAAAACAAACATCCATGAGTTCATACTAATATAAATAAGTGACTGAATAAGTAAATAAGGGAGAAGAGACAAATCTCCCATACAGAAGAATTCCAAATAATTTTTGGATACTCTATTGTCAAGGCAGTGGAAATAACTCTTCACTCTTTTAAGCGTGGGCTGCACATAAGGTCTTCCTTCCAAAGAATAAGTATGGAAAAGGGGACAAAAAGAGTAACATTACCATGGAGGAACCTGACATATGTGACCTCAGCCAGGCCATCGGGGTCCACATCGACAATGGGGAGCCTTGTCGGGAGTGTGTATCCTTGATGTGAAAATAGCATTTCACCTCTGTGGTCTTACTCTGTAAACACCCGTAACCCCAGCTGAGCCATGTGGAAAACATCAGACACATCCTGATTGAAGGATAGTCTGTCTATAAAATACCTCATCAGTATACCCCAAATCTAACAAGCTCCTCAAAAACAGGGAAAATTGAGGAACAGTCTCAGCCAAGAGGAGCCTAAGGAGACATGGCAATTAAATATAAAGTGTCATCCTAAATGGGGTCCTGGAACAAAAAAAAGGACATTGGGTAAAACCTCAGGAAGTCCAGAAAAGTATGGACCTGAGCTAATAATAATAATATTAATAATTAATAATGTATCAGTAATGGTTTATTAGTTGTGAAAAATATGTCATATTGGCATAAGATGTTAATAGGGAAATCAGAGTGTGGTCTATACAGGAATTCTCTGTACTGTTTTTGCCACTTTTCTGTAAACCTAAAACTATTCTAAAATTAGAAGCTTACTTAAAGTTTTTTTAATGTTTATGTTATTTTTGAGAGACAGAGCACGAGTGGGGGAGGGGCAGAGAGAGGGAGACATAGAATCCAAAGCAGGCTCCAGGCTCTGAGCTGTCAGCACAGAGCCCAACATGGGGCTCGAACTCACAAACCGTGAGATCACGCCCTAAGCCGAAGTTGGATGCCCAACCGACTGACCAACCCAGGTGCCGAATTTACTTACTTATTTTAAATGTTTGTTTATTTTGAGAGGGAGAAAGAGTGTGTGAGTGGGAGAGGGGTAGAGGGAGTGAGAGAGACAATCTTATGCAGGCTCTACCCTGTTAGTGCAGAGTCCAACATGGGGCTCAATCTCAGCAACTGTGAGATCATGACCTGAACCGAAATCAAAAGTTAGGCACTTAACTGACCTAAGCCACCCACATGCCCCTAAAAGTTAATTAAAAAACAAAAATAACAAACAAACAAAAAACTGCAGAAATAGATGAGATCTCACCCAATCATAATAGATAAAAGGAGCAGAGAAACACCCTCCTGTCTGATCCTGAAGCAACTGCAATATTTAGAGGTCAAGTTCAGGAGGAAAAACTGGCAAAGGAGATTGGGAAGTGGCTACCAGGGGAGTGGAAGGAAAAAATTGGAATACGATCTCACAGAGCCTTTCAACAAGAAGAGAGTGGTCAGCTTCGTCAGATGTTCTCCAAGGTCAAGTAAAATGAGGAGTGGAGAATGGTTATTGCAGCTGGCAGAGCAGAAACACTGCTGACATTGCAGGAGCAGTCTTGGTGGAGGGATGGAGACAGAGCCACATTAGGGAGATTTAAAGAGGAAATCCTGTCTATATTGTCTGTGTTTTTGCGAAGACAATGTTTTTATGTGTGATTTGTCGAACTAAAATCTCTTAAAATTGTAATTTAAAATAATCTTAAAAGGAAGAAAAGGTATATCTGCCTTTAGTCCAGTTTTACATTTTTTTTTTTCATTAGCAAAAAGATACTAAAGAAAATTCGGGGACAATCGGAAGGATATAAGCAGAAATAAAGTCCCTCTTTCCAGAGTCCAGAATCCCTCTATCCAAAGGTGGAGTTAATATTTTAGTGTTTCCAGTTGTGTCCTTTCCCTACCCCCCTCCTCTTACAATGTTCCTTTGGAGAGGTGGTTTCATACAGATTATATATATTTTGTATTTGCCTCATTTTGCTTAGTAGTTTTTCTCATGAACTGCTTTTAATTAATCATCTTTTAATTTTGCAGCCTTGAGCTTGTGGACAGTGAAATAAGTCTTAACATTTTTACTTTAGTTAATGCATTTCTATGAGAGCCAAAGAAATTTATTGTAGCAATAACTTTGAAAAGCCGTAGTATTCGATTTAGTAGACTGGTATTTGGGGGTTGGCATTTTCAACCTAGGTATTTGTGTTCTCATCCTGTATTTTTTCTTTTGTTTTTTTTGTTTGTTTGTTTGTTTTTTGTTTTTTGTTTTTTTGTGCAAGCATGGGAGAAGGGCAGAGACAAAGAGAAAATCCCAAGCAAACTCCATGCTTAGCACGGAGCCTGACAGGGGGCTCAGACCTGAGGCAAAATCAAGAGTCAGATGCCCAACTGACTGAGCCACCCAGGCACGCCATCTCCTCCTGTACTGTGTTCATGGGCTAGCGGGTCAGATGCAAGATGATTAGAACTTAAGGGAAAACAAAAAGTACTAAGACCTGGTCTCTGGCCTCTAAGAGCTTATCATCAACAAACAGTAGGGCCTGGGGAAGGGGGTGAAATACAATAAACAAATTCTTTGCAAGAAACTTTATAAGGCCAAGCATAATGAATTTATGTAAAAATTGAGTAGTTTAACAATGGTACATCTACTCTGTGGAATACTTACTACTCAGCAGTAAAAAGGAACTAACCTGATAACGTGTGAGAACTTGGATGGAGCATGGGGAGTGTTATGATGGATGAAAAAAGCCATTCTCAAAGGGTTATATGATGTACGATTTCATTTCTAGAACATTCTCAAAGTGACACCATTACTGTGATGGGGAACAGACCAGTCATTGCCAGGGTGTAGGATGAGGGGGAGGGTGTGACCAGGGAAAGGATGGGCATGACCGGCTTTCTTTGTGATGTTGGAGCAGTTTTGCATCTGGTTGTGGTGAGTTACTTGGATCTACACATGTGATAAAATTACTTTGAGTTGTGTACACACATGCACACAGGAAGAGTACAATAAAAACTGATGAAATCCAACTCAAGTCTCTGCCTTGGTCACTAGTGGTGGACCTGTGTTCGTGTTCTGGGTTGACACTGTGCTGTGCTTATGGAAGATGTTCCTGGGGAGGCTGGCTGCAGGGCCCACAGGACCCCTGTAGTGTGTGTGCAACTTCATGTGGATGGTAAATGGTTTCAAAATAAAAAGTTATAATTGAAAAAAATCTAAATAGTTTAAGAAGAGATTAAACAAAGAGAGCTACCAGCTTAGAGCACTTTAGAGATGGGCCTTAAAGGAGCTTAATGAGCTGAAGCTTAATGAGGCCATAGTTGGTGAGGCACTCAGAGCACTTTGTGATATTTACTCATTTCATCCCCACAACAACCTTACGAGGCCACTACAGTAATCTCATTTTACAGTTGATGGATCTGAAGTCCACTGTCACTTGGTGCCAAGAGGCAGAACTAGAGTCTGAGCTAATATGACAGTCGGCTCTGGAGTGTCTGGGCTGTTTGCCTCTTCAGAGGCTGATCGAGGTCCTGATTGACATGAGAGAAGGTACAGAGAAGACATCCCAGGCAAAGGGCTGGTGTGAACTGAGCAGTAGAGGTGAGAATCAAGAGTGATAAGGTCACTGTGGTTCTTACCACAGGCTGTTCTGGGTCCTGCTCCCATGGATTCTGATTTCATTGGATATGGGGCTGGGCAAGGGCTTTGATACTCAAGAGATAGTTTGGAGCCAAGTGCAGAGGCCTTTATAATAGCCAGAGAAGACATTCTTTTTTCTTCAACTTAGGTAGACAACAGGGAGTCTTTGAAGATTCTTGATTAGCGTTTAACATACCAATAACCTTGTAATGCTACAAAATAGGCTAGATATTTATTATTATTATTATTATTATTATTATTATTGTTATTATTATTATGAGCTTCTCTGTCTTGGGATAAGGATCCATAGTTTATCTCTTAAATTTCATCACTTGCATAAGAAACAGAATTAGGGTTAAATAAAACCTTTTCTTTCCTCCTCCAGCTGAACAAAGCCCTTGTGGTTAAAAATAAACATGATCACTTAGTTTCCAAAGACTTATACTTTACTCTAGCCCTCCATTTTTTTAAAGATTGTTTGTTTGTTTATTTATTTGTGTTTGTTTTTGAGAGAGAGAAGAATGTGAGTGGGTTAGGGGCAGAGAGAGAGGGAGACACAGAATCCAAAGCAGGCACCAGGCTCTGAGCTGTCAGCACAGAGCCTGATGCGGGGCTCGAACTCACAAGCCGTGAGATCTTGACCTGAGCCGAAGTTGGACACTCAACCAACTAAGCCACCCAGGCGCCCACAGCCCTCCATTTTTTAAATGTCAACTCAAGATCCACAAATGGAATAGAAACATGTGAAATAGCACTAATTGATGGTCAAACCAAGAAATAAAATAACCTTTATTTATTTTATATAAATAAAGACAACTAAAGGTAGGCTTGATGGCTGCATGTCTCAGCCATGGAAGCCAAAAAAAAAAAAAAGCATCCTTAACAGCTTCTTGTTTTTGTGTAATTCAGAAAAGAGGCTAAGTGGAGTTCATGTCGCTTGACATCCATTGGCTGATCTTAGATTCAAAGTGATTGAAAATGGCACTCATTTCAGCAGCACATATACTAAACCTGGAATGATACAGAGATTAGCATGCCCCCTGCACAAGGATGACATGCAAGTTTGTGGAGTGCCTGTATTTTTTAGCCAAAGCAAATCTGAGAAAGAAAAAGCAAAGCTGGAGGCATCACAGTTCCAGACTTCCAAGTTATATTATAAAGCCATAGTAATCAAAAAAGTATAGTAATCAAAAAATCAAAAACTGCCCCCAAAATAGACACATGGATCAACGAAACAGATTAGAAAACCCAGAAGTAAACCCACAATGATATGGTCAGTTAATCTTCAACAAAGCAGGAAAGAATATCCAATGGGAAAAAGTCTCTTCAACAAATCAGTGTTGGGAAAATTGGACAGCTGCATGCCAAAGAATGAAACTGGACCATTTGCTTACACCATACACAAAAATAAATTCAAGATGGATTAAAAACCTAATAGTAAGACCTGAGACCATAGAAATCCTAGAAGAGAAAGTAGGCAATAATGTCTCAGATATTGGCAAGAGCAACTTCTTTCTAGATATATCCTATATCCCCTGAGGCAAGTGAAATGAAAGCAAAAATAAACTATTGGGACTACTTCAAAATAAAATCTTCTGCACCACAAGGGAAACAACAAAACTAAAACGCAGCCTATGGAATGGGAGAAGATATTTGCAAATGACCTTTCTGATAAAGGGTCAATATCCAAAATATATAAAGAACTTATAAAAGAACACCCAGGGGCACCTGGGTGGCTCAGTCAGTTGAGGATCTGACTTCTGCTCAAGTCATGATCTCATGGTTTGTGAGTTTGAGCCCTGAGTCAGGCTCTGTGCTGACAGCTCAGAGCCTGGAGCCTGTTTCATATTCTCTTTCTCTCTCTCTCTCTCTCTCTCTCTCTCTCTCTCTCTCTCTGCCCCTCCCCCACTTGCTCCATCTCTCTCTAAAAAATTAATACAAACATTAAAAATTTTTTTAATTAAAAAACCTCAACACTCAAAAAACAAATAATCCAATTTAAATGGGTAGAAGATATGAACAGACATTTCTCCAGAGAAGACATACAGATGGCCAACAGACATGTGAACAGATGCTCAACATCACTCATTATTAGAGATGCACAACAATTGCAAATCAAAAACTACAATAAGAGATCACATCAAACCTATCAGAATGGATAAAATCAACAACACCAGAAATAAAAGGTGAGGGGATGTGGAGAAAAAGGAATCCTCTTTCACTGTTGGTGGGAATGCAGCTGGTGCAGCTTCTGTGGAAAACAGTATGGAAGTTCCTCAAAAAGTTAAAAGTAAAACTACCTTATGATCCATTAATTGTACTACTGAGTACCCAAAAAATACAAAAACACTAATTCAGAGGTGTACATGCACCTCTATGTTGATAGCAGCCTTATTTTCCATAGCCAAGATACGGAAACATCCCAAGTGTCCATCGATTGATGAATGGATAAAGAAGATGGGTATATATACATACAATGTAATAATATTCAGCCATAAAAAGGAATGAAATCTTGCCATTTGCAATGATATGGATGGTTCTAAGAGAGTATAATGCTAAGTGAAATAAGTCAGAGAAAGACAAATACCATATGATTTCACTTATATGTAGAATTTAAGAAACAAAACAAATGAGCAAAGGAAAAAAGAGAGAGACAAAAACCAAGAAACAGACTATAGAGAATAAACTGATGGCTATCAGAAGAGAAGTTGGTTGGAGATTGGTGAAATAGGTGATGGGGGGATTAAGGAGTGCAGTTGTTGTGATGAGAACAGGGTGATGTGTGGAGTTGTTGAATCACTATAGTGTACACCTGAAACTAATATACCATTGTATGTTAACGATATGGAAGTTAAAATAAAATAACAACAAAACCAAAGTGATTGAAAATAGGTTGTTCTGCCCAAACTCCCCGAATTGCCCGTTTGTTTCCATTTTCATTCCATTGATTCATATGGGATGTACTCTGTGCTGGATAACCCTGGTAGATGCTGGGAACTCAAAGATGTAAAGATAGCTGTATTTATTCACTGACAAATAAGCAATGCCCCAGACCACTAGGCCAGTAGTTCCTGAGCTGCTTAGGTTGAACATTTGGATTATTTGAAAAACGCAGTTGTTTGTTCCCCAACCCAGACCTATCTAAGGAAAGTCTGGGCTTGAGTATTTTAAAAACACTTTGGAGATGATTCTGGGGTCCTAGATGGAGACTATGTAGAACATGATAGTGGGCTGGGGGTTGTTTATTTCCTAAATATCAGCTGCTTTGGGGGAGCAGTGACATATATAGGGCTTCTGTTTTCTTTGTTGAGTATCCTCAAGTTGCGAAGTTCTCCGTGGTGATTTTTTATTTGTTTTTTTTTTTTTTGTTTCCCTTTATAACAGCTACACACACACACACACACACACACACACACACACACACAGTGGTTTTGTCTCATTGTTGGTGTCTCTTTTGACACTTCCTGTTTTCTTGCATCTGATTTTTACCCCTTTGCTCTGTTTTTCTCCTTGATTTTTATTTCTTCTCCTGTCTTTTCACTATTTCCCTACATCTTAGTTGGACTCCTAACAAGGTCTGGTTTTGTTTTGTTTTTTTTTAATTGGGATAAGAACACTTACCATGAGATCTACTTTTAACAAAAATTTAACTATAACTATAGGCACAGTGTTGTACAGTAGATCTCCAGAACTTACTCTTCTTGTATAATTGAAACTTTATGCCTGTTGAGCAATAATTCTCTTTCTACTCTTAGCCCTTGGCAACTACCACCATATTCTCCCTCTATGAGTTGACTTAAATCCCTCATATAATTGGTATCATGCAGTATTTGCCCTTCTGTGACTAGCTTATATTAGCATAATGTCCTCCAAGTTCATCCGTATTCTCCTTGAAAAGAATTTCTTTCATTTTAAAGGCTGGGTAATATTCCATTGTATGTATATACTATGTTTTCTTTATTCACTTATCTGTTGATGGACATTTAGGTTGTTTATACATCTTTGCTCTTGCAACATTATGTTGCATGATGTTGAGCATCTTTTCATATGCCTTTGACTATTTGTATGTCTTTGGAGAAATGTCTACTCAAATCCTTTGCCCATTTTTTAATTGGTTATTTATTTGATATTGAACTGTAGGAGTTCTTTATATATTTTGAATACTAATCCCTTATCTGATACATGGTTTGTAAATATTTTCTCATATTCCATATGTTCCCTTTCTGTTGACTGTTTCGTTCTGGAAGCTTTTGAGTTTGATATAGTCCCACTTGTCTATTTTCTGCTTTTGTGGCTGTGCTTTTGGTGTCACATCTGAGAAATCTGCTAAGACCAATGTCATGAAGCTTTTCCTCTGTGTTTTCTTCTCAGGGTTTTATAGTTTCAGGTTTTATGTTTGAGTCTTTGGTCCATTTTGAGTTGATTTTTTTGTATGGTGTTTGATAGAGGTCTAGTTTCATTCTTTTGCATGTGGATATCCAATTTTCTCCATACCATTTGGTGAAGAAGCTAGGCTTTCCTCATTATGAATTCTTGGCCCCTTTGTTGAAGATTATTTGACCGTTTATGCATGGACCTATCTCTGGGCACTGTGTTCTATTCCAGGACTTGACTATCATTTCCCCTTTGACCCAGCAGGCCATTCGGTGAGCCCAGCACTCTTCTCATATGTGTTCATTTTTATTGGTGATGGAGAACTTTTGCATTTTAAGGTCTTCTAGATGGTTGAAGACAGCAGATAATTGAGTTTGAAATAATACTTGTTATTGTCATATTTCAGGTCTATCATATGCAAGTCACACAGTTGGCTTCACGCCACCAACTTCACTGACTAGAGCCGGAATGTCTTACTACAATTCCCCGGGTCTTCATGTGCAGCACATGGGAGCATCCCATGGCATCACAGTAAGTAGCCATAGGGCAGGAAGCCACACTTTACTCCTGCTGCTGGTAGCAACAGGACCTCCTCAGGAGACCAGGCCCGATGCCCTTAGACATTTACCTTTCTTCTCCCTCCCACCATCAGTTCACCTTTAAACTGTAGAGACTTCCAGCAGTTTGTTACTAAGTTCTGGTGTTGAAAGTAAAATCCTTCCTGGGAGACAAAAATTTCAGCTTCACTTTCTGTGAAAAATTGCCCTTTGTGAAATGTTATTTGAACTCTGGCCAATGCCTCGATTAGATTCTGGCCGGCTCTTTGCCATAACGAATCATTGCTGGTTGCCACAATGTCTGCATCTTCACAATTCACTGATCCCCAGTATTCTTTCTGAAATTAGCCTTGTTTCTAGTTTCACTCAGAATTTTCTCTCCTGGGATTAGAAGGAACCTTAAGTGCATTTGGTTCAGACTTCACTCGGGAGTTTTTTCTTTAGACCTGGTTATTTAGTTGACTAATAGAGCAGTTGGAAATGTAGCTAATGGGTTTGAGAATAGGAGAGACGTGAGGGTATGTCCAGTAAGGGAATCTTTAAAAGAAGACTTTTATTCTGGAAAAGCAGTAAGGTATTTCTGAAGTTGTTTTTATTGGTTTGATGGCTTTATGTAAAAGCAGAAACATTTGGTTGAGCTGTAGCTCATAGGAGTTTGAAAACTTACTTTGAGTGATGGAAGGAACTTGGGGACATACAATGGACAGAAAAGATTTAAGTGGAGAATGAGACAGCTGTTTTTTAAATCTTTTTTTTTTTTTTTCAACGTTTATTTATTTTTGGGACAGAGAGAGACAGAGCATGAACGGGGAGGGGCAGAGAGAGAGGGAGACACAGCATCGGAAACAGGCTCCAGGCTCCGAGCCATCAGCCCAGAGCCTGACGTGGGGCCTGAACTCACGGACCGTGAGATCGTGACCTGGCTGAAGTCAGACGCTTAACCGACTGCGCCACCCAGGCGCCCCAGAGACAGCTGTTTTTTAATTCTAGGGCTGTCTCCTGGAAGGGCCCAAGTCCAATTGTTTGGTCAATGCAAGTTTCATAGTAATTATGTATAACTTTTTCGTGAGTGTAGATGCAAACTCCACCTTGTTTTCATCAGTAGTTCAGAAACCAGTAGGGATAGACTAGGAAATCCCTAGTTTCTGGTCTTTGTTGCTCCCCTTTTTCACTAGCTCCTGCTTGTCAGGCTGTGTTAGAAATGAGCTGTCTGGACCCAGATTGACCTCCTGTTGTTCTGTCCTGTCTACAGAGGCCTTCACCACGGAGAAGCAACAGTCCTGACAAATTCAAACGGCCTACGCCTCCTCCGTCTCCCAACACACAGACCCCAGTGCAGCCCCCTCCACCTCCACCTCCACCGCCCATGCAGCCCGCGGCCCCCTCGGCAGCCACCTCGCAACCCGCCCCTTCGCAACATCCGGGGCACCCCTCCTCCCAGCCTTAATGCATGTGCTTGGTCTGCATCTCATGTTGGGACTCATACAGTGGAGCCGTCTCCTCGACGCCAAAGGCTTCCTTCCCTGGCATATTTGGATCTGACTTATTTGCACTGAGGTTATCTAGGCTTCACTATTAATTGTGTTGTAAGTGTTTGTCGGAAACGCAGCCAGTGTTGTGGGTCTACAACACTAAACAGACGACTTTTTCCATCAGTGTTTTACTTGAATCTACATGTACGTCCATTCCCTGGCTGGAGCATCTGCTAGTCAATATTTGGTAATTCAGAAGCAGCGTGCAATTTTTGCTTGGCCCCAGAGCTTCATTTTCCTGGCTTTTAGGTTTGTAAAATAAAAAGGGATATCTTTTTTATATTTGTTTTCATAAATTTGCAGAAAATTACTGAGCTGTTAATCCCACCCCCAACCCCCATTATAATGGTGTTTACCAAACATCCCAGTAATTCAGCACTACAATTCAGACCTTTGAAAATCTAGCTTTCGGTGTAGAATGGAAAGTTAGATGGATCAGTGCCCAAGACCATAAACTCTTTAATAGAGCTTTTTACAGATACACTTTTTATAGGTTTTTTTCAGTATATGTCAACATCCGTTCTCTTGTAAAACAGGCCGAAGTGATGGATCACGTGGCTGTACCTTTTCCACATGTGGGATGGATAATTATTGTAGATTAAGGTGTGATTCTTTCCTTATCTTTAGTGTTAATCTACCCAGACCGGGCCCCTCTAACATGAGTCGATAAATGTTGTCCTACCAACCAGTGGTTTTGATGCCTGGTTAGAACATGCTATTTGATTTCTGCTGCAGAGGGCAATGTGATTGTAACAAAAACAGCTATTTACCTTTCCATTCTTTGTGTTCCCCTAAAATAGAGTTTGAACAAATATTTTAAAGGTGCAAAATATTAGAAAATACTATTTGAAATGAACATTATAGGAATATCTTGGCATAATGGCCACAGAATACTTTATTGCTTGGCAGAAAAGAGAAGAGTTGTAGAAGAAAGTAGCACATTAGCATTGATGACCGCTTACATCGCCCAGTATAAGCAAGTGCAGTGTACAAAGAAGTATACTCTGAATACATTATTTCCATTCATTCAGCACAAATAAATTGTTTGGTTTCACTTTGAAGTGGAACACTGTGAGTCACTCTTTTCTTAATACTTGCAACATCTTTATTTTTTGCTTTTCAGCAGTTACTGTTTTGTACTTTGGTAGTAAAGTGATTTTTACCACTTGTGTTTGCATATTTATATATGCTGTGGATGAAAATAACTTACTAGAGAATGTATATTTTATGATGAGAATGTGTATCTGTTGGATATAATCAGAGAACTGAAAATTAATTTATCAGTAATTTTTAAGAGTCCCTGTTTTGTGACAACCGTCTCTAATAGCTAGCTCTTTATTGAACACACTCCTAAAAATAAGGAACCGTGACATTGTAGATATTTAATAGTGTACAGTATAGAAACTTCCATTTTTGCCTTCGAATGCATATTTAAGAATTACAGAATGAAACAAGTCTTGTTGGATAATAGTGTTTGACTAGCATTTTAAGAACTTGAGAGTAAAAGCAACAGTAGGATTTTTCACCTCTTCCTGCTTCCACCCCTGAACTGAGAACTTCACTCCCCAGTTGGTCTATATAAATGTTATTTATAACGTGTACGTAATATGCATAATCATAGTGCAGTTCTCAAATATGGGGAAGAAGTTCGGCATTTAATTATTGAGGCTTTAGGTTTTTAATTCGATCAGACGAGGTCATATCAAACCCGGGGATCTCACCAACAGCCCGCTGTCCCTCCCGGTACATTGCCATTCCGAGGAATTCTGAGAAGGGGCAAACAAGGTTTGCCTTCATGGTACAGTTCTTGGTTTTTCTCCTAGGAAAAGCGTGGTCTGTGTTTACAAGAGTCTTGCGTGAGATGATAGAATTCAATGCTGTTGAATAGCAGCTTGCACTCCCATCGGAACGTCCATAAAGCAACGAGTTTCCTCTGCTTCCTGTCCATTGAGTTACCTCCTGAAAGCACACTAGTCCAGACATTGCCATGTGGTGAACGGAAAGCACTTGGCGTGAGCAGACTGTTCCTGACAAATGCCTTTTAGAAACAGGTTCTTGATATTCAGACTTTGCAGAACTGTAGTGCTGGTGCCCCTGGACTAGTCAGTTCCTTTCAATATAGACCACAGCTCCTTCAAACAGCACTTTTCAACATAAATCTTGTTGCCTCTCCCTGCAGACATTCAGAATTGAGAGAACAAACACTACTATTTTGCATTTATGCTGTTTTGTGTACTTTTAAAGGGTTTTTGACCCCACGTAGAGCCTGTCCCGCATGGGCGGTACACATGATAGGGCCATTTCTTAGTGATTGTTTAGCCATGAGGGACCCATAAAATTCAGACCCCAAGCCCATAGAGGCAGGAGTCCCCTCACCCATGGGAAGCTGCCTTACCTCAGGCTCTTCTCTTTGGGGCTAAATATGGTTCCTGCCATTCCTGTTGCTCACTCACCCAGGGTAACCCTGGACTGATGCCCCGAAGGCCTTTGTAAAATCCGTAGCCATCATGAAGGCAGGCAGGAACAGCAGTAGCTTCAGTAACTTCCTTTTCCTGTCTTGCTGACAGAGACCCTTGGCTACCACTGTGCTGCTAATAGGATAAGTACTCTGTTGCCAGACTACCATGCCTTCTATACAAAACCAAATTAACTTCTGTAATACCTGACACCTCTCTGGGCTCTGAACTGCTTTCTCTCATCAAGCATGCTGGCATTCTGGACAGAATTCTAGAAATTTGGCAGAGGGTGGAAGTATTTAAGGTTTAATTTAACTTGCTCCTTTGTTAATTGAAAGGAGTTTTAAATTCTGAGCTCCTGAGATACCACAACCATGGAATGAATGTGTGACCAGAATGTGGCTTTGACACCAAGTGCTGCTGTCCCTTTGTAATTGGCTTCTAACTGATTTGACCAGAGATAATTGATAATGTGAATTTTTGTTAACTGTTCAATTGTAGGAAAATAGAGTATGTATCGCCCTTTGTTAGGTAGACATGAACTTTTCCTGCACGAAGCCTTGCTTATAGAGGATGCTTAATAAGGCAAGAAAAAGCATAGTAACTGTGCTTCGAGAGCGCAATATTTTTATCTTACCAGTACAGAAGAGTCATTTCTGTGTAACTTGATCTTCTGTCTAGTACTTGTCTTATAGGTTACCAACACTGAAAACTTTGTAGTGATAACTACCAAAGAAATACATAGTGAAACAACCTTTTATTTCCAAATTTATTAAAGAACCAGCCATTGACGCTGCTACATGAGTTCCATGCTCAAGAGCCATTGTAAGAGATTAAGGGGTTTTTAGTTTCTTTTTTGTTTTTGTTTTTTTCTTTTCTTTTTTCTATTTTTTTAAAAACATACACACACACCTGTTAGCATAAAATGAGGAGCATCTTCCAGAATGCTCAGCAGTTACGGTTAACTGCCAAGCTCTGGTTGTCTCTCATTAGGCAGTGGAAGGAATCCTGCATTCATGATCGCGTGGGTGCTGTGTGTGTGCACATGTGTGTGTGTGTGTGTGTGCATTCATGCCTTAACTCAAGTTACTGCTCAACTTTAGTTCTTGACTTGGTCTGCACCGTCATCGAGATTGTACTGTACATCTCGATCTGAACTTCATCCTGGCAAAAACAAAGTTGCAGGCACAACAGTTTGAGAATGCATTCCTCCGGAAGAGTGTTTGATCAGGTTGACCCTGAGCCTTTGGACTTCATTTGGAACTTAGCATGGAAAACAAAAGCGGACTGTCAAATAGAAAGACATCAACAAGGAAGAGAGGAGAGCCAAGTGCTAGCATTGTCTTTTGCCTCTGCATCTCCGTGCACACTGTATGTTGTTCATGATAGCTTGTTTACAACTTGACTAGGTTGGAGTTCTGGTGATAGTGGCAATCTTGACATACTTGGTCAGAGTTTAGAGAGCTGTAAGACTTCCAATTAATGTCTTATTTACTTCTTTATGTTGATTAGTCTTTGATACATGTGCTGAATCAGAAACCTAAATAAAGATAATTTTTTAAAATGTACCTATTGAGCCTTAAAACCTGTCTCTTTGTTTCTGGTCTTTGAGTCAGAAAATGAACATTGCTTCCCTGTTGATTCTGATGGACATCTAACTTTGATTCTAGATACTAAAGTCTGCCTTGGAAAGTAGACTTTTTTTTTTTAAATTTTTTTTTTCAATGTTTATTTATTTTTTGGGACAGAGAGAGACAGAGCATGAACGGGCGAGGGGCAGAGAGAGAGGGAGACACAGAATCGGAAACAGGCTCCAGGCTCTGAGCCATCAGCCCAGAGCCTGATGCGGGGCTCGAACTCCCGGACCGCGAGATCATGACCTGGCTGAAGTCGGACGCTTAACCGACTGCGCCACCCAGGCGCCCCGGAAATTAGACTTTTTTAAAAACTCTTTTTAAAGTTTATTTATTTTGAGAGAGAGAGTGCACCACCAGGGGAGTGACAGAGAGAGAGGAAGAGAGCAAGAATCCCAAGCAGGCTCCACACTGTCAGCACAGAGCCCAACAGGAGGCATGCACTCATGAACCGTGAGATCATGACCTGAGCCAAAGCCAAGAGTCCAACACTGACTGAGCCACCCAGGCACCCCTAGAAAGTAAACTTAAGGACAGGACACAAGAGGAGCTAGGACTGTTCTGTCTCTTAAATGGGGTGCTGGTTACCTAGATGTATTGAGTTTTTCTGAAAATTCTCTGAGCTGTATACTTATGATTTGTGTGCACTGCTCCATAACTGTTATATTTCAATTTAAAACCATAAACCTAGGAAATTATGAAAAGTGACACTCATTCCCAAAATGTTACACAAATATATATATGTGTGTCTATATTGTGTGTAGATTCATACATATACAGACACCCACATGCACACACATTGAGGCTTTGGATATTACATCTGGTATATTTGCGAGCTTATTCTTGAAGTCTCTTGTGATTTACTCTTCTACTCTTTTACTTTTTTAGGAAGCACGGCTCCAGAATCACTTCCAGGTTTGAGTACCAGCTCTTTAACTGGGCCAGTTACTTAACCACTCTGGAACTCCAGTCCCTCACCTGTGAAATACCATTATCTGCCTTACTAACATGAGAAGATGAAGACGGGAGCCTCTAGTGTTGTCCTTCACACAATAAGATACAGATTAGCCCCACAGCCATTCATTTGGGAAGAAACTTAGAATGGGTGTTTGGGGTTGACTTTTCACACATTTGGGGGCAGTATCATTTGTCAGTTGCATTTTTGTGAGCCCCTAGCATCCAATGGGGGAAAGCACAGTAGTGAGCAGAATCCTGCCTTAGGAGCATAGTCCTAATTAGGAGTCTAGTTTTCAAAAACCCAGGTGCAGTACAGTCTTCTGAGGGCAGACTTTGAATCTAGGCCTTTTTCTGTATAAAAGTGCTAAATGAATCGAGTAATTTCTGACTCACTCTGGCTTAAGCCAGATTCCATGTTAACTATTAGTTAATGGAAGAGTTTTTAATTTGGTTAGCCCTTTGATGAAGACCTCTGTACTCCTGGCAGCTAGGTCTTAGCAGAAAATGTTACCCGAGGAGTTACCCAGGACCTTGGAATTCAAGTCCTGGCTTCATTTGCAAGCTTCATTTTTTGAATCTGTATAATGGGGATAGCCATTCTTATTTTAGGTAGAGTTTGATGAAAACAGGATTTAAACAAAGTGCTTTAACAACAAGTAAGTAAAGTTTAAGCTACATGTGTGCTTTTTTTTCTTCTGATACCTTTTAGAGGCGGTATGCCCACCTGGTGCATCTGAAATTGAAACAGTTTTGATAGAAACTTTGTGTTTAGGTAAATAAAACTACATAAATCTGGGGTTTTGTTTTTAACATTTGAGTATTAAAAATTTTGTGGAAATGCAATTGTATTCAGTCACTAATGTCTAATCCAGGCCCAAACGTTTTTAATATTCTCTTTGGAAATAGAGGAAGAAGTCAGTGTGTGATAGATTATATTTTGTGTCTGTTTATGTTGACATGAGAGATTGAATTCTCGCCCTTTGAAGTTTTCTGGTATCATCCCTAATTCCACAGTACATTGAATGCTATTGAACTAAATATATTTAGAGCTTTTTCTGAAGATCATATTTTCTGGTACTCTATAAATGGTTTAGTGCAACTTTCAAGATAACTATCCCCAAAAGAGATCTTAGTAATTACTTAATTTTTTTTCACCTTAAAAAGGAAAAGCCAGACTCAGAAGTGAAATGGACAATAGAATTAGTAGACAGGAATATGAGAACCTTCTCCATGTGTTTAGGAAGGCAGAAGAAAGCATGAGCATGATGAGAAAAATGAAAAATACAAAATATAACCAATTGAATTTCTAGAGACAAAAAAATACAATATCTGGAATTTAAAACAACAAACTTGATACTTACATCTTTTGTGGATTTCTGTTTGTGCTCTTTATTCCTTTAAAAGGCCACTCCTAGGGGCGCCTGGGTGGCTCAGTCGGTTGAGCGTCCAACTCTTGACTTCGGGTCAGGCCGTGATCTCATGCTTCATGGGTTCCAGCCCTGCGTTGGGCTTCATGCTGAGCATGGAGCCTGCTTGGGATTCTTTCTCAATCTCTGTCTCTCTCAAAATAAATAAACAAAAAAATAAAATAAAAGGCCACTCCTAAAATTCAAGTTCAGCCTAATTGACCTACCTTTCTCCTCCCCCCTTTCCTGGTGTGTGTGTTGCTGGGGTGGTGGTGAGCTGCTCTTGGGGGATCTTCAACTTTGGGAACTGACTGTTCCTATTAGTCACTGCAGTGCTGGGCAGCAAGCCTCAGGTTTAAGGGAGCCAGTACACTAGCAGGTGTCCTGTGAGTTCAAGTCTGGCCCAACTCTGGTTTTCTCAGCTTTGGATTCCTCACCTATAAAAGAGGAATGGGAATGGGTCAGTAGGATCCAATGAACATGTTAAAAGTTTAGAGAGTACAAGGTTCTTTGTATCGCAACTTCATGACAGTTTGCAAGTCTGGGAGTGTTGTGCTCTTGGGGAACAGCGCAGCAGACTCCCACAGCATTTGAAGAGATGAGAGTCAGAGAAGACTTCCAGAGGAACCGGTCTTTAGGCACATTCTTGAAGAACAGGTGGGAATGAAATGGAGTGTTTGGAATAGAGGAAACAGCATGTGGGAAAACCTGGAGTAAGAGCATCCATCCACGTGGTGTTGGTGTTGAAAACAAACTAAGTCAAGGACTTGGGTGTAGGAAGCTTGCTTGGGGATGATCCCAGGGCGTGGAATGAGAGTTCAGAGAAAGTTAAGACCAGTGAAGGGTGTGTTGATGAGCCTGTTGGCCTTATAGGAAATGAGTTCAACCCCAGGGGTCTGAGGCATAATTTAGAATGTGCCTCAGAGTTATCCCACCAGAGAGCAGGAATGTCGGGACTTGGAGTTACCAACTCCTTTTGCCTGTTGACTAAAGGCATCCTGGAGAGAATGACCCCCACATTTGAACTTTCTAGGTTGTGCATGAGACTTTCTCAAAAGCCTGAGGCAGCAAAGCAAGAAAGACAAGGTGAATAAGTGTTCTTGGTGAAATCAGGTGGGCTGAGAGGATATGAGGTCTTGCATTGGTGGCCTCAGAGCTCAATACCTCACACAAGCATTTGGTTTAGCCTGGAGTATTGATGAAAAAAAATTTTTTCCCCCAGGAGTTGAAAATGCAATGTGTTTTATTTCCCACTTTTTCCCCTCCAGCTTTATTGAGAAATAATCAACATATAACATTGTGTAAGTTTAAGAAGTACTATGCAATGATTTGATATGTGTATATATTATAAAATGATTACCACAATAAGGCTAGTTAACCTATCCATCACCTCACATAAAATTTATGAAAACTTGAAATACTTTTTAACTTAAAATGAGGGAACTTTTGTTTTAAAAAGTTTTATTTAAAAGTCCACATTCCTAATTTCTCTTGAAAAAATAAGATCACAGCAGGGCCTCATCTCTCCATTGCACAATCAGATTGGGCTGAGCATTAGCTGTACCAGAAAGCAGGGAATGCCAGTCCCTCTTCAGAGCCTTGGGGATCCCTCTGCCCATCATACAAGTTATTACTGTGGG
Organism: Prionailurus viverrinus; assembly: GCF_022837055.1. Taxonomy (NCBI): domain Eukaryota; kingdom Metazoa; phylum Chordata; class Mammalia; order Carnivora; family Felidae; genus Prionailurus; species Prionailurus viverrinus. Next base: position 22,105,853 of record NC_062571.1, on the reverse strand, counting down.
GTCCCCACAGTCTTCTGAGTTTGTACACCCCTGGCATAAGGTATTTAAGGAATTGAAGTTTGATGTGGCTAAAGGCTATGTCTGTGCAGAAGAAAGAAGGGCAAGGAGTGGGTGAGTGGGAGGTGGACACGGAAGCCCAGTTTGGAAGGAGGCCCACACTGGAAGTTCCTGGCACAAGTCCAACGGATAATGATAAAGTGGTCTAAGGACACCCAGTGGGCTGTGGTGAATCAATCCTTCTTGTGAGGCCCATCGGGAAGTCTGTCTAAGATTGGAGCTAGGATTAAAATGTTCCTGGATTCTCTTAGCTGTGATACTATCTGAATTGTCCTTTGCTCTCTCTAAATTCAGTACACAGCATGGTCTTAGCAGGCTGAGAAGAGGGTGTGCCCAGGGGTCTAGAATTCTAGCAATGAGTCAGACAGGGCTGTATTGATAAGTGTTTAACATTCTGCTGTCTCAAAACTAAGCCCTTCTTTATATTGCTTGCCAATTTTTGCGGTGTAAATACTCCCCACCAATGTGCTTTCATGCCACCAAGGGGAAAATCACTGAACTTGGAGAGAAGCATGCAGTAGCACACCATTTATGTGGTATTTTCACCACAGAGACATGTTAGTTGTAAATAACCTTAAAAGCATACTAATAGTGAAATGTAGCAAAAAAATTAGGATATAAGATATTTTCAGTGTTTATTAACTGCTTCAATACAGTCTTTTAAGTTATAAATTTGTATACTTTAATTTTTAATAGTGTCTATGTTTAACAGCCAGCTGACAGAATTCCTGGAAATGTGACAGTCGGCTCTTGTGAGCCTGTTGAGGCAGTTGTAGGGCACCCCTGGCTGGGAGCATGGAGGGATGGGGATAGGGGGCAATCAGAGGAGGCTCCAGCTCTGCTGTGTGTGTGTCCTATTGCAAAGGCAGTGGTGACAGTGGGGAAAGTCATTTATTTGGGGGACCCCAAATGCCAAGCCCAGCTGCAGGCTTGAGAACAGGCTGGGGTCTGGACTCAGCAGAGGACAAAAGATGGGTGAGAGTCCCTCAGGAGTCTCAAGGCTGTGAGGCATCTGCTCTTGTGGGAAGCATCCCACGTGTCAAGTACAAGACTGTTGCTTAGACCCAGCATACTCACCTCAGGAGCCTGAGCACGCGGGTTCTAAGGCACCAAGGGTCTTTTCCACTCAACTCTGCCTTTACCTTCCCTCCCCACCACCCTATCCTGCAGCCAAGACAGGAGGCCAGGACTTTATTCCGCAGAAGCAGACGCATCATGAGGGGGGCTGAGGAGCCCTGCAGGGTGCTCATTTTCCCCTGACTTGTTGGAAGCCAGTCTAGATTAGACAGGCTGCCCTGTATAGTGTTCCCTTTTGTTGGACTATAAACTAAGACACATGTTTAATGAACTTGGGGTGAATCAAGCTGTTAAGTGGCAAGGCCAAGTCATCTGGCTCTAAGACATGTGATCTCTTGATGGAAAAGAAATGTGGGGACAAAGTGGACATATGATTGTGAGGCAGGCCTCACAGACAAGGGATTCTAGAGCCATGGTCATTGGCAGCTGCTACAAAATTTTTGGGAAGTTGTCTAGAGTATAGTAGCAAAACAGGTTGGGGGTGGTTCAGACTGGAAAGAAGGAAAACCTGTGAACTTTATTTACCAAGGCCCCTGACCTATGTGTATGCATATGTGCAAGAGACCAAGGTGCCTGAATCAAAGGGGAAATGAACACTCCCTGGTTAGTTGGTATGAAAGATGTGCTGTTAATTTCTTTTCCAGCTATGATAATGGTATTGTGGCTATTGCCTTTTTTTTTTTCTTTCAGGTTTTTATCCTTGTCAGTGGCTATTTCCCTGAGAACTTGGGCCCCAGATCCCTGAGAAATGTCAGGACTCTGGAAGGAAGGTGCCGGGGAAGGCCACAGAAACAGAAATCCATCTGGGGAAGATTCTCCAGGGCTTTAGGCAGATTATGCACCTGGCAGAGCTTTCCACTTAAATATGAGTCCAAAGGCTGACTCGGCAGAGCCATCAGGGCGGTGACAGGGTTGCCAGCGGGGCCCCAGAGTATGGCTGGAAAAGGGAAGACCTTGAAGCAGCAGAAGATGTGGGTTTGAGGTGGGCTAACTCTTACCTGAATCCTGAATTATGGGGTTTCTAAATCCCTCTACTTTTCCTTTGCTATTTTTTTCCTTCTTCTTATTGATGTATATAATATATTTGGCCTATTTCTTTTCTGTAAATAAAAGTAGCATTTCTAAAAGGTCTGCATCTTTTAGATGCATCTTTTAGAGCAGACCTTTTAGAAATACATAAATAAAATATTTACAAATGCAATGATAGGGTATTTGAGGTTTGCTTTAAAATAATTTATGGGGGAGGGTGAGGAAGTGGGTGTGAGTGTAGAGAAAACAAGATGGGCAGTATGTTGATTGCCTAAATTACGAGATAATTATTCCATTATCCACTTTTGTATGTTTAAGATCTTTACAGTAAAATTTTCAGAAATAGAGGCAAGGGGATCAAGAGATTGTAAGGATGGAAAGGAAGAAGGGAGTTTTGAGAAAGTGCTAGAGATGCTACCATAGGAAATTCTAATTTTTGCAATCAAGTGAAAGTATTTCATATACCCCCCCCCCCCAAAATAAGGAACATGGTGATCCTGGGTTCCTCAGGTGGCCTCCCCAGTGGGCACACACCCAGATGCCACTCCTGCCCTGCACTCCCTCCCTCTGCCTTTCACTTCCTAGCTGCCAAGATCTTAGAAGCTTTGAAGCTCAGCAGAGAAGGAAAATCCATTGAGAACAGTCTGTAAAGCTGCTGTATAAATGCAACTGATGTCTATTGTGTCATGGCTAAAAATGATAAGTGGAGGATGTGCACCTGAGAAGGAAACAGAGGGCTACTTCAATGAACAAATCAAAACACACCTGGTGGAGAGTCCAAAACAAACTATGAGTAGGGAGATAAAGCAACCAGAGTCACAAAAACAGAGAGCAAGTAACACACTCCAAAAAACACCTCCTGAAGGGCCAGGCCCTGGACAGTGTATGACCACTCTTTAATATAGCAGAGCTCTCAGGTGCAGGACATATAACAAACTTTTAAACCACATAAGAGACAGAAAACTAGTGAAAATGACAAAGCGGAAGAATTCTCCTCAAAAGAAATTCCAAGAAGAAATGACAGCTAGAGAATTGCTCAAAACAGATTTAAACAATATATCTGAGTAAGAATTTAGAATAATAGTCATAATATTAATCACTGGGCTTGAAAAAAGCATAGAAGACAGCAAAGAATCTGTTGCTGCAGAGATCAAGGAACAAAAAATAGTCATGATGAATTAAAAAATGTTGTAAATGAGGTGCAAAATAAACTAGAGGTGGTGACAGTGAGGATTGACAGAGGATTGTCACTGGTGACAGTGAGGATTGAAGACGCAGAGGGGAGAATAAGTGAAAAAGAAGATAGAATTATGGAAAAAGATGAAGCTGAGAAAAAGAGAAAAAAATTCTGGACTACGAGGGGAGAATTAGAGAACTAAGTGATTCCATGAAACATAATAATATTTGTATCATGGGAGTTCCAGAAGAAGAAGAAGAGAGAAAGGGGCAGAAGGTGTACTTAACAAATCATAGCTGAGAACTTCCCCAATCTGGGGAAAGAAACAGACATTGAAATCCAGGAGGCACAGAGAACTCCCTTCAGACGTAACAGGAATCGATCTTCTGCATGACACATCATAGTGAAACTGGAAAAATACAAAGATAAAGAGAACATTCTGAAAGCAGCTAGGGACAAATGGGTCTTAACCTACAAGGGTAGACACATAAGGGTAGTAGAAGACCTATCTACTGAAACTTGGCAGGCCAGAAGAGAGTAGCATGAAATATTCAATGTGCTGAATAGGAAAAATATGCAGCCAAGAATCCTTTATCCAACAAGCCTGTCATTCAGAATAGAAGGAGAGAGTAAGGTTTTCCCAGACAAAAACTGAAGGAGTTCATCACCACTAAAACAGCCCTACAAGAGATCCTAAGGGGAACTCTGTAAGTGGAATGATGCAAAGACCACAAATTACCAGAGACATAACTACAAACATGAAACCTACAGATAACACAATGACTCTAAATCCATATCTTTCAATAATAACACTGAATGTAAATGGACTAAAATGCTCCAATCAAAAGACAAAGTGTATCATAATGGATTAAAAAAACCAAGACCTATCTATTTTCTGTCTTCAAGAGACCCATTTTAGACATGAGAATACCTTCAGATTGAAAGTGAGGGGATGGAGAACCATCTACCATGCTACTGGAAGTCAAAAGAAACCTGGAGTAGCCATACTTAGACAAACTAGATTTTAAACTAAAGGCTGTAACAAGAGATAAAGAAGGGCATTATATCATAATTACAGGGTGTATCCATCAAGAAGAGCTAACAATTATAAATGTCTATGCATCGAATTCGGGAGCACCCAAATATATAAAACAATAAACATAAGCAATCTTATTAGTAAGAATGTGGTAATTGCAGGGGACTTTAATACTCCACTTACAACAATGAACAGATCATCTAGACAGAAAATGAATAAAGAAACAATGGCCTTGAGGGGTGCCTGGGTGGCTCAGTCAGTTGAGCGTCTGACTTCAGCTCAGGTCATGATCTCACAGTTTGTGAGTTAGAGCTCCGCATTGGGCTCTGTGCTGATAGCTCAGGGCCTGGAGCCTGCTTCGGATTCTGTGTCTCCCTCTCTCTCTGCTCCTCCCCTGCTCACACTCTGTCTGTCTCTCAAAAATAAATGAAGATTAAAAAAAGAAAGAAAGAAACAATGGCCCCAAATAATACACTCGACCAGATGGGCTTGATGGATATATTCAGAGCTTTTCATCCTAAAGCAGCAGAATTCTTCTTGAGTGAATGTGGAACATTCTCCAAGATAGATCACATTCTGGGTCACAAAACTGCCCTCAATAGATATAAAAGAATTGAGATCATATCATTCACATTTCCAGATCACCATGCTATGAAACTTGAAATCAACCACAGGAAAAAGTTTGGAAAACCTCCAAATGCATGGAGGTTAAAGAACATCTTACTAAAGAATGAATGGGTCAACAAGGCAATTAAGGAAGAATTAAAAAAATATGCAGAAACAAATGAAAGCAAAACAGTCCAACAGTCCAAACCCTTTGGAAGGCAGCAAAGGCAGTCCTAAGAGGAAAATGCATTGCAATCCAGGCCTATCTCAAGAAACAAGAAAAATCTCAAATACAAAATCTAACAGCACACCTAAAGGAACTCCAAGCAGAACAACAAAGAAACTGCAAGGCCACCAGAAGAAGAGAAACAATAAAGATCAGAGCAGAAATAAACAATGTAGTATCCAAAAAAACAGTAGAACAGATCAATGAAACTCAGAGTTGGTTTTTGGAAAAAGTAAACAAAATTGATAACCCCCTAGCCAGATTTCTCAAAAAGAAAAGAGGACCCAAATAGATAAAAATCACAAATGAAAATGGACTTACTATAACCAATCCCTCAGAAATACAAGCAATTATCAGAGAATACTATGAAAACTTATATGCCAACAAACTGGACAACTTGGAAGAAATGGAAAAATTCCTAGACACCCACATACTACAAAAATTCAAATGGGAAGAAATAGAAAATTTGAACAGACCCATAACTAGTGAAGAAATTGAATCAGTTATCAAAAATCTCCCAACAAATAAGAGTCCTGGGTCATATGGCTTTCCAGAAGAATTCTACCATTTAAAACAGAGTTAATAACTATCCTTCTCAAGCTGTTCTAAAAAATAAAAACAGAAGGAAAACTTTCTGACTCATTCTATGAAGCCAGCATTACCTTGATTCCCAAACCAGACAGAGACCCCACAAAGGAGACTTCAGCCCAATATCCCTGATGAACAATTCTCAAATAAGATACAAAAATTCTCAACAAGATACTAGCAAATCAAATTAAGCAGCATATAAAAAGAATTATTCACCATGGTCAAGTGGAATTCATTCCTGGGCTGCAGGGCTGGTTCAATAGTCACAAATCAATCAATGTGATACATCACATTAATAAAAGAAAAAATAAGAACCATATGCTCCTGTCAATAGATGCAGAAGAAGCATTTGACAAAATACAGCATAGTTTCTTAATAAAAACCCTCAAGAAAATCGGGATAGAAGAAATATACCTAAACGTCATAAAAGCCATATATACAAAGCTCAGTGCTAATATCATCCTTAATAGGGAAGAACTGAGAGCTTTCCCCCTGAGATTAGGAAAATGACAGGGATGTCCACTCTCACCACTATTGTTTAACATAGTGTTGGAAGTCCTAGCATCAGCAACCAGACAACAAAATAATAAAAGGCATAAAAATTGGCAAGGATGAAGTCAAACTTTCACTTTTCACAGACATGATATTCTACATGGAAAACCTGAAAGATGCCCCCCAAAGGCTGCTAGAACTGATGCATGAATTCAGCAAAGTTGCAGGATGCAAAATCAATGAACAGAAATTGGTTGCATTTCTATACACCAATAATGAAGCAACAGAAAGAGAAATCAAGAAATTGATCCCATTTACAACTGCACCAAGAACCATAAAATACCTAGGAATACACCTAACCAAAGAGGTAACAGATCTGAATGCTGAAAATTATAGAAAGCTTGTGAAGAAAATTGAAGAAGACACAAAGAAATGGAAAAACAGGGGCGCCTGGGTGGCGCAGTCGGTTAAGCGTCCAACTTCAGCCAGGTCACGATCTCGCGGTACAGGAGTTCGAGCCCCGCGTCAGGCTCTGGGCTGATGGTTCAGAGCCTGGAGCCTGTTTCCGATTCTGTGTCTCCCTCTCTCTCTGCCCCTCCCCCGTTCGTGCTCTGTCTCTCTCTGTCCCAAAAATAAATAAACGTTGAAAAAAAAAATTAAAAAAAAAAGAAATGGAAAAACATTCCATGTTTATGGATTAGAAGAATAAATATTGTTAAAATGTCAATACTACCCAAAGCAGTCTACACATTCAATGCAATCCCAATCAAAATTGCACTGGCATTCTTCTCAAAGCTAGAACAAATAATCCTAAAATGTGTATGGAACCACAAAAGACCCCAAATACCAAAGTAATATTGAAAAAGAAAACCAAAGCATGATGCATCACAATCCCAGACTTTAGCCTGTACTACAAACCTGTAATCAAGACAGCATGTGTCACAAAAACAGACACATAGACCAATGGAATAGAGAACCCAGAAATGGACCCACAAATGTATGGCCAACTAATCTGACAAAACAGGAAAGAGTATCCTATGGAAAAAAGTCTCTTTAGCAAGTGGTGCTGAGAGAACTGGACAGAACATACAGAGGAATGAAATTAGACCACTTTTTTACACCATACACAAAAAATAAACTCAAAATGAATGAGAGACCTAAATGTGAGACAGGAAACCATCAAAACCCTAGAGGAGAAAACAGGCAACAACCTCTTTGACCTCAGCCACAGCAATTTCTTGCTCAACACATCTTCAAAGGCAAGAGAATTAAAAGCAAAAATGAACTACTGGGACCCCATCAAGATAAAAAGCTTTTGCACTGCAAAGGAAACATCAAGAAAACTAAAAGGAAACCGATGGAATAGGAAAAGATATTTGCAAATGACATATCGGATAAAGGATTAGTATCCAAAATCTATTAAAAACTTACCAAACTCAACATCCAAAAAACAAATAATCCAGTAAAGAAATGGGCGGAAGACATAAATAGATACTTTTCCAAAGAAGACATCCAGATGGCCAAGAGACACATGAAAAGATGCTCAACGTCACTCATCATCAGGGAAATACAAATCAAAAGCCACCATGGTCAGAGAGGCTAAAAGTATTAGTCAGGAAACAACAGATGCTGGTGAGGATGTGGAGAAACAGGAATCCTCTTGCACTGTTGGTGGGAATGCAAACTGGTGCAGCCACTCTAGAGAACCATATGGAGGTTCCTCAAGAAATTAAAAATAGAACTACCCTACAACTCAGCAATAGCACTATTAGGAATTTACTCAAGGGATACAGGAGTGCTGATTCATAGGGGCACATGTTTATACCAGTGCTTTCAACAATAGCCAAATTATGGAAAGAGCCTAAACATCTATCAACTGATGATAAAAGGATAAAGATGTGGTTTATATATACAATGGAATATTACTTGGCAATGAGAAAGAATGAAATCATGACATTTGCAGCATTATTATGCTAAGTGAGATAAGTCAGGCAGAGAAAGACAGATATCATATGTTTTCACTCATATGTGGAACTGGAGAAACTTAAAAGACCATGGAGAAAGGGAAGGGGAAAAAATAGTTACAAACAGAGAGGGAGGGAGGCAAACCATGAGAGATTCTTAAATACAGAGAGCAAACTGAAGGTTGATGAGGGGGTGAAGGAGAGGGAAAATGGGTGATAGGCATTGAGGAGGGCACTTGGTGACCACTGGGTGTTGTATGTAAGTGATGAACCACAGGAATCCACCCCAAAAACCAAGAGTACACTTTACACAGTGTACGTTAGCCAATTTGACAATAAATTATATTAAAAAAAAAAAGAAAGAAAGAAACATGTTGAGAAGTTGCTCTGCACCGAAAACAAGTTTATGGGTTTGTGAATGTTGGACTCTGAGCAAATGAACTGATATCCTGGTAACGTTAAACACAAGGAAATGTTCTCCCCTTTATTCCTTTCTTGTCCCCATGTACACATTTCCACAGATAATAGGGCTCACATGGTGGGGGCTTCCCTTTTACTTGGGAAAGGCCACTCCTTGCATTTGTCCCAGGGTATTCTAATTTTGTACTAAAGATGTGCTGCTGTTGTCATGTTTCAGGATGACCTTATGTAACTTTTGGACTGTGAGAGGCCTGGGAGTCCTGAATAAGGGACATCAGTAATAAGGCTTCTGAAGAATTAGTCTACTTAGCCAACTATCGAGTGAGACCCCCTTTGGTATGTCTGAGTTTAAGAATGAGATGAAAGAGAAGAAATCACTGGGCTTTATTTCACTTTGGCTTTTCAATCTCTTTGTGGAAATATGAGGCTCTACTTTTTGGTGCTTTAAAAATTCCTTGCCCTTTTCTGTGGTGGGTGTTTGTGACTTATTGGATAGCCTTTAACATTATGCAATGTATAACCCCAGTTTGAGTAGCATGACTGGGCACAAATCAAGGTGGCAAGCAGAATTAAGGGGTCAGTCCTCTGAGGGTCTTACTTCATACCCAGTGGGTTTCATACCCAGTTTAACAATTTCAGACCTTTGCAGAAGCTTCTAAGGTGCTTGTCTCACTAGCCCTAGGTCAGGATTTAAAAGTACCAATTTAAAAGAATTTTAAATGGCTACATGGATGTGGGCAGCACATTTCTGATACTTTGAGCTCCTTCTGTAAAGGGATCATCACCTATTTAGCCTTGGTTAAACCAAATGGTTTAATAAAACTAAATGTAAAGAGATGTGATGGAACACCTGGGTGGCTCAGTCACTTAAGCGTCTGATTTCAGCTCACATCACGATCTCACACTTGAGTTCAAGCCCTGTGTTGGGCTCTGTGCTGACACTCAGAGCCTGGAGGCTGCTTCAGATTCTGTGTCTCCCTCTCTCTCTGCCCCTCCCCTGCTCATGCCCTGTCTCTCTCTGTCTCAAAAACAAAAATAAAAACATTTTAAAAAATTAAAAAAAAAAAAAGAAATGTGAAGTGAAGGAAAACTCTAATTTTCTCTCCTCTCCTAACTTCTCCAGAAAGGTAGACTTTATTAATTTGACTGGATTAGAGTCTAGGACAATGACAACTGAGACATAAACCAGCAAAAGTTGGATTAGACTCTACTGGTACCCAGATTTCCAGTCATTTTCCTAATCTGAGGAACCTTGTCTCCAAACTCCATCCCTTCATTTGAAGAGGTCCTAGATTTCCTTGGTCCTAAAGAAAATACTTGAGAGACCAGTTTGGCTCAGTTATCTAGAGTTGCTTTGCTGAGATGTGAACCATAGCAGCTTGGAGCACAAAAGGAGCGGTTGTATTTGTAAATCACTTAAAAGCCAAGTTCTTTTTTTATTTTACTTACTCTCCGTGTACTTTAGGAAAACAAGTACCTTAAATTGGCATCAAGATGTTCAATTGTTAAGTAAACTTTACCACCATTTAGAAGACAAAGTACAGGTTAGTCATGTTATTGGCCTTTTTTAGGCATTGAGAATCCCTCCAAAGGGGGAAAAATCCTACATTTTAAACCTTGAGCCATGTTGACCTGAGGTATCTATGAGCCCCTACTGAGTTGCATTTTTGTTTGTTTTTGCATGATGCATGGAATTATCTATAAGCTTGGATGAGTCCTTTTAGGTTTCTGAAGGAAAGTTTAGACTACATCTAAAGAGGGTACTAGCAACTCATCCATTTTGACCTCTCCAGGTTAATCAGTTTCTGAGAATTTTCCTTCCCTAGGATTTACTGGCTTGTCAAATCTGGCAACAAGGAGTCCTAAGTAAACAATTCAGTTGATATGAGGTGTGGCTCCTTTCTTTTTTTTTCATCAGAACATACTTTTGTTTTAGCTACTCATATACATCTTGAGAGCATAAGCGAGAGCATAGATGCGCACCGGGACCTGATCGCCTGAGGTCACACCCTGGCTCTGACACTTCGACCTTGGATGAATTGTGTAACCACTAGGCATCCATTTCCTCACACTTCCCCATGGATTGTGTAGAACAGATGTGTTCCCATAGATGATGCTCTAAAAACAGGGACTTAGAACTTAGGAAAAGGCAAGCCCTCGACATCTGAGAACTGTTATAATATATTCCTCTGTTCCACGGCATTACCACACCAGGATGGCCAGGATACTGAATTCTGGCGATAGATGTCAATTTAGCTTGACATATGTCTAAGTTTTTCTTTTCTGAACCTGCAATTAAAAGAAGACAATTGCTTTCCTCCACATCCACTTATTTTCTGTTGGCAGTAGTGTTTTGTGAATGCTGTAAGATTCCTTTCAGGATTCTTCTGAGTAATTTATAAATTCTCTTAATGAATTGCTTAGATGCTTGATTCTTATTAAGTTCCCACCTTCAAAATGTGATGATGTATCAGTCCTGAAAACTGAGAACTCTGTACCTCTTGCTGCTGTATCAGCCATGTAACTTTCCCCCAATGTGTCCAGAAAGTGAAACTGGGCCACATGGAGCTGGATGGGAATGAGACAACAGGCAAGGGCTTTTGATTACTGTTCTTTGTCACTTCCTCCCCACCGCTCACCACCATGCCCAGGCCATTCGTATCTCTTTAAATAATACTGGGCAGATGAAGTTCAGGAAGTTAGCTTCCTGACAAATATTATCAAGGACCGAAGGGCAGTCCTTCAGTTGCATATTGCCAGTGACCTTCACTCTGGAGGAACCTTCCTGCAAGAAGCCAGTCCCTTCCCCGAACAAAGCTGCCCTCACGTGGGACCAATGTGGGTCCACAGACTCATGTGCGTTCTGCTGCGTAGGGACATGAACAGGCTCTATCTGACTCAAGTGGCATCGTCGAGGGGTGTTTGGAGCCCAGAGTTTGAAGAACACTTCCTTCTGCTGTTCTGTGGGTCCTTGGAGGGGCCATGGACTTGTGAGAATGGAACATTTTGGTTCTTAAATGTTACTGTTTAAGGATTTGCTTAGTTTTCTTACTAACTTCACTGACTCCTTCATTCAACACACATTTATAAAGCCAGGTTCTCCTTAATAAAAAAAATGCAAACCAACTTCTTGAGGTAAAATTGGGGAAAAATACTTGAAAAACAGCTTGAATACATAATTCCAATAGGATTTTTCTTCACTATTTAACCTCAATGGCAGTTTTAAACTACTCTTTTTGAAATTTAGAAAATAAACAAGAGAGCTCTGTCTGCAAGGATATAAATAGAAATTAGAGGTAAAGTTTCTGTAACATCTTTTGCATCAAAATGAATGGAATGAGGGAAATATGCCAGTAGGGGGTGGCTTGAGGTAAGACACTATTATTATTTTGGTGTGGACCGTCTGAGAAATTCTATGCCTCTCCCACCCCGCACCTCCCTCAGTGCCCGAATTTCCTAGGGTTAAGAACTGTGATGTGTGGGTCAGAAATCTTATCCCTGGGAAGGACCCATTGTTGGATTGCATAGGGATGTGTTGGAAAGTGCATAAACTGGGAGACAGAGTTTCAAGTCTCCTTTGGCCACTGGCTGGCTCACTGTGTCCCAGGACCAATTCCTCAGCATCTCTTGCATCAAAGTCTAGCTCTGGATCTGACACATAGGAAGTGCTCATAGACTCCTTCAATTTCTGTGTCTCCATCACTTCTCAGCCTTTTGGCTAAGATCAAGTGGAATTTCTGTGTCTCATTCACCTAGCTGCCTAAACCAGGAATCTGGGGGGTCCTGGACTTCTTGCAGTCTCTCCCTGCCCAGGCCTAGCCAGGCAGTACATCTTGCCAACTGCACCTGCTGAATGCTATGCAATCCTGTAGGTTTTTTCCACTCCCGCCCAGTCCAGTTCTGTCCTCATCACTGCTTTTCTGGCCTCCAGTCCTGATCCACCACCCCTTCCTCCTCTTTTGTCTTTCTGGACAAAAGTTGACCATGTCTTACCCCTGCTGAGAATAGAAGTGTTAACCTTCTCTTGCCTATGGGATGAAGTCTTTAACACACTATAAAACTAGCAGGCATGTTCATAGTTCTTCTAAGTGTTCCATGCATATTAACTCACTCCTCACAACAACTTTACGTGAGGATGACTGTTATGACCTTCAGTTTATGAGGGGGAAAATTGAGACATGGAGAGGGTAAATCACTTACTTGGAGTTAAACTGCTAGTATGTGATGAAGCAGAACATCAAAGTTTTTACAGACCCCTGACTCAGTCTCAATTTTTAAAAATTTGAGTATAATTTGCACATAATGTTGGTTTAATCTCAGGTGTACAACATTCGACATCTCTGTATGTTATGCTATACTCACTGCAAGTGTCACTACCATCTGTCAGCATACAATGCTATTAAAACACCACAGACTATATTCCCTATGCTGTGCCTTTTATCCCTGTGAATTATTTGTTCCACAACTGGAAGCCTGTCCCTCCCCCTCCCCTTCACCCATTGTGCCAATCCAACCCCTCAAGTCTCAGTTTTATATCTGGCAGCCTCTGACTTGTTCTTTATCCTCCAGTGATGCAAGCTGCCAGCCATTCTCATCCTACCCATACACACTCCCTGTCCTCCCCAACCTTCGTCTCCTCTTGACAGCTCTGCCCGGAATGCCTTTCCCCATTGACTCCTTGGCAAGTTCCTATTTCTCCTTTAGGACTTGGTCCTGCCCCCGCTCCTCCATCAGTCAAGTCTTTCCACCTCACACCCCTTCTGTGTTGCACAACTCCAAATGTCTGACGGGCTGCTTTGCGTTAGGAAGGAGACAGACAACAGAAACTACATGTAGGGGTGGTCTTCAGGTTCTTATGATTATTTGGGGAAAAGAGGCAAAATACCCTGGAGCAGAGCAGCATGAGCAGTCCAGGAAAGGTAAGCACAGGGCACTTTGTGGGGACATATGTGGGTTGAGGAGTATGGGGTGTGCAGAACTTATTCCTAGAGGTAATGCTGTAACTAGGAACTGAGCAGTGAAAGCTAAGGAATTAGGGAAGGGCAAGGTTTTTAGACAGAAGGAACAGCATTTACAAGATCAGAGCTGAGACAGCGCATGGCAGGTCTGGGGACATGTTTGGTATGTTTACATACTCATCTCACCCACAGGCGGAGGTCCTTGGGGGTGTCTAGTCCCCTCACTTGTCTCAAGGAGGTTTGACTAGAACCCAAACACTGTAATCTCTGGACCTCTCTCTCCCTTTCTGTTAAATCTAAGGGCCATGCAAGGAGACTGATGAAGTCCTTTGGATTTTCTGAGCTTCTGTGAACCACATAAAGAAGAGAAACCAAGTAGGAGGACCTTAGTCTCTGAATTGTCTGAGAGCCCTGGAAATCCAGAGATGATGCTCAGGCCCTGATTTTCACCTTTTAGAAAAAAAAAATGATTAGTGGAAGGTAGTTGAGGCAAACAGCCGCTACATACTTTCTCTCCTACAGAAGGGAAAAACATCTTGCTGCCATCCCTGGTCTGAATGAGGGGTCATCTGTGGGGCTGGTCAGATGTCTGAAGGCCTCTTATAAGTGAGATTCCTGACAGAATGAATATACAATGGCCAGACTATCTGTAAAAATAGGACTCAGACCTACAACCTGCTCTGGCCAGCAGCCTTGGAAGCCAGCCGGCTAACAACAGTAAGCAGTCCAAGAAGCCAAACCGTAAGCCCTGGGGGGTTCTGTAGAGCTGCCCCATGCCTGCATCTTCCAATCAGGTCAGACTTGAAGCCTTTTTTTCCACTATAAGACTTTCCCAGTCTTCTGCTTGCCTCTGAGTCTCTGCCAAATGTAAGTGATGTTGCTAGAGCAACCTCTGAATAATAGTATGTTTATTGTTTTTATTTGACAGGGATTAGTGAGAAACTGCTGAGAGGTGTACCATTAGATGCGAACTTTGAGGACCATGGGTGTGGTCCCAGCATTTATGCAGACAATTTCTGAGTCCCATTTTACAGGTAAAACAAGGGAGATATAAGAAGGCCAAAGGACATGCTGACAGTCACAGAACCAATGACAGAGTGGGAATCCAGTGCTATCTTTGATCTCATACAAAATAGTGCTCTTTCCAGCACAAACATGCCCAATCCTGGTCAATGTTTGTAGATGAAGAAGACATTCTCCAATATTCTAAGAAAAGGAAAATGGATCAAAAGTGAAAAAAAAATAAACAGAATACCCAGAGCTTAAAGGAACCTCTTTCAGTCTGTGGAAATGAGGTTAAGTCATGTTAGACAGTAATAATAGACATAATACTAATAATGTTAGACAGTATTTTGTCCAGATTGGTTTGTGGGGACAAACAATTCATATAATCATTTTATGACACAAGGAAGGGGGACTTGGACAGTCTGTGTCTGGTCTGGTCTTAGGTAACCAAGGGGCATCCATGGGTCTTATCTAAGTCACATGAACTGTGGTTCTTCACAGAAAGCCATTTTGAACCCCAAAGGGTAGGCAGATTTCTTGACTACTGTTTTCTAGGAGCATAGGGCTCAGTTAAATTTCAACATTATCATCCACTGATGGGTGAATGGATAAACAACATGTGGTATATGCATTTAATAGAATATTATTCAGCCTTAAAAAGGAAGGAGAAACTCTTGATGTGCTACAATACCCACCCATCAATCTTGAGGACATTGTGGTAAGTAAAATAAGCCAGTTGCAAAAAGACAAATACTTTATGATTCCACTTACATGAGATATCTAGAATAGTCAAAATCATAGGAACAGAAAGTAGCATGGTGGTTACCAGAGTTTGGGAGGAGAGGAGAGTGGGGAATTATTTTTGAATGGGTATGAAGTTTCAGTTTTTCAAGATGAAAAGAGTTCTGGAGACTGGTTGTACAACAATGTGAATGTACTTAGCATTAACTGTACACTTAACAATGATTAAGATGGTATATTTAATGTTGTGTGTATTTTACTATAATACAAAAAAAGCCTTAAAATTCAACATTGTCAGTTCCTTCTTTTGTTCAAGATAAACAAATATCATTCATCACTGAACAGCTCAGAGATGATCTTAAATCTCCTGAGTGGAAAAATCATCTAAAAAATAATCTCCTGAGACCTCTTGTTGGTGTTGTTTCTGCAAAATCAGTTAAATCATCTATTGACAGGTAGTGGCTATGATCAGTTGATTTAGGATCCTACTGCTCAGACACCTTAAAAGAGGGATGACCAGAATTAAATAGAGAAATATTAATATGAATAGTTATTTTAGGCAGAGAGTCAGGAGTTGCACCCTGGAAGTGTCTAGTCCAGTGGATTCCAAGAGGCAGGTGGTAATACAGCATCGTTCATTGAATTTGTTGAGGCTAAGATGTCAGTGCTCTTGAAAATACTGTTTGTGGCCTTGGTTGTCCCATATATAGGGGCACACCTGACCTGAGCATTTTACCATACTTCTTTGGTAGTCCAGACAGTGCCTTTTCCAGGGGAAATCTGGCCTCTGCTGCTGTGAGGATGAGTCCTTTGAGGTCTACAGAGGCTTTAGATTGCAATACTTTCTTAGATGCTGGGGGGCAGGAAGCCAACTACAGGGCAACCTAAAGTCCCCGGAAGGATCTGGTCAGTCATATTTTAGATCTTGGTGATGCCAAGGCAAGAGAGAAGGAGAAGAATTGGAAATGTTAGTTTGGATGGTTGTAGACAGATACTGAAGGAAGATAAAAGAATAAAAAATTTAATAAAGTTTGACAGTATGTGCAGGATGATAGGCTCTAGTCCAGTTTATAGGTGTTCATATCCATCAGTTACCTGAAGTTTGCAAAGAGGCTCAAACTAGCTCAGGAACAATGAACAGGGCCAGAGGCTGATAGCTCACAGGTTGTGCTACTGTTTTCCACCGTAACACAAAAATTGTCTCAACGGTTATCCCTTTTTTGATCAAAGATAATCACAAAAAAGATGATTCTTGATCATAAAATAAAACTAGTCTTATTAGATGACCTGATTATTTACACAGGAGCAGGAAGAATGATGATTTAACGTATAGGCCTTTTTAAATTTGCTTGGCTGGAAGTTTTCATAAGAAATCTCAGAATGGACTTTTAAAAGCTTCTTAAGTTTAGGAAGTCTAGCCCAGAACTTATCATCAGATTTCACCTTCATTATTCATAGGTTTGGGTGAATTCCTCTCTTCTTGAGGTCCTTCAAATAGCCCTTATCCTGGGCCTGCCAGGAAAAGAACATTTTACTCCCTTGTAAGTCTGGGAACCCTGTAAGCTACATACCATGCTGGTTTTCTCAAGAAAGCATTGGCTCAAGAAACTCAACCTTATTTCCTTAAAAACTAACTGGCCACACCTAATTCATTCTCAAATAGAACATTCTGGACAAAGCCTTTGTTGTATAATCCATATTTTCTATTATAGCCTATTAAAAAGGAGGTCATATTCTTGTTGAACTTATATTGCCATGAAAATACGAATATTCAATATGAATTTCCAAAGTCTGGAGGAATCAGAGAAGGTAAAAAAGATAAGTGTTTTATTTCTATTTTTTCAAAAACATAGCTTTCAAAAATGGTTATAGATAGCTTAAGAGAAAAGGGAAAGGAGTTGCTTACATCCAGAGAACAGACTATTAAGGGATTAGTAAAATTCCCCCCAAAACCTCAAATCATCCCTCAACAGCTCACTCGGTTCTATGTAATTCCTATTCTGCTCCATCTTGGGATAGCAGTCCCATGAACCCATTAGCTTCTTCATTAGTGCTGAAAATGCTGACTCAGTCCAGTGGTATTGTCTCAAAATTGTTTAAGGCATGACCTTAGAAGCCTGTGCTCAAGGGTACTTGGCTGAGCCTTTTCCTGTGTGGCTCTGAGACCATCTGTTGTCAGAGCCAAAGCACTCTAGGGGTGCTCAGTCATTTAAGTGTCAGACTCTTGATTCTGGCTCTGGTAATGATCTCATGGTTCATGAAATCAAAACTGTGTGAGGCTCTGAGCAGACGATGTGGACCCTGCTTGGGATTCTCTCTCTCCCTCTCTCTCTCTCTCTCTCTCTTTCTGCCCCTTCCCTACTCATGGGTATGCTACCTCTCTCTCTGTCTCAAAATAAAGAGATAAACTTAAAAAAAAAAAGAAAAAGAAAAGGCACTCTGGCCTGTAGATGATTTGCAACTTGCAAACATGTTCAGAGAAGCATCAGAGTAAAACAACGAACTATCTGTAGATCACAAGACTTAAAATGGTTGTGGTTAGCTTATTGATAACTTTCAAAAGCAGAACATCTGATAAGAGTTCATTAAAAAAAAGTAATGCAAATTGACAAGGAAATTTGGTAGTTCCAGTGACAGGCAAAACAAGACAAAATCAGTCTAAAATCAAAGTGATAAAAAAAGGATTAAAAAATAATAAAGGGAGGTAATATGATCATAAAGAAACTTGGCTATTCCTAAAGTAGGAAGACCTTGTTCATTTAACAGAGACAAAATAAAAGTTCAGTTTTGCATCAGTATAATATTTTTAAAAATGCTTATTTATTTACTTTGAGAAAGAGCATGCAGTGTGTGAGTTGGGAGGTGTGCAGAGAGAGAGAGGGAGAGACAGAACCCCAAGCAGGCTCCATGCTGTCAGCGCAGAGCCTGATGCAGGGCTCAATCTCACAAGCAGTGAGATCATGACCTGAGTCAAAATCAAGAGTCAGAGGCTTAACTGACTGAGCCACTCAGGCACCCCATCAACAGTATAAATAATTGATGCTAAATCTCTTTTAAAGAAAAACTTATAAATAAACCCATTAAACTTTAGCCAACATTTACCATGACAAATAAAATTCCCTTTCCGTGAAACTTCTACAACATTCTGTATTCATTCAGATTTTGTCCTACACATTCTTCTTCCTCATTCTTAAACGACCAGTCATTACTTTAGGACAAATCTCCTTTCCCTTAACAAATGCACATCCTGAATACCTTGCATATGAATTTATTTCTCTCTGCAATTGTTCCTCCCAGAGACTCACTCACATATATTGACCCAAACTCTCAACCACAGGTACTCCTATTTCACAGAGATAACTGTGAGGTAGATAATTGTGAACTGTCTGTCAATCACTAACATTTACATTTTTTTTTCTTTTTTAAATAATTTATTGTGAAGTTAGCTAACATAAAGTGTATAGAGTGTAGTCTTGGCTTCAGGAATCGATCCCCAAGATTCATCATTTACATGTAAGACCTAGTGCTGATCCCAACAAGTGCCCTCCTCAATGCCCATCACCCATTTTCCCTGCCCCCCCCACCCCCCACCCCCATCAACCCTCAGTTTTTTCTCTGTATTTAAGAGTCTCTTATGGTTTGCCTCCCTCCCTCTCTGTTTGTAACTATTTTTTCCCCTTCTCTTTCCCCATGGTCTTCTGTTAAGTTTCTCAAGATCCACATATGATAGAAAACATATGATATCTGTCTTTCTCTGACTGACTTATTTCACTTAGCATAATACCCTCCAGTTCTATCCATGTTGTTGCAAATGACAAGATTTTATTGTTTTTCATCACTGAATAGTATTCTATCATATATATATATACACATATGTATACATATATATATATATACCACATCTTCTGTATCCATTCATCAGTTGATGGACATTTGGGACCTTTCCATAATTTGGCTATTGTTGATAGTGCTGCTATAAACATTGGGTTACATGTGTCCCTATGAATCAGCATTCTATACACCAACATTTTGTAGCAAAGCTTATGAACATATACCTCATAACCTTTTATAGCCATATACAACCTTACAGTACAACTTCTCAATGTGGGCAAAAATTAACACATTCATTAACAGACCAAAATATAGAGAACCTTAAAATTATGCTTAATAATGAAGATCTTAGAGATTCTCTTCAAGATAACCCATACTAGAAAACATAGTTACTGTTGAAATAAAGTTTGTCTGAATGATGTAATTTGGTTAAACATAAATCTATAGTTTTTATAATCCTGAACATCTAGTAGATATAATGCAATTTATTTGATCAGTAAACCTGTATATGTTCAGGAAGAATATGCCCAAATAGAATAAGATGTGTGCTTGTATTATACTTAGCTCTAATAACTCAGAGGATGGCTCTTTTTTATTAAACCAACATTATTAAACTAGTCTTATTTTCCAAATATTTACCTAAATTTTGTAAACTTGAATTCTTAAAACATTTTGTCTTGTTTTTATTAGAATACTTTTTAAAGTATTAGAAATACAAGGGACAGGATCCTGGATGGCTCAGTCAGTTAAGCATCCAATTTTGGCTCAGGTCATGATCTCACAGTATGAGTTTGAGCTCCACATTGGGCTCTGTGCTGTCAGCATGGAGCCTGCTTCGCATTCTCTGTTCCCCTCTCTCTGCTCTTCCCCTACTCTCTCTCAAAAATAAATAAACATGAAAAAAACAAAGTATCATAAATACAATTTTCTTGATTTCTGGAAATTTTAGGAATATTTACTTTATGTAAGGGCTTATTTAGTTTTAAACCAATCAAAATAAAGCTCCTTTAAAGGATTTTAGAATCTAATTTGATAATATCATCTGGAAGTAGGAAAACATTACACCTACATAACATACATACATATATACAGATAGGTACAAAAATAGAAGGCTTAGAGCTTCAATTATAAAATTTCAACTCACTGGTTCACATAAGAGAGCTGGCTTTTATCTTTATCCCACTGTTACATTTTTATGGGGATTGAGTTTCTGGCAGATGTGGCAAGTTGAGATTATCTGCTCAACATGAAGGAGGAAGCGTACCCACCAATATTTGTGGAGGAGATCTTTTAAGATTTCCTTTACCCTGATAAGTGATCTTCTGTGCTGTGGACTAAATTTGGACAAAGGGCATCCAAGTGGCCCTCTGGATGTCTTCAAAGCCCATTAAAGTGGATTAAATATCTAATCGGTTTCCAATTAGTTTTTTTCAGACTCAGGTGTTGCTTTTGGGGTTGTTGAGTCCCTTGAGAACCCTGACAAGGGGAGACCCACCTAAGGCTCCAGTGACTACAGGGGTTAAGGGGCCAGAGTGGGAAGGGGGAGGTGAGGCAGGGTAGACAGAGGGGTGGAGGAGGGAAAGGTTTTGAAGGGGAATGGGTCAAACAACTCAAGGGAGTTTAAGGGAAGGTCAGACTTAGTAAAAAGGTGAAAGAAGGAGCTGTGAGGGACAGGAAATGATAGGAAGGAAGAATCTAGGTGAGAGCCAGACTGAGGACTTGTCTCATTTCCCCAACAGGCTACTGAAGTTCCAAGTGGTCTTTAGGAGAATGTGGCCATTACTGAAGAAATTGAACTGAATTATTTCCATAGTGGCAAAGCATATAGAGAGAGGGAGAAGGGGAGGGGAGTGCCAGATAGAGAATTGTTGTTCTGGATCAAATTGTGTCCCCTCTAAAGGTATGTTGATGTCCTGACCCCAGGACCTGTGAATGTGGCCTTATGTAGATTACAGGAACAGGTGTAATCAAGTTAAGATGAGGTCATTGGGGTGGGCCCTAATCCAATGACTGGGGTCCTTATAAGAGGAGAAGATAGAGACACACAGGCAGAAGGTGACCATGTGGTGACAGAGGCAGAGATTGATGTGTTGCAGCTACAAGCCAGGAAATGCCAAGGATCACCAGCAATCACGCCATGCCAGGATGGGACAAGGAGGAATCTTCTTTTAGAGCCACAGACAGCTTGATTTCAGACTTCCAGCCTCCATGTCTGAGACAAAGAAGGCAGAAAAGACACTACTCCTTGTGTTATTCCTCCAATTCTCCTTGTGCAATCCCAATCCTCCCTCATTCAATTTTCAGTGGAAGAACAGAGGGAACTGCCTTGCAAAATAAACCACCAGAGAAACAGGAAAAACAGAAGCCGTGAAGAAAAGCCAGAAAGCTCTCTTTGCCTGAAATAATCAGTGTGATGCCTTAACGTGTTACAACAGACACGGATCTAGAGCACAGGATCCACTCACTATCGTGGATCCCATATCCCCAGCACACAAAGGGTCTGAGAAGTCAGCACAAGTAGTGGGGTGAAGACAGTTGGGTCCAAGAGGGATTGTCAGCACTCCATATGAGATATGGCACCAGAAAACTATCAAAGAAGAACAAATCCAGATTCAGGTAAGGAGAGACTATATTTGAAAAGACTGTTGTAAGTGGTTGCCAGAGGCTGGGGCTGGGGGAAAGGGAGAGTGGAGAGTTGCTGTTTAAGGGGTATGGAGTTTCAGTTTTACAAGATGAAAACTTTCTGGATGTCTGTTGCCCAACAATGTAAATATACTTAACATTGCTGAACTGCACACTTAAAATAATTAAGATGGTGAAGTTTATGATGTACAGATTTGACCACAATTTTAAAAATTCTGAAAATTGTTAAAAAGAAGAGGAAAGGCGTAAATGGGGAGGGGCCCTGTTGCAATTCAGAAAACACTCTGACCACAAGATCTACAAGCATCTCAAAGGTCAGGCGGAAAATGGCGTTCTTTTATAAAGAGGAGTAAACAAAGCTAAAAGGACTGCATGTCCACAATTGGGTGAGAGGGTGTGTCATTGGACAATTGATCAGAGAAAGTCTGTGGTCAGCTCATTTTCGGAAGAATTCATGAAGGAAGGGCTTGTGTTCTCATTCAGATGGGTCAAAGTTCAGGGGCTTGTCTGGAGAGGAGAAGCCTGAATAGAGTTTGGTTAAGACACATTGGTATTTTCTCCAGATTAATCAGTTAATTAATCAGATTAATTAACAAACAGTTCGGCTGACCATTTATGAGACACGGAATGGGAATTTAGATGGTCTGTGTCTGGCCCTGTTGTAGGTGAACAAGGGAGTTACCCAACAGTCTCATCTAAGTCTTGTTTGAACAAGCTGGTTTTTTGCAGTAAACCTTTTCCTGGAGCACAGAATGGTGAGGAATTTCTGTTTTCCAGGAGCACAGGATTCAGGTGGAACTCAACATTATCACACCCTGCACCTGCTCTCGCTCCTCCACCTGACACAAGTTTCTGAGTTGTGAGTGTTTAAAGAAGTGCTCCACCAAAGCTGGCTAGCCCCATCGTCATTCATAAAGCTTCGATAAGTGTGAGCTATTGTTTGCATGTTCCTGGCACCACGCTGAGGACACGATATGCCTTATGTCACTTATTTCTCAAAATAACTTGATTGCGTGAGCAGAGGTTTTAGTTACCATTTCAAAGATGAAGAAACTGAGGCACAAGAAGAGTAAATGACACTACTAATGTCACATTGCTAATAGCACATAATTAATATATTTGTTTCCTAGGGCTGCAGAGCAAATGACCACAAACTTGGGGGCTTAAAACAACAGAAATTTATGTCTCAGTTTTGTCCAAAATCCAGGTGTCTGCAAGGCTATCCTTTCTCTGAAGTCACCAGGGGAGGATCCTTCCTTGTTTTTTCATAGTTTCTAGTGGTCATCAGCCATTCCTGGTGTTCTGCTGCTTGCAAACAGATCATTCCAGTGCCTGCTTCCTTTGTCACACGGTGTTATCACTGTGTGTCTGTGTCTGAATTTCCCTTTCTGCCTAGGACACCAGTCATTGGGTTAGGGCCCAGTATTATCAACCTTAATCCAGTACGACCTCATCTTAAATTGATTATATGAGGGGCGCCTGGGTGGCTCAGTCGGTTAAGCGCCCGACTTCGGCTCAGTCATGATCTCATGGCTCATAAGTTCGAGCCCTACATCAGGCTCTGTGCTGACAGCTCAGAACCTGGATCCTGCTTCAGATTCTGTGTCTCTGTCTCTCTCTGCACCTCCCCCACTCACTCTCTGTCTCTCTCTCAAAAATAAACATTAGAAAAAACTTAAAAAAATAAATTGATTATATGAGCAAGGTCCTATTTCTGAATAAGGCCACATTCACAGATGCTGAGAGTTAGGACTTGAACGTATCTTTTTGAGGGACACAATTCAACCCACACCAGTTAATAAGCAGTGAAGTTGGGGCTCTGTACCACTCCCTAGTCATCTGCAGAGGGGGATCTTCATGCCCCAGGGATCAGTAAAAGTGACCCTTTAGGTGTGTTAAGGGAATATTAGAATGTCTATTTCAAAATTTCATCTTTTAAAGATTGCCATTTGTGTTTTATGATGTGCATAACGTATTTACAATAGTACATGAATGTGTTCTATAAAGATACATATATTCAGTGGGCACTCCAGAATTGTAACTGATCAGTACAGGAAAAAAAATTAAGGCCCTGTACTTGCTGTACTCCCTTTACCCATATACTACTTCTTCTCTCAGCAATTACCTCAGCAAAATAACACTCCACTAATTGTAGTGAGGTATTTTGATTTCCCATCCCCAGAATTTAGTTGAGAAAGGTTTAGTTTGAAAAAAGAACAGTTACCAGGCTTGAGCCAAGATGACAGGCCCCTAGAACACTTATAAGGCAATTTGACAAGATTTTTTCCCTTTAATTTGTATTCTTCAATATTTCAATAACTTTGTCCAATGATGAGTTTTCTTTTAAAACTTCAGACAGGCAGAGCCAGTGTTTAATATATTTTAGGTCTGAAGGCATGCTGTTAATGATCCCGAGAATTTAACACCATTGCTAGGGGTGGGGGAGACATATCTTTTTTGGCCTTTTTTGAAATACAGTTTTTCAAGAGGAGAACCCCTACAAACCAGTGACCAGGTTGTGACTGTGCTTTCATTCTTCAGACTCTCAATCTATGAGTTCACTTTTATGATACTATTCCAAGATCCATTTCGCCCCTCCCCCACAAGGCACACACATACATACACTTTTCCAGGAATTGTTTTGGGTTCCTAAGGGGGAGAGACTGATATGCTTACAGGTAAGCAAATCTCATAATGATAATGTGCACTTGAAAATCCATTTGTTTATGTATTTTCAAAACAGGGGGAAGTCAAAGTAAACAAGGCAAAATGTAGAAATTTAAAAGGGCATTCAGATATCCATGGAAAAGAATAGCTCAGAAGAACAAAGGACAGCGTAACATTAAATGAGTCATTGTGCTTTCCAAGAGAGTAAGATGTTATTTTTGTTAGTTATTGTTTAATTCTTAGAACATTTGACATAAGGGTCTATTGATTGCTGGGGTCGGGGAGCCGCTGCCCTCTCATGGTTTGTTCCGGCTCTTATGTGGGCCTAAGTGTATTTTTGTTATAAGTTATCCACCTGTGCCTGTCAGTTCCTTCCCATTTGCCTCCTCCCGTGACAGTTTGGCTCATGTTTCTTCATAAAGCTCTAAGCCAGTTATTAATAACAGCCCAGTGAGCCTTCTGATCCACCTAAGAGCATATGGTGTTTTTCACAAAAGAGAGATCATCTCCTTGACTTTGGACTTCACCTATTGAGACCCTGTACAGTAAGTTTTACCGCATTGGAAAATGTTGACGTAGGAGGGAAGTTTAGTGTAACCCCTGTTTGCTTCTCATAGGGGGACAATACAGAAAGCTAAAACTGGGACTCCTAAAGACCATTTCCCCTCACTATGTTTCAACAGCTCTCCAATTTTTGGACAGCTTGTTGTAGATTAATGAATTAGAATTGTATTCCTCTCATTTCCTTCTGGCTAAAAAAAGGCAGGGCGAGAAGCAAGGGATTAATAATTCCTAAATTATTCGACCACACCTTGTGATATGTTTGGTATTCCTATAGCTCCAGTGGTTTTGAAGAGGAACCTCACATATGGGAAGTGTGTGCAAGGGAGAGCTGGACGGGAGACATGGGTCTTGTCATTTTCCCATGTTTCAGATTTGGTTCAGACACGGCACCTGTCTTGTTCCAGCGATTCATTGCCTTCTTGTTTTAGCCAAATGCTTTGTCTTTGCAGCCTCCTTTATAATGGTTGCTTCTGAGAGTCCTGAAAATTAGGTCACGGTGTTTTCTGTCTGGAAAAGGAGGACCTTGAAGCTCAGAAAGGCCAATGCCCTTCTCAGTCCTTGTGTGCTGACCTGAAACCGGACAATCCAGTCATTCTTCAGGACCACGGACTAATATAGTTTCTTGTTTTGGTTACATATTTTCAGTGTCCTTGAACATGTGTATCAGGCTTCTAAATAAAATGTGTAAAGAAGACATAAGAGTGAATTGGAAGGAGGCAGATGATGGCCTGGTGTTGAACCCTGGCTTGGATCGCTGACAAATTGTGTGAGCTTAAGCAAGTACTCAACCTCTCTGAGCCTCAGTTTCCTCATTCATAAAATGAGAGTCATAACTTCTTTTATAAGGGAGTGGGGTTTACTCATAATGTATATAAATGGCCGAGTATTATAACATTATTTATGAAATCCCTCATTTGAATTTGTCCTGAGTCTTCTTTATATCTCTTGTTTGTTTCAAATTCAGGTCTAGGGCCCCCAGTATGGTCTTTGGTGGGAAATACTAATCTAAATGGTAGAGACAATAATTTGTTTTTACTGCTTTTAAGAACTTCATCTTTAGGATGGATAAGCCATGTGAATGTTGAAGATGGCATATGGTTAGCTGTTAGGGACATTAGGCTCTAGCTAAGATCAATGATGGCAACAAACCTCCCCAAACAACCTCACAGTGTAGGCTATTATTTCCATAAACTTACCTGCTCTACGTTAACCAGCATTCTAAAATTTTTCCTTTGGTGATGTACTTCTGTGGTCTGAAGGGACCAGTTCTTCCCCATTGCTAGATCGATTCTGTGACTAGATGAGACAGAAAGAAAGGTTGTCTCAAAGAGTACCTGCTTCCCAAAGTGTTCCCCTGTAACTCAGGATATGAGGTTTCTTCTTTCCTCTATGGACTTTCATTATGCACAAGTTTATTTCATTCCTATTGTGTGCAAGACATAGAGCCAGGTTACAATGCTTCAATGACCTCTGACGGTACTAGAAGAAAGAAGTCATTTCACGAGTGATTCTGCTACCAGTCAGAATGGGCTTGTTTCATGGGACATGAGAAGTACAGGCAGAATACAGACAGGGCCCAGACTCCACAGGGCCTTCACATGCAAAACTGATTCACCAAAAACAGGCATTATTGGTTGTACATCCCCTTGGAAGGCTGTATATTCTTGGAAAGCGATTCAGAGGCTTTCAGGGCTCCTCCTTGGGTTCAACTTCTAAGTAATGAGCTGGAAAGGCATAGAAGAGTCGCACCTTAAAGTTGCATTTCATCCTCACCCCTCTACCCCCCACCTCCCTGATCATTTCTTAACTCAGCACCTATTTTGCTCTCAGGTCTGTGCTAAATGCTGGAAATATAATTCTGCCTTAAAAAAGGCCACAGACTTTCATTTAACTTGAAATTCTGTTCTCCAACTTAGCCATCTACCTTCTCAGCTAAACTGGACTCTGAAAAGCACTTAGCTGGTTTCTGAAATCAAATCTGTACCTTAATGAATAAAAAATTGCCACCAGTGAATTTATGCAGAGTGTGTGTTGCAGGCCAAGAAAGTAGTTTGAAAGGTTTTGCCAGATGCTTTTTAGAACTCCCACAGGTGCAGACATTCTCCACTCTCCTCCACTTGCCAGCCCCCGACTTGGAGCGGCACTGCTTTGGCTCTATGAATTCTGCAGGTGAAAAACACAGACCTAACAGACATCCCCGGTCTCACTCCTGCTTCCTCACATCATGGCAGGACACACATTGGATGCACTGCTGTGCTGGGGCTTCCTGCTGAAACGGTGCAGGGCTGACCCCCAGCCAGGCTCTGAGCAGTTCATCGGGCCTGGTAAGTGTGCTCTACAGCAGTGATTAATGCAGAGGGTTGGGGAACTTGGCAGGGAGAAGGTTGATAACATTTTGATTATTTTTGTTCCAGAAGATTTCTACATATTAAATGCCTGTAACTGGGCAATTTATGTCTTCTTAGGGGCCATGCACAATCTCCTATTTGGGGCAGGAATGTGGCAGTGGGAAATCTCAACCTTCAGAAGTCTTGTAATGGATGATTAGCAAGAGATGTTGGTTCGTGTGTAGAAAAATAACTCATTTTAGGGCCAAGATACGTACTTAAAACATTTGACGAATGGTCATGGATTGCCCAGGAAGGCCCAAACCTCACAGATCTGGGAATCCCACCTGCCCCCACCCCACTGGGGATCAGGTGGACCATCGTGAGTGCTGCCAGGCAAGCCAGCACCCTGCTGCCCACATGTCTGCACACCTGCCTCAACTTCCTGGGCCTTTCCTGTCTAGGTCCTTTGGTTTCCTCTCATTCATCTGAGTCACTCTTCTCTGTTCCCTGTAGTTGGGCTGCGGGGAAGTGGCCATTTTTCTGATTCTGCTGCTTCACTGTAATAACCTCTACTGTATCAAGTGCGAGGTGGCATGCTGGGCTCTTGGCTTACCTTTTTACCAGTCCTGAGATACTGCAGTGGCTAAAGCTTTGGAGCCAGACAGACCTTTATCCAAATATCTGGTTGTCCCTGGTGTGTGATCTTGAGTAGTTTATTTAACCTCTCTGCTCTTCAGTTTCCCTAAGGTAATAGGAGTGCTAATTACTCACGATATAAGGTTTTATGAGATTTAAATCAAAGCATTTGCAGGCCCTTCCTAACAATAGTTAGATAGTTACAAATAAAATCCTTTCAACTCCCTGCAAGACAGATGTTATCTCTGCTCTCCAGATAAGGTAGCAGATGAGGTTAATGCCAGGTCCAAGGCTACAGGGTAATACTAGCCTGAACCAGGATCTAAAACCAGTTCCGTCTGGCTCTAAAACCTATGCTCTCTCTTCGCTCTCCTCTGTTGACTGACCATCTGTGACAAAATGTACTTTTTTTTTTTTCAATCGAAGTCCACTTTGTCAAGTTCTGGCCTCATGAGTCTGACCTGCAAGTGTTCCAGTTTTCACTTGTGACTTACTTTGTTTTAGACTCTCTGGTCTTACCTTGGCCTGTATCAAAGAATTTTGGAGGTAATGAAGGTAGAACCTCTCTAAGTGGCCAAGTCTGGTGAAATGCAGAATCCAATTTATCTCAAATGTCAGAAAACTGCTGAGACAATTATGATAGTACTTCTTAACAAAAGTATCTGTGGAGCCTCAGGCAAGCTGCTGTACTCCCTGTACTTCTCTGGGCCTCGTTTGTCCGAGGGGAAGTTTACGAAATTTCAGAAATCTCTTCCAATGCCAACATTTCCACGCATATTTCAGGCCTTTATCTACTATTGTTTTTCTTAGCTGGAAAGAGAAAAATCTGTCGGAAATCCTGTCTTAATCAGGAAACAAGGAACAACAATCGTGTCTGCAAACATTTAAGTGTAAATCCATATGCCGCTTATTATGATTCTCATTCAACAAGCTTTGTCACATACAAGACTCATCATTGCTGAATTAATTTTTCAGATTTGTGTTCAATTTCCTTTCTTACATGATTCAGCTTTGGGCAGAATCTAATTGAGCCTTACCTAGTTCAGAAAATGCAACTTGAACACAAATTTTAGAAACTTACCTAACACACAAAATCCATTTGACTAGGCCTGAGTTTTTAGTTAACTTCTGAATGACTCAAATTTGAAGAGTTGCTTGCCACACCAGCATCCATTTCTGGAGTCTTAAAGGGGCAAATCTCCATTATGCTGTAGAAACGGTAGCCATCCCAACAAGTCATTCCTATCCTAAAATCCCATATTGCTGGTGCCACATTTTTGTTGCCTTCCAACAACTTGACTTGGTTCCCTAATTACAAGCAAAAAACAAATACAGAAGCAAAAACACTAGCAAGACATAGCTCCCATATGACTTATCAAGTTTCTAAAAGATAATTTTATTGAACATAAGTTTTATGAGAAAGATATTTTCCATTTAGAGACAAACAGAAGGCACCCAACTTTGAGATTTTATTTTTAAAATATTTTCTGGAAAGGTACACTTAATATATGTGTTTTTCTTATTGTAATTGTCATTTAAACAAAGTGAATTTTCAGTCTTCTGAAAAAGCCTCTACTTTACATGCAGTTATTAAATCGTTATTTGTTGAAAATGAATTGGTGTCATATCCTACAAGGCACTGGGATCCAGGGTGGGTAACGTCATCTTCACTTGCTAGGAAGCCAGCAACAGCCTATGGGGTGGTCTATGCAAACAAATGAATATAATACGGGGTAGTGAAGTGCAATGTCATAGACGACCTGTCTTAAATTCTGCTTGAGGAAGTCAGGATGGATCACAGAGGGGGTTATGCTGGGTTTCAAAGGATGAGTAAACGTGTCATGGTTTTGTGTGTTTAGGTGTTTAAGGAGAACCTGAGAAGAATGATTCATTCAAGGGATACCATCTAGGAGGTAATATGCTAGAATATAATTAGTAATAGTTATCGCTGCTTGTTATGTGTACTTGCCAGGCATAAGTATCATCTCATTTCATTCTCATACTGCCCTAAGAAATAGGTACTATTATTTTCATCCTCTTTTTATAGAAGGGCTAACTAAAGCACAGAGTTCATATAATTTGTCCAAGGTCTCATGGCAAGTAACAGATTTGAGTGAAACCCCATCAGTCTGATTTCAGACCCATCTCTCAACCACTATGGCCTGAAAACATTCTTGTTATTTCTTTGTATAGCTAATGTTAAGAAGGTCATGGGGAAATGCTTGTCAGTCACAAGTTGATCAGTGTGTAGATATAGCAAAGTAATAATAAATAAGAATAAAATTGCAAATAAGAGAGCTAATAAAATAGGTTTAAAAACCTCTGCTTTCAGCAAACCTGGTTGCTAGACAGTAAGCTCACATTGGTAGTCTGTGAGTGTCCCGCTTACAAAGACCAGATTATTTTGATGTGAATAAATGAACAACTGTCTGTTGTATAGATATCCTGGCAAGTTCAGGGTTCTCATTCTCAGAATTGCAAGACTGTCCAGCCCATTATTCGACCAGCAGTTCACATACACAGAAAGGAGCCAGGACCAAAGAGGAAGAGTAGTCATTAATAATTACGTGTGGGTATTTCCGTTTCAGTATGGTCAATTTCCATTGTAATACATATCTTTTCGAAAGTAACTGTTCTTTCTTTTTTATTTTTTAGTGTTTATTTATTTATTTATTTTGAAAGAGAGAGACAAAGAGAGTATGAGAAGGAGGGGGGCAGGGAGAGAGAGGGGGAGAGAGAGAATCCCAGGCAGGCTCCAAGCTGTCAGCACAGAGCCTGGATGCAGGGCTCAAACCCACGATCTGTGAGATTGTGACCTGAGCTGAAATGTTGGCTGCTCAACTGACTGAGCCACCTTGTGCCCCTCAAAAGAAACTTTTCATTTGAAAACACTAACAAATCTATGTAGTTGAAAGATAGTGCCATCTGGGGACTAGAGTCCTGGCTTAGTAGAATCTAGGATCCAGCACAGAATACTGCGTGGCCTTGGATAGTCGCTACATCTCCTAATAGCACATAATCACAGCCTGGCACATGCTAGACCCTCAATAAATAGTAATTATTGTATTTTACTTAAGTGACCTTTTAAATAAAAATGGACAGATTTCCATTATTTGTCATTTTTCAACATGTATCTCCAGGGAACTTTGGTCAATATTGACCATTAGATACTGATGGAAACATGAGTAGGATTAGCAAATTCTTGTCAAAAAAGGAAATATTTTTGAAACATGACTCAAGAGTTTAAGACTATAAACTTTAATCCAATGAAAAGTGTTTTTCTTTTGATTGAAAATGAGACTTTCCAAAGTATGTTCTGTTCTTTGTCTTGACCAAGAATCCATGCCTAATAAGGGGAAATAGTAGAGGTTGAAAGAAGTTGAAAAAATGGTGAGCCTTACTGGAGGGCCAGCCATTTAGCAAATGCATTCTTCTTGTGGTCATAGAAGTCAGAGTTGATTTGGGAAGCCCCATTTTATTTAAAAACAAGACTATAAAGGTTTTAAAGGCAAGAGCGTACAAGCTGATGGCAGGGTGAAGAACAAGGAATACAGTGAAATTCAACTTCCAGAGACCAAAGTTTGTTGTTACTCTTCATTTGTCTAACTTACTTTGTGGGATACCACTTTTCAACCATTCAGTAAACAATGAACAGGCCAATTTGAATTAGATTATTTGAACTATTAGTGGGGTCAGAAGATAAAATAAATACAATTTTAAAAAACTAGATAACAGAGTATTTTCAGTACAACATTCTATAAAATAATAAATTGATTCCCACTTCCTTCTGGAAATAGGGAAAAGAAAGGTAGGTAGAGGCATTCAAATGAGATGATAAATAATTTGGAGTCATCTGAAATTTCAACATGAAATATATTTGGCCCAGAATAATCTTGGATGTCTTACATCAGAAATTGGAGGTGATATTATTTTAATTATGATTTTTAAATATCACGTTCAAGATAAGACCATGGTCTTGAGATAGTCACATTCAATATGTTATAGCATACTTCTAGAAGTGTCCTAATTTGTTTGAAATTTGTATTTTGGGTGCATGTTATAGCCAATAAAAAACACTAGCAATCACTTTTTTCCTCCTGAAAGTTGCTGCTGTTAAATAGTTTTTCCCCCAGAAGGAATGTCCCTCCAATCCTGGAGAAAAAAACATCTGATTATGAAGCTTCTAGGTAAGTAAGAACCAATTAGGCAAAATGTAAATCAAAGAGTAGTTACACTCAGTTTTAATCCACAGTAAAATCTGAGTGCATCAGTAAACTTGCGATGTTACAAATCTGCATCCTTCCTCTGATTTAGATCTTGAAACAGATCTATCATCAAGCAGAAGAACCAAACAGGAAATGCCCATATTCCTGTTTATCATGAGCACTTTGAGACAAGAACATGTTCTTTAGCCACAGACTTAGAATGAACTCAAGGAAAATTAAATTTGTCAGTGAAGCATTTTAATTAAAAATATGTTATTTGTACTTTTTCACATAAGTTGCATATTGTCATTAAAATGTTTCACTGATCTAATTTTCCCAAGTTCATACTTGTTTAAGTGATTGTTTTGACAAAAAATCAGTATACATTACTTTTCATTATATAGACAAGGAAGAAGACTGGCAGTTTTGAAACTACTTTCCTTATTTTCTAAGGGAAGCAACATCCTTGTAAAGGAAAATGTGAGAAATGGAAAAAGCACGGATAAAAAATCAGAGTCCTTCCTTCCAAACTCAGGCTCTGTGATCATTTATAGATCTTTCTCGGTTTTCTTTTCTTTTCTTTTTAAATATTTCACTTGTGAAGTCTAACATACATATAGAAAAGCACATAAAACTTACATGTACTGTTTGTCAAGTGTTTAAAAAGTGATTGCCAGTGTAACCGCCACACAGGGCAAGAAATGAAATGGTGCTGGATGTGTCTCATCCGGCCACAACTCCCCCCCCCCTCCCCCGTCACTGACCACTATCCTGATTTATGCTAGCCAATCCCTTGCTTTTCTTGATAAATTTACCTCCAACACTGTTGCCATCTGCATATGCACCCCTAAACTGTGAACTTTTAGCTGTTTCTTTGCTTTATGTAAGTATCTGTACACTGTGTATTTCTTTGGTGCCTTGCTTTTTAAAACTTCAATATTGTGATTGTAAAATTACCCCTGCTGTTGTATTAGTTGTAGCTTAATTTTCATTATTGAATAATATTCCATTATATGAATTTATCTATTTATGTACTAATGGGCATTTGGGTTATTTCTAAGTGGAGAATATTATGAACAATATTTGGATCTGTGTCCCGGTGCAGGATAGCCATGTCTAGGGTATATGTCTAGGAGTGTAATGGGTGGTCATAAGGTATGGCTTTTAATGTTATTTAAATATTTAAACATAATCTTCTAAGTAGCATTTTTATTATCTCATAGTTGCAATAACCATCATTTCATTGGATACATAATCTTTCATTTGTGCCTAAATTTTACAGCCTGGTCTTTTGTAATAAATGTACTCCTCCACTTTCTAACTTGTTCATAAAAGTAATACAAAGTCTGAAAACTTATAGAATTTATAGCAGACACACAAGTGCATGGGTTATGGTCTTACATAAACAGTTGTCATAGAAGATACTGAAACAAATATATTTAAAATAATTTTTAGGGAAGTTTTTAATTGAGTGGTGTTTGACTTATAACACTGCATAAGTTTGAGGTGTACAACATATTGATTCGATACATTTAAATTGCAGTATGATTGCCGTAGTAGTAATAGCTAACACCTTTATCACATCACATAATTATCATTTCTTCTAGTATTGAAAACAATTAAAACCTGGTCTCTTAGCAAGTTTAATGTTTATAATATAGTTTTATTGTCCATAATCACTGTACTGTGTTTTAGGTTTCCGAACTTACTTAGTAGTTCCAAGTATGTATCTTTAAACATCTCTCCCATTCTGCCACCCCCTGAGAATTGTTGTTTAAAAAGTATGGTGAATGTTTGCCCTTCCAGGAAAATCCTAGAATTCGCTAAAGGTTCAGTTGTTAGCTGTACAATTCTGTGATAAATTAGACTTTAACTGTCATATTTTCCAAAGTCCACTCTTTGAGCTCTCCTTCCTGACTTCTTTGAGAGTAATTTTAGAGTTTCTCCAAGTAGGCTCCCTGGTCCTCCACTTCATACACAACCTCACTATCCAATAAAACCTTTTAATGTGCTTTGACACAGGAACCAAGGTTGCTAAGAGACCACCTGTGCTGAATGCACTTTGTTCTAGCAAAAGCTTATGGAGAGAAAACCAAGGAGCCGTGTTATCTACCACTACCCGGGATTAAGTCAGGTGAGAAAGGGTTTCTACTCACTCTTCAGTCCCCACCAGCTGTCTGGTCTTTCTCTCACTTCCTATTTTGGTCTCTTGCTGTTGTTCAAGGAAATTCAAGGTGCCCCTAAGAACACAGACTAAAGAAATACAAGCTTGGGGCCATGGCTATAGGAGGGAAGGAAAGGCATTTTGTAAATCCATATATTATTCTCACCCTTTGTTTCTGAAACATAGGCAAAAGGAATTGTTGAATGTCAGGGAAATTCTAGGTGTTTACTTTGCTAGTGACTGCTGTGTAATTTGGAGCATGCCATTCCCTCCTCCAGGAATGGGGCTGGTTACTACAGAAACTAACCAAGGCTGCTACGATGGAAGAAGGTAACACTGCACAAACCTCATTTATCCACCGTCCCCCCTCATTCTCTCTTGCAACT
The DNA here is from genome assembly GCF_022837055.1 of Prionailurus viverrinus. Classification (NCBI taxonomy): domain Eukaryota; kingdom Metazoa; phylum Chordata; class Mammalia; order Carnivora; family Felidae; genus Prionailurus; species Prionailurus viverrinus. The sequence goes on along the minus strand of NC_062571.1, from coordinate 22,071,051 downwards.
CAACCTGCCTTTTGTTTTTTTAGTAAAAATAGCAAAAAATATTTTCCTACCCCAATATTGCCACTTTAAAAAATTTTTTTAAAGTTTATTTATTTATTTTGAGAGAGACAGAGACAGCATGAGTTAGGGAGGAGAGAAGAGAGAGGGAGAGAGAAGTCCCAAGCAGGCTCCACGCTTTCAGCATAGAGCCGGATGCAGGGCTTGAACTCACGAACAGTGAGAACATGACCTGAGCAGATACCAAGAGTGGGATGCTTAACCAACTGAACCACCCAGGCGCCTCCCCAATATTGCCACTTTTAAAAAGTACTGATGCTCATTTTAAGTTGAGTATATAAAAGGAACTTTGATGCAAGGCTTTGAAAATTACTTCATTTATTTGACCTTGCATTCCTGAGAAAGGAGTTCAGAATGGTTCTAAACTCCCTACCTGACAGGCATTTGGTAAGATGTTCCAACAGTGTGCTAAGCAGAGAGC